>NC_053441.1:15033287-15633287 GCF_007990345.1 Gossypium hirsutum | reverse complement strand
GTGAGTTTGGATGGGCGGTGCATTTATCTGCAATTAGTATAAAAACAGCGGTGGCGGTGAAATTAGATACTGTAGCGTGAGACAAAAAGTAAACTAAACGCACCACACCGCACCACACCCAATTGTCCATCCAAACCCACTCTAAAAATGGATTAAATACTACAGCACCTATCTCTTGTATTCTAGTTTGTAATTATTTTTTGTACTATTTCTACAAACATGAATTCTGACTTGCTTTGCTCAAAAAGAAAAAGAAATCTAACATGCAAAATAGTATCTAATGTGACTGTGGCAATCTTATCATTTTGTTCTACTAAAATAATTTTACATTTATAAATTAATTCTTAGAATATGATTTGATATTAAAACAGATTTATTCACAAATATTTTTGGACCTTTTTAGTTTGCAGTATCTATTTTAGCCTTAATCTGCTAAGTTCCCCCACCTTTGATTTTTTAATTTTTTTTATTTCACCTGTTTTACCCCCTCACTCTGTGCCTATAAATTGCTCTTCCCCAGGATCCCATTTCACTCACACCTTGAAGCTAACATAACCTCATTGATAGAAAAGCTTAGTAAAATCCCCGGGATAAACAAAAAATGGAGCTCACTTTCCCTGTAATCGACTTCTCCAAACTCAATGGTGAGGAGAGAGCAGCCGCCATGGAAATGATCAAAGATGCCTGTGAGAATTGGGGTTTCTTTGAGGTACTAAATGCTATCAAATGCGTATTTTATAGAACTTTTACTTGGTTGATTCATTGGTTTTAATGCTTCTAATCTTTTTGTTGTATGTTTGTTTACTCTTTTGTTGAAAAGTTGGTGAACCATGGAATATCTCATGAGCTGATGGACACTGTGGAGAGGCTGACAAAGGAGCACTACAGAAAGTGCATGGAGCAAAGGTTCAAAGAAATGGTGGCCAGTAAGGGTCTTGAGGCTGTTCAATCTGAGATCAATGACATGGATTGGGAAAGCACCTTCTTTTTGCGCCACTTGCCTGAATCTAACATGTCTGAAATTCCTGATCTCGAAGAAGATTACAGGTCAGAGTTCACTTCCTTTTCGTATACTGTGTCAATGATGAAAAATGGCCTTATGTTTAACTTCTTTTTTTCGGGCAACAGAAAGGTGATGAAGGAATTTGCAGTGGAGTTGGAGAAGCTTGCAGAGCAACTTTTGGACCTGTTGTGTGAGAATCTGGGGTTGGAGCCTGGTTACCTGAAAAAAGTGTTTTATGGGTCCAAAGGGCCAACCTTCGGTACCAAGGTTAGCAATTATCCTCCATGCCCCAAACCTGACCTAATCAAGGGACTCAGGGCTCACACTGATGCTGGTGGAATCATCTTACTCTTCCAAGATGACAAGGTCAGCGGCCTTCAGCTTCTCAAGGATGGTCAGTGGATTGATGTTCCTCCTATGAAACACTCTATTGTCATCAACCTTGGTGACCAACTTGAGGTATACCAACCAAGCACTCACCTTTTTTTCACACTAATTCCACATAATAATAATAATAATAATAATAATAATAGGCTATTTGGCTACGTACGGAATATGGAATAATATTGAAATTAATTAATTTCTTTATTGCATAAAGCACAAAGCCTATATATGTAAGTGGGAGGACAAAAGTTATTCCAAACTAGATCAATTCCAGCTGGGGACTAATAATTATTTTATAAGCCCCATTCCTTGATATTCTTGCTGACTATTTTTTTCTGCTTGAACCAGGTAATCACAAATGGTAAATATAAGAGTGTGATGCACCGTGTGATTGCTCAAACAGATGGGACCAGAATGTCCATTGCTTCCTTCTACAACCCGGGCAGTGATGCTGTTATATATCCAGCACCAGCTTTGCTAGAGAAAGAAGCTGACAAATCTCAAGTGTACCCCAAATTTGTGTTTGAGGACTACATGAATCTCTATGCTGACCTCAAGTTCCAAGCCAAGGAGCCAAGGTTCGAAGCCATGAAGACCGTGGAGTCTGCAGTTAACTTGGGTCCTATTGCAACTGTTTGAGTCCTTCAGTGATTGAAGAGCGATGGGTTTTAATTAGCAGTGTGTTTCTGTTAATAAGTTTAGTCGGCTGATGGATAAATTCTGTTAATTATAGTTCTGGAATTAGAGAGTGCCTGCAGGTGTGGAGCTTAGTAGTTTAAAATAAGCTGAAAAAGCTTGTACTAAGAATTCCTCAGTTATATATGGTGCCTGGTCGCCAGTGGCTGTGCTTTAAATGAGATGTTTTGGCTGTCGGAAGTGACCAAATTATATTTGATATGAAAAATTGTCCTTAAGATTCTGTTTTTGGCTTTGTTAGGCTTCAATAACTCGGTGTCTCATTTCTGTCTTTAACATTTTACATACTTGGTGCCGGTGGGTTCTCCTTTCAACACAACAATTTGTTGTTGCCAACTTGCCATTCTCTTATTATTCCTGTACCAAAGATTACCAAACCAGCACTTAAATATCTCCATCAACTGCTTACTACAATATCAGCTCCCGGGTTAAAACCAGGATAGCCCAATGAAAAAAGAAAGCTAGAGTTGACCATTGCCAAAAGCTGTTCTATGAGCAACTGCTGCCAAAATTAATAATAAAAGCAGAGAAATCACATCTCCGCTTTTAAAGGAAAATAAAGAAATATTTGTATCATCTTCCCGTCAGCCAAGCGGCCGATTAATGCTTATTATGTTGCTTAGATCATAATTATTATGTTTCTTGGATCATAATCCAAAGGTGAGCTAATCAAGGCTAGAGCTTGTAATATCCACACAAACTCCAAGTGGAAAACTGATAGAATCCACTAAACTCAATGACAGGAAAGTTCTCAGCAAGATCCTAATAAAGTAACATAAATTTAATATCATGGTAATGGCCTGTTTTTCAGTGCCCATTAATTATATAAATTGATTTCCTTTTCATATGTTCTTCGCGGGGCACCTTGGTAATCTCGGTTTACAAGTTCCCGAAGTAGCATCACTAACTATTGTAATACCCTTTTAACCTCCAACTTAGTTACCCAAAATCCAAATAACATTGATTAACGTAAACTATTTGAATGAGAAAGTGACCAGGACACTTATCCGAATAAAAAGAAAAGAAAGTGACCCCAAGGAGAATCAAAAAGGCAATTTCAAGGTCACAGTCGCCATAAAGTTACTGTTTTTTTTTACTGTCTAGCTGTGCTAAAATCTTGCTATGGAAAGTTGAGGATAAGTAGACAAGGTGACTAAAACAGATTACAATGTGAATGCCGTAGGAACTTTGCTTATTCAATCTTAACACTAGGAATATGCCAAAAAAAATTGCAACAATATTTTAAATAACAACCAATTGGAGGAAAAAAACTCAACCCTTACTGCTTCATCCATTTGACAGCAAAGGACACGAGAATGGGGAGATTAAGGGAATCTAAGCTCAGAATTCAAGAAGCACCCACCAACAGTCAAACAACAAAGTTTGACAAAGAGAATTTTCAAGTGTCGATAGTCGGAAAATTCCAGAAAAGGCATTCAAGTAAAAAATAAACATGTCACAATTTCCAACTTGACTGTGCAGTAGTTATGCATAAGCAAATCTATGGTAACCAGCTAATAATATTAATATGGAATGGATGTAAAGAAAAACAGCCAATCAGGAATAGAATTCTGCCATTTACATAATAGAGACAGACACAGACAGACACACACAATAGGTAAAACAAATGAGTTGGGCATTACAACCACACGTTAAGTTAATATCAGATGAGAAAGAAAAGGATATGCTGTCTGTCCATGAGCTACTTGTTACCCTAGACAACACTGTGCTGCTTGGACCACTTTCTTTTTTGGTACTTTGGCATATATATCAACATGTCATAATAACCTATACCAACATGTTTTTTGTTGATCGAAAATAAAGTCGATTATTATAGCGAATTTGACTTCAGAGCCTTGTTGGAGTGTCTGTCATCCCCCAGAAGGGCATCATTCAGTGTGAAGGTGAGTTGGTGGTGTTGGGAATTATGAATAGAACCGCTAACTAATTCCACCAGCACCACCATCCTACTTTTTGCCCTGGCCATCATGAATTGTTTCTCTGCCCCCCTAGTCAGTTAGAATCTAGAAGCAGGTCATCATTATTATTTCTCAGTGCACAGATAATTAGAATCAAATATAACGTCTATAGGCTACCGACCGGAATTTCACAAACTCGCTCAGAAATATGTAAATTAACGAGCACGTAGTAAATCCGATTCAATTGGATGCTAGTGTTTATTTGCATGGTGAACTTCTCACCAAGTCAGCATCATAGAATGGACAAGGGAAAAGTACTCTATTATCTGCGGATCTGTAGCCAATTGAAGGATCAAAGTCGAAAGGTTTGAATAGAAGAATCTAAAGTTTGGAAATGCTGATTGTATTGTAGAGCACATTTGGGCTATATTTTGTAACTCCGTTTAATATGTTGGGGTTTTTACTTCAAGTGTGTTAAGCTAGCCATTATTGACAGATTGAATACAGTAGCTATGACCTGGGGCTTCATATTCATTCTACAAGTTGCATTTTAATGTCAGGAAGAAAAACAAGGTAGGTTTCACTTATTCTTTACTTTGTGATTTCTCCAGGTAGCTAGAATTGGGAGAGAGTACTTAAAACATTTAATAGAAACAAGTTCTTAATTAGTGGGAATAATAATCTAAAGTGAGCTTGTTACAACTTTGAGGGGAAAACCCTTGTAGACTGTACCCCTAAAATACGTCGTGTATGCTATACCGTGCTATTGCTAGTTCATGTTTTCGGATTTTGAATGCAGCTTCATTTTCCCCCACCAAAATATAGAAGGGCTCAAACTCTAGTGCCCTGTTTAAATGGATTAGGCCGTGCCCCAACTCTAATAGCCCATTCAAACTTTAATAATTAAAGAAGGGTGTATTATTATGATCAGATAAGCCATTGGCAGCAGCGTCTCTAGGGTTAAGCCTCTATAAAAACCCATATATAAAAACACCATCCCTGCTGCCAATGCTTCACTATTCTTATTCTGCTCGTTTCTGTCGCTTGTAGAATTTCTTGCGTCTGTTTTTGCTCTCTTTTTTTCTTTTTTATGGGGTTCTTTTTCTTTATTCGGTACTCAGACTTTCGTCAGAAAACCTCTGTTCGGTTTTAAAAGTGAGGAGGCGGCTTATAAGATTGTCTCTTCATAGGGAAGAACATTGAGGTATATCAAAAACGAAGGCCGAGATATCGTTTCAGTCGTCATTTCCATTGACGATCTGATTGTTGCTCGTCCACATTTGCTTTTGGGTCTACCCTTTCTTTTCCTTTCATTGTTGCATCTTGTTTCTTATATCCAGCTATTAATCTAGCTACGCCGGGTCTTCATCTCAAAAACTCATGCGGGTTATTCGATTGTGTACCTACGTAGATTCGAATCATAAGGGTAACCATGTTTATCAAGCGGCAATCGAGAAATTTGCTTGAATGAGTTTACCATAAAAGTAAAAAAAGAAAGCCGCCAATGAACTTGATCAACTGTTTAACATTGGTTTCAAATATCATTTATTTCTGAAAAGCGAAAAGAAATTACTTGGATCTTCTGTAAGACCTGCGTCCATTTCAGAGTGAGGGCATGGCCTAACCAACAACTCTATTCATTTGACTGAAGCTAAATTCCAATGTTTTGACCCTTAAAAAACGTTGGTAATTTTCCCCACTCGAGAGAAATTTTGACAAATGAAAAGGCCATTTTTAGTTATTGCTCCTGTCTAACAGGAAACCTTTCCCCTAAGCAGGGACGATATACAAATTTGAAAACATTAACTATGAATCAAAGCCATAAATTGGAGGGAGCTATGCAATTTTCTTTTATGCTCATACTATACATGTAATTCATCTTTTACACTATGTTTGTAGACTCACATGAGTTCATCATCTATTTCTCTCAACTGTCCTGATTTGCTTCACTTGAGGTGTTAAAGATTTCTTTATGCAGTCTACAATGCCTTCACAATCTGCTTCAGGAATCATGCAATCAGGCGTGTCTTCAAAGCCATCTTCTTCATATGAATGAGGAGACCGAAGGTTTCCATGAGTCTGACAAGCCTTCATTGTCTTACAATGTTCAGCTTCATCATCTCTGATGTTCATAAACACATCATACAAATTCTCTGTAGATATAGGCATGAAAATACAAAACCACTCATTAGCATTGGATTTAGTAATAACATGGGTTGTAACACTGTTAACACCTATAACCCATGCAATGGAACAAAAGTAAGGTGAGGAAAGCAAAATCCTGGCCTTCACCTATTTTTGGTCTTCGTGAACAGGGTGCTCTATCAGTTTGAAATTCATCTGGGCAGAAAATTGGAGAAATTGTTAGACCCCAATATGCATATTATAAGACTGAACCATGCAGTTTAAAAGGAGGAAATACTCACCGAACAAATATAAATCACCTCCGGTATAGTACTTTATAGCAACCTCGGGAGCAGGCTTCTTCTTCAACTCATCTAAAAGAAACAAAAGGAATATATCAAGTCAAAATTGGTAAAGTCAGTAACAAATAAAAAAAAATGAAATGCATATCTACTAAGCTAACATAGTGGAGATCATATTTGATGCAATACAATAATTTATTTTCAGATTGGTAAAGGGCAATCACAGAGCAAGCCATTCACATATGCAAGATAATTGGAAACTAGAATTGTTGCCAAACTTGTGAGAAATGTTACATACACAAGCTAGATAAGATAAGATGAATGACATGGAAATGGGAATCTGACATCTTACCTCCTTGGGCCTTGATAAATTTATCATAGGTTTCAAAGGCATGACTCTCCACACATTCAGAAAAATGATCTGCAGTAGCCATGAAACCAAATATATCAAATTAAGTACCATAGATGAATGAAAGTGAGCAAGTTTCAATCTTAATGACCCCCTCTACAGCATGTATTTCATGTCCTATGCAATTAGAGCTATGTTACTGTAAAATAAAATTCAGAAAAGAAAAAAAAAAGACTTCGAGAATACAAAAGCATTTTCTCTGTATGATGAAATCACAAAAAAGCAACAACAGAGCAGAAGTTTTACGTGTTTGAACTGAGCAGAGGTTAAGAAATTTAAAATATTCTCTTTGGTCCTTTCTTGTTAAAACTGGTAAAATAGGTTGAAAATAGGGTAGCAGGGGGTTGGATGTATGCAAGAAAGACTACCAACTAAATTAGATGGCAACTTTGGTCTTGGTAACTGCTTATGTCCATCAATAGGTTTTCCCTAAAAGCTCATTAGTAAGGGGATTTACTGGAGCTGAAAATGTCCTTTTATCATTCAGGATGAAGGAGCCAGAAGAATGAAAACAGGTGTGTGTGCACAAAGGGGCATTTGCAAAGTGAAATCCAGATAAATGTACTTACATGCCATTCTTGGGCTTAAGGTATACATGAAGACTGTCATGAAATAATAAAAAATTGCTATATGTTGAGCAAGAAACCGGTCAAACCACCAAGAATTCCCACCCAATTCCTGAAACCAAATATGATAAGAAAAGTCATCTATTTGAGGCACAATATTACAAGAACAATAGGGTCATTAAAGAAACCATCCATCATCTTCACCGTCTATAATTTTCAATTTTCTATGCAACTCACTCTAAATCATTTCATGCTAATCAGGATTATGTTCACAAGTCGTTCAACCAGTATAGGACCTTACTTCCATGATTAGCAGGTGGTGCATCTCGTTCCAGCTCTCAGCAAAATGCACTTTTAGATAGTCAGCTCTCCTCCACCAACCAAAACTCTCATACATGTGCAGGACAGATATAAAGGCTGTCATAAAGACAAAAAAAAAACACCGAAATATCAACAAAAACTCTTTCAAGTAAATGAAAGATAATATTAGAAAGCTCAAGCAAAATGTTAAAAATAACAATAATTTCCCCTAAATGGCCAAAAGCTATAGATAAGGTGTTGCACCTTTCTGGTGAATCAAGTAAATAAAGGATGTGAGAAAAAAGTCACTGACCGAAATAAGGAACTCTGGCAATTGTTTCCAACACAAAAAATCTGGCATAATCTCTATCACGGTACAACGTATCAAGTATCTTTATAACTGAATCCTGAAGAAAAATAACATCAATAACAAATCAAATTGGCTGAACAAAATGGGTTGAATTATACTAATTCCAACAGAAATTAACACAATCAAATATGTATATACATATATAAAACATTTTACCGTGAGGAAGATATTTACAGATTGTTCAACCTTGATGACCCATTTCTCCAAACTACTAGATGATGAATTCCCGCGAGATTCCTCTACTTCTTCAATTCCATTTCCTGGGAAACTCGTCGTCCGAAATGATTTTTCTACGAAGACATCTTCTTCGTCTTCCTGCAGGATAGTTGCTTTCACTGGATGCAACTTCCTACAATAAAAAAACCATAAATTAATTTTATTTTCTGATAATTAGAACGTGGTGGAAATGAAGAGTTGGTCGAAGAAATTTACCTGGATAGCGGAGGAACGGAAGGGGTGGAGTTGCAACGCAAAGGGTTTTGGAAGCTGGAAGGAAGAGGGGTTTTAGGACGTCTAGCTTTGAAGGAGAAAGAGGGTGCCGAGATAGCAAAAGCCGATGAAGAGAGACTCATCGCTTCGGCGAATTAAGAGTAAAGAAAAATGGAAAACTAAGAAAGGCGAAAGTGGGAATTGGCGATTGACAACGTAAGCGCCGGCTTTGGGAATTCCGAGTTTGGCTGTCAAAAGGCAGTTCAATGGGCGCATATTCCCGGGTTGTGCCAACTGTTTACGACTTTTATTTTATAATTTAAATGGGCTTTTCGGCTGGCTTTTGAGTCCATTACTGAACACGATGGGCTATTTTGAAGGCCTTTCGTGCGTTTGTTGGGTTCCCATAAGACCCTCCACCTTGCTTGTTCGCTAATAATTTTTATAATAAATATTTATTTATATTATTATTTAAGCTCATAAATAAATTTGTGTCACGAGACAATCCAGCACTAAATCGATTTAAAAATGATTAAGAAATTATTACTTTTTCAAAATGAAAATTATGAATATAATGATATTTTCACCCAAAGAAATCAATTACATCAAAAGTACATACAACCAAACACAACAATATATGTATAAGCGGTGTGCAAAACAATACTCTAATATATCACATATCATGCACAAACACACGTATACATTTCTATTAACATGCTAATCATATTCAATTTTTATTTACCAATTTTATAGAGAAAATACACATCAGCCTTTAATTTAATAATCATTATAAATATAACTATTTCATGTTTCCATAATAATCTCAATCTCATCACATTATTAAATTTCACAACTCATAACTCATGTTTCCAAATCAATTTCAAAATACAAATATAATCATAATTCCAATTCTCTTCGTATATAAATCATCAGTGGTGGAACCAAGAGGTAGGTAGTGGCCCCGGCCCCTCCTTAAAATATAAAAAATTTCATTTAAACCTTTTATAATTTATAAATTTTGAATTAGTAATAGTAAAATTACACTTTGACCCCCAAAAAATAATAAAAATTTGATTTAATCTTTTAAAAATTATTAAAAATATAATCTATAAAAATGATAAGTTTATATTTTTACTATCGTAAAAATATACAATTTAATTCTAGCCCCCAACAAATTTTTTCTGACTCCACCACTGTAAATCATTCATATTTCACTTATACTATTTTCATATCCATATTTGAATCTTTTCTCATGTAATATACATCCACATGTGCACTTTGCTTAACAATTCATCACATAACTATTTTCATAGCTATCAATTTATTTTCACATAACTATTTTATTTCATATAGTATAACTATATATACATATTTGTGATTTAGTTGAGCTAATGAGCTGATCCCATCGGCAGAGGTGGCTGGTAGAAGCCCTGGCACCCCGTAAAATGTAAATTTTTTATTTAGGTAATTTAAATTAACAAAAAAATAAAATTATACATTGACCTTTTAAAATTATAAAAATTTGATTTAATACTTTAAAAAATATAAAGATATAAATTATAAAAAATTAAAATTTCATTCGAGCTTTTTTGACTTCGCCGCTGCTCAAGTTGATTAATCCTATGTAGAGTACCTTATTCGCATTAAAGGAAACCTGAATTTAGTATCAATTATTACAGGGACGGGAAATCAAACACTTTTTGCAATTTCACAATTTATAGAAATTCATAAGATAAAACTTTAAGTTAATTTCATTATAAATATTAATACTTAGAACATTATTCAAATATTCGGTCTGTTAGTATCTAAAACTATCCGTCCAAAAGAATATAAAACCCTATACAGTCTGTACGAAAAAGATTACGTGTACGAACAGGTAATAACAGAAAGAAGACAACTCACTCTTCTTGGAAATGGCGAAGATGATGGATATGGAAACCAAGATTGGGAGGAGATTTGAAGGCGAAGTTGCAATCGTCACCGCATCCACCCAAGGCATTGGCTTCGCCATCGCTGAGCGTCTCGGCTTGGAAGGAGCATCTGTTGTCATCTCTTCTCGCAAGCAGGTTTCCTTTTCCCTTCCTAATTCCTTTTTAATCTCCTCACTTTTTTTCTTCTTCTAAGAATACAAGGTTTGAAGTCTTTCGTGAAATTTTGAATTTTTATGATTCATGATCTGTTGATTTGTTAAGGTTAAACAATTACCGATATCAGTTAGACCGTCTACGGAATTTAAGTAGGATAAGAAGTTTCTATTGATTTGTTAAGATTTTCATTTCAATATCGATTTCTGTTTTTTTCCCCCTTTGCCCAACTAGTTAAAAAAGTTAGAATTTTGAATTAAAATTTATTTTTAATTCCTTCTTAATATAAGGACGGGTGATAGATGTTTGTGCTTTCGGTGTGATTGCAGAAAAATGTGGATGAAGCAGTTGAAAAGCTTAAAAACAAAGGAATTGAAGTGTTTGGAGTGGTTTGTCATGTCTCAAATGCACAACACAGGAAAGATCTTATTCAAAAGACTGTTGATGTTAGTATATGTTTATCCTATCTTTTCTTTTCTTATTAATTACACAATTATCATTGTCCTTCTATATGATTTTCTTCTAAAATTGGAAAGTTCTAAATTCTAACTTAAAATGTCTCAAATCCTTACTTTCTGGAAATGCAAATGCATTAGCCAAGCTCAACTGCGGGTGTTTTATCTATCAAGGACATCTTTATATCGGTCTATGCTAGTAATTGGCTGATGTTGTGTTTAATAATAGTCGATTTAAGAATTGCCGTTTTGTTTCAGAAATATGGAAAAATAGATGTGATTGTATCAAATGCTGCTGTAAATCCATCTGTGGATCCCTTGTTGCGAACCTTGGAACCTATCCTTGACAAGCTCTGGGAAATAAACGTCAAAGCAACTGTACTTCTTCTACAGGTAAATCTTTTGGGTGAAGAATAATGTTCAGAGTTAAAAGGACATACAAGGGTTCAGGGTAGTTTATATGATGCATGACTCATTATGATCAGATGATCAGATTATTGTTGTTGCATCTTCTGCTTTCTTTTACCTCTTAAATTACGCAGCGACTAGCCGTATCTTGCCATAGAAGCTTACTTGGTTACATTTCCACAATCTGTATTTGTTAATCCTTGACCATTGTTCGAGGAGGGAACATGACTTACCTTCTTTGTATATCTATTGCAGGAGGCAGCTCCTCACCTCCAAAAGGGTTCATCCATTGTTATTATTTCCTCGATTGCTGGCTATAATCCACAGCCCGCTATGGCTATGTATGGGGTAACTAAGACAGCACTTCTTGGATTGACCAAGGTTGGTGTTAGGGTTGTATTTCATCATATGCTAATTATGTTTTTGAGATTTTCTACAACCATGAGGTCTTTTCATCTTCTGAACATCACATTAACATGTTTTAGGCACTTGCAACTGAGATGGCCCCTGTTACTCGCGTAAATGCTGTCGCTCCAGGTTTTGTTCCTACCAACTTTGCAGCATACATCACAAAAGATGAGGATGTGGTAAGTAAATGGTGTGATTCTTATTTTTGGTTACACTCTTGGCTGAAGTGACGCCCCATGTCTTGTAAAGAACTGAAATTGAGTTGCAATGTTGCAGAAGAAGGTTAACGAGGAAAAGACCTTACTTGGAAGGCTTGGTACCCCAAAAGACATGGCTGCTGCAGCTGCTTTCTTGGCATCCGATGATGCTTGTTATATTACAGGGGAAACTCTAATAGTGGCAGGGGGATTGCCCTCTAGACTCTAAGGATACTTCTTTTACTAGCTAATAAGTCCTTCCCTCACAGAAAAAATTAAGGGATACTTGTAGAGATATCTCGTCCTTTGTTCCTTATTTTTTATAACTAGAAATAGTTGTCTTCAATGGAACAGCTCTGACGGAGATCAATAAATTTAATAGGCTTCTCTTTCAATTTAATAACCTTCTAGTCTTCAAGTGTTAAATTGTCTTTGCATGCAATTGATTAACAGGAAAAGGAAGATGGTACTGGCACTGTGATATTTGGAACCTTTCTTTCATTCTTAAACACTATTTACATTATGACATCCAGTTGCAAAAAGAAACTTGTATGAAACGCGACATATTTACACTGGGACAACATCATCATTCTGGGTATCATCACATGTCAAAATAAGACCTTCCACATATGTTGGGAGGAGGCACCTGCTCCATTGACACCCTGTTGAGATAGGTTCTGATGGTGGAACAATCATGAGCACGTTATCATGGCGCCGCACAACCCCCATCACACTTACGGTGCTCCCTTCTTTTATGCAACTGTCACAACAAACGCCCTCTTTTATCAGCACTGGACTGAAAAGTTACTCATAATGATACTACTGAGTTCATAATAGTCCAAAAAAAAATGGCATACCCTTCTTTTAGGCGCATTATACAATCATCATTAGAGAGATTGCGCTCTGCTAGCCAACGTAAAAGGCTTGGAAACGAGTCTCTGTTTTCCTTTGTTACATCAAGTACAGTAGCAGGTTTGATCATTGGAGCAACCTTAGATCCATAGCCTGCTTTGACTAGTGCTCTTAATCCAGATTGGAAGTCTGATATGTAGAAATCAGCAACAAATTTCTGTTCACAATAAAAAAGGGGTTGTTGCCTATGAGAAAATTTACTTAGAAGCTGCATTTCTTAGTTGGCTAAACAGCACTGTCATTGATTCTGAATATTTTTCTGATGCAAAACGTACCTCAGAATGTTTACATCCCCAGGAGAAGCAACGCTGCTTAGAATTTGCAGATTTCCCACCCCATCCTTTATACTCGTACAACTCTGTGGAAACATAAACACATCTTGGCTCCCTCTGGTAAGATGACTCCAATGGAATGCTGCCACAGGTGACGACCTACAATTTCATTAATTATTTAGGAAAATGAATACATGAGAATGAAAAAAAATTAAGGGTCAACTGGGAAACTTAATAAAACATTAATTTCAGCTTTCATCCTTAAGATAGCATAATGAAGAACAACTCAATTTGAAGAAGACAAAGTCCATAAGGACAAAATGACTGTATGCTTCCACTGTCAATACATGTAGTTCCCAGCATAATACAATGCTGTACCTTACCAGTGTATTTGGCATGTGAAGCATGCCTCCCAATGAGCCCCATGATCACGTGCACAAAATGTAACACTTAATACGCGATCATGAGTGTTGAAAGCGAGAACCCTGTCTTCAGTTGAGTACAGGAACACCATAGCATCAATATATGACGCAGGTGATAAATATGTCTACGCCAACTACCAATAATTGGTTCAGCGTTATGTATTGTCCTTTGAATAAAAGATCATGAGACCTCCAAATCAGGAAAGTGCCAACTGGTTATGCTCACAGGTAGAGGAAAACAACTAATAGACTAAGCAATTAACCCATAAAAGATTAAAAAAGTTTTCCAGCAAAGAACATGTACTAAAACCCCATTTAGAGATTGCTTATAGGAACAAGGGCCTTCATTTGCAAAACACTATAAGATGGTGAGACTTGGACACATACATTTAGTTTCTGAGTTCTGATCGGACCTGAACTCCCATCGTCACTGACAAACATATCCCCCGAAAGCTGTTCCATCTAAAACTAAAACGACCAATAATAAACAAATACCCAAATCAAAATGGGAGAGGAGTTTCAGAATGCAACTCCTACGGGTAGCAAAAAGGGAGTTTAAATCTCTCCTATTGAAACATTAAAACATGACATAAATATGTGTTCAATTCTTGTATATTAACAAAGGATTCTGTTTTTTAATTTTATTAACAGAGGATTCCAATTCGGAATCTTATAAGAACGATTAACCAACTGAATGAATCCAGAATCTAATTCATCTAACAAATGCAAAAACTAAACTCCTAGATAACAATGACAAAAGATGAATTACCATAAAAGACATTTATCAAAATGGTTATTAAAATCACAAAATAATATTAATAATAAAACTTACCCCCGTCACTTTAATATATTGGCCATCAACAGCACCTCTAAGCTCAGCATCTGGGTACCTCTTCACGAACCCAAATAAGCCTTTCCTTCCCCAAATACAGTTCCAAACTAATCCCAACCCCATGGGTGCCACCAACGCACCTACAGCCCCAAGAACCACCACCTTCTTGATGGCTACCATCAGAAACGCACCCACCAACAACCCCATCGCCACCACCACCATCACCATCCAAACCACCGCCTTCGACAGTCTAAACCCAAATCCCACCCCTTCCCCGAGACTAGTCACTGCTGGCCCATACCCTGCTTTCCCCGACACGGCACCAGATTGCCCCGCCTGACCGAGCTGCTCCGACCTGCTGGGACCGGAGCTGAGGGGACCTGAAGTGATGAGCCCAGTGGGCTGAAGCGGCATAGTCCCAGAAGATTTCCGGATCGGGCCCGAGTTAGACCCAGATCGCATGGATCCACTGTTGGGCTGAGAAGAAGAGGAAAAGCGTGAGGGTTGCAAAAGCTGTGGCTGCTGCTTGGAGTTGGGGTTTGAGTTGGGATTTGAAGGAGGAGCACTGGACGGGGAATGATCAAGCACTGGGATGTCGAACATTTTGCCCAGCTCTCCGGATTTTTTAACGTTACCACCTGTATAAGGTACTGCCCGTAACGGCATTGACGGCTGCCTTTCTTTCAGCTGCTCCGGCCTCCCCGACACTATGAGCCCATTGCTTAGCTGGTGAGACTGAACCCGTGAACCCATCTTTTTCTTCCTTTCTTTTTTTATCAACTTAATCAGTCTATTTTAGCTATGAATATATATATATATATATATAGAGAGAGAGAGAGAGAGAGAGATTGGAGGGAAGTCGCAGAGACTAGAGAGAGTGGTGAAGGGAATGATGCAGGAAGAAGAGTGAAGCGGGTGAAATGAGGAGAGTGTGTTGGAGGAGAGCCATAAGGACATGTGTGTCGTTTTGTGTTTCAAATGACGGTGCTGCTCTGCTCTCTTCGTTGTTTTGAGCTTTGCTTTATCAAGTGAGACAAGGAGCACGGCCTACAGTATGGGTCCCCACGCTTTTCTTCTCTTCTCTTTCTTTTCCCTGAATTTACTTTTTCAATTCTTTTTCTTATAGCATAATGAAATCCTATTCTTATCCCTTGTGATGGCTACTACCCGTACCCTGTCAGGTTGTTGTCTAGCAACCACCGGTGGCGTTGTATTACACTTGATCTTACCCAAAAATGCCGACAATGAGGGTATACAACCACCGTGGTGTTTACCTGCACGGTAAACCATATCACTTATAATATTAAATGTGAATAAAGCTTTGTAAGGAGCTGTGCATGGTAATGGAATAAATGAGAGTGGGGGAATATAGAAGAAGGCATAGGAGAGATAGAGATGGTGGTTAGGGTAGGGATGTATGAGAGTGAAAGGGGGCCCCTGAAAGCCTGGAGAAAAAGGTTGGCAGTGAATTGAGGAGTGAAGAGGGTTAATGATAATTGGGGTCCTGTTACTAATGTTATCACAAGATCTTCTGAAATTGGAATCTATCCTTTCATTTTTTTGTACAATCATTGAAGGGTTTAGGATAATCCAATCACAATCACCACCGTCCCAATTCTTTATTATTTTCACAAGCTTTCTCCTTCCATTTCTTCTTCACTACTACAACTACTTGCCATTCATCAAATGCATTACAAATATTTTTATTTTAATGCTAAGGATATTTTCAATTTTATATATGGCTTTTTTAAAACTAGAACTTAGTAATTTTATAAATAAATGTATTATACTTAAATTAAACCGGATTAATCTCAAATGAATATAAATATAGGTTATTACAGAAAATAATTATTATTATATTTAAGGGTGAATATTTGATCGAATCGAATAAAATTAAAAAATAATTTTAGGTCATTGTAACTATTGTCACCTACCGTAATCAAATTTGTTATTAACTTTCACTCCCTCATAATTTATTTATTAATCTTTTATATATGAGTTAGTTTCTTTACTTGCTTAGTTGCTTCAATCATCTTCTGATTCTTATCACCGTGTATTTTGAAATTAAAAAATATATTAAATGTAAAAGATGTGATTTTTTATTAAAATTTATTTTAAAGGTAAATATGAAATTGATACTAATAGAAAATTTTAACACGAATATTGAATGACATCATCAATAATTCAATTTTAACAAAAATTGATAAAGATTCAACATGATTAAACAATTCAACAATATAGATAATATAAAATGTCAAATTTCATTTAATGATACAAATAATTTAAGGGGAGAGTAAAAGGGTTTAAGATAAAAATGAAAAATATTATAATTTAATATTTGCTTTATACGAAATATTCGAATTATTCTTAAACTTAAAATTTAAAAAAAATTCGAGATGATTTGATTACATTAAAATAATTTTACTGGTAACGAACAAAAAATGAAAGAGGAAAACCGCGCGCAAATATAAAAGGAGAAAAAATGAGGTTTAAATTAGAGGCATAAGTGTCCTGCAGATATAATGCAAGGAATACAAAAAATCTGATCAAGCTTGGAGGGTATTCTCGTCCTCTTCTTCTAAGATGTGGGTAGACCCAAAATTCTCTCTATAATTAAGTTGCCTCCCTTTTCTTTAATTTATTCCATTATGCTTCTTTGCAAATTAGTCTAATCATTGTTATTCTCTTAAAAGAGTAATTAGTTAAAATCTAATCGAATCAATCATTGTACTCTCCAATGTGTTCATCATAATTTGTTAGGGTAGCAACAATGGACCACCAAAGTTAGGTTAGGTTAGGGGATCGCATTATAATGCTTATGTTTGTACTATCAAAAAAAGGGAACAATTTGTCAAGGATTCATTGGCGTACAACAATTAAGGTATTTTTTGATGAAAACATTTTAATACATCTGATTTTGCGTTACTGATTAGTTTAAATCAATTTGATATATGTGTAGGAGACCTCATTTTCATCTCTTTTTTCAAAAAAAAAATTCAAAAATTCAAAATATTTATACCAATTGCATTGATTCATTTCGTTTAACTCGTTTCTCTTTGTTGAGTGATTTTCCGTATCTCTCTTCATATGGGTTAATTCTATGTATTTATATGATACAATCATTGTTCATAAATGTGACATACTAAGTAAGTTTCCATGCATGATAACATGTACCCTACCTCAGAGTTAACACGTGTATACTTAAATAGTTCGCATACGCAGGGTTTGCACCATGTGTAGGCGAACCCATATTACATGTCCTCCTCTAATGCTCGCCCATATGCGAACCCATACAAAGTGTGTGTAACACCCTTTAATCCCATACCATTGTCGAAATAGGGTTACGAGGTATTACCGAACATATCGGGTAATTTACGATTAAATTCACAAATAAATAACATAGATATTATAATTTAATGATTTAGTCCCTTTCATGAACCTTCGAGACTCAGAATACGTATTAGAAATGAATCAGGACTTGTTCGAGTGCTCCAAAAATTAAAAAAAAAACTCAATATAACCCCTTTATAATTAACTAACCTTCCCTGCAAATTCAAACCACAACCAACTTGCAACTAATATAACAACCTATCCATCTCCATACTCAAACATGCCTAATTATGCCTACAACATTAATTTAACAATTTATCTACTTGATCATTCATAAATAATTTTTAATCGAAATAATAATTTCATTTATTTCCATTTTAGTTTCATGCCACATTTACCAAATATGTCATATTATTTCATTTCATACTTATAATCCATATTAGACATCATTTTACAACCAAAGTTACAAGACTTAATTAAGTACATAATTTATATATAATACCTAAGTACATGCCACTTTTACCAAAAGAAAGATTACATCACCAAATTGTCTCTGAAGTCGGGATTGATCTGGACGCTGAACCGAGACCTTTGATTTCTACTGACCTACGCACGAAAACAACCGAACGTTGAGTATTTCACACTCAGTGGTATTATCATAATTCAAACTATATAACTTTAATGAATTATAAATATTAATCATATAACATTAACATGTAAAATTTATAACTCATAAAAACTAATTTACATTCAGTTTCATATTTCATATATAATAATTCATCAACAATATCATATATTAATGACTTGAATTTGATCAATTCATGAACCTTAGGTTCATGCTTTCAAATCTCACAATTCGACTAACAATTTATTTCTTATACTTTCAGTCGTATGATCAACCAAATTTATTCAATTCTCATATTTCGATTATTCACCCTATTAAGAAACCCAAGCCTTGGCGAATACATGATTCCAACCAAACACACCAATACGGCACATTGTACCTAAATCGGTACTCAGTACCTGATCAACATATCAAAAGCAGTATACAACACATAAAGTGCCTGAAACAACACACGTGGTGCCTAATACAACACATATAGTGCATGATCGACAAAGCCGATAAATTCCAGTACTCTTCCAATCTTATGGCATGCCAACTATATCCGACTAAGCCCGATTAGTTAATAGGGTATTCAAATCACTTTCTCAATTTCAATTTCACTTTCAATGTACAATTCAATTCGATACAGTTTTCCACTTTCCAACAATAAACTATCAAATATTCATACATAATCATACTTCATCTCGATTTCATTAATTTCAATATTGATACCTACCTTAAAATTTTACTTACCATACACATAAATTTAAATATAATATTTAATAAATAGTAGTTTGAATTATAGTAATACAAACCATGAATTTCTCGTTTTAGTCCTTGATAGCTTTATCCTTTCCTTTCGATGCCGATGCCTCGGGTTCTTTGTTAGCTACAAAAATAATAATAATTTACATTATTAATTACAGCACTAATTTACAACAATTTACTGAATCTTTTTTCAATTTATACCTTAATTCCAATTTAATCCTAATTAACTCATTTACTTTTCTAACTCAATTCACACTTCATTTCTACTTAATATCTTGCCATATTCAACTTAACTATTCAATGTTCATATTAAAACCCTAATTTTAAACTTCTTTTAATTTAATCCCTACCATGTAAAACTTATAACTTACTTTACAATTCAAACCCCTTTTTCAATTCTATCTTGAAATTCATTCAATTAAACCCCTAATTCATTATTTTGTTCAACGCGAACTATGTTCAAAAAACCTAAAAACTTCCAAAACCTCAACTTAATTTCAACAAAACTTTATTCTCAAGCTTCTAAAATATCAAAATTAAGTAAAAAGAACTTGATTGATTTACCAATTTAAACTCCAAACGTTAAAACCTTAATTTCCCCTTTTTCTTTTCTTTCTCCCTATTCGAATGCTTCTCTGTTTCTTTTCTCCTTCATTTCTTTCTTTTATTCTTTTATATTTATTTACTTTATTATTTTAATGATAGTTATAATAATAATTTTTATAATAAATATCTATTTAATAATAAATATTTATATTACATTTGTACACATATATTTTACACTTGTCTATTATCATCGCCATTCAATTGTCCTTATTTTATTTATTTTTATTAATTTAATATTTTAATATAATAAATATCTATTTACTTAAATAAAAAGTAATTAAATAAATATATGACAGTTGTACAAATATAATTATTACACATGTATATTTTTGTTACCATAGGTTTGTCTTTATTTTAATTTACTTCCTAATATAATAATATAATATCAATTAAATAACTTAATTAATGTGTGAAATCTAAGAAAATTCTTAGATTTTTCAATTCGCCAATAATATCAATTAGGAAAAATGGCATAATTTCTATTTTAGTCCTTTATATTTTATTTTAATATATAATTCAACTTTTTTCCTTTATTCAATTCAGTCCTTTTTCCTAATTACCCTTAATTAAGTTAAATTCACCTAATTAAAACTTAATTAAGCTCACTACTAGACTCATAAACATTTCTAATAATTATTTTCGAACTCATTTCTTTAAGACGGAGGCCTGACAATGTACTTTTCCGATGCCCGTGAATTTTAGGTCATTACAGTGTGGGTCAGGACTCGATAGACTAATGAATCAATGGGTTGATAATAGTTAGTATCATAACACTCTTAATTCTAATTATTTTTTAATCAGTATTTTTTACTTATATAGTAATAAATAATAAAAATTTAAACTTTTAACTATCAAAATTTTAATAAATGTGAAGCTACTAATTTAAAAAGTTTTATATTGTAAGTACGAGAGCTTGGGTTAATTCCTATGCAACCTTATTCTCCATCCTCAATTATTAAAAATATTTGTAACAAATAAATAGAAAAAAATAAAACCCTTAAAAGCTTTCACGAATAGAATTTCATGTGAATACTATTATGGAGCTTCAATCCTATATATTTATGACAATATGACCATGTTGTGAATAATTTTGTTGTCTAATATTTAAGATGATTTTTTTGTTTACTTTGAATTTGTTAAATAATTAATTTTTATTTATGAAGTTATATAATATAAATGATAAATATCTATATTTAAATTTTATTTACTCTTATTCATTTCATATCTTTTAATTTTTTTATACATATATATTAGATATTTATTTAAAAAATATCGATAAATTAGAAATTATATATTGAAACAAACCAATATTGATGTGTATTGGTTCCATCTAAAAAATGGTACACCCCTCCATACGGTATTGACTACCTTAAATTTTCCTCAAACCAAAACTTGACTTTTTTGGTGGAGGCACCGACCTACCTCTTTAACGGTTTTCTTTGACTTTTTTTCCTTTTATTTTGGTTATTAGTTTCAATCCGGTCTATTTTATCTAAAAATTATGTTGGTTCTAGTTCTACTCTAATTTGCTTTCTCTTAAAGTTGTGATGACTTTACTTTTTGTTTTTAGTTATATTTTGGCGTATATATAGAATTTATCAAGGCAATACCGCTATTAGCCTATTTGGAACTGTTGTCAAAGGGCTTTGTCATGATAAAAGCATTGTTATTGTGATCATAAAGATTGGACTACAATATGATGAATGGAAAGACAAGCCATTTGAGATTTGACCATGGTTATTTGATTGACCGGAGTTCATTGTCCGGTTGGCCTAGCGAAAGCATAATTCAGATGCAATTCAGATGCAATCTATTTAGTTTCTGAACATTCCGGTGATGTGATTGTAATCAATTTATTATTTTTCTTTATTGGGCTCTTTTTGTGAACAATGCGATATAGCTTGTAATTTTTTATCCGTTATCTATACTACGTACCATATATGTGTATTATTGTTGTTTATAGTTGTTATTTATGAAAATAATTCAATAAAAAACGACAAGCAAGTAGAAAGAATGAGGTTATAAGTTTTGTTTTTTTTAAACTCGTATTAAATATAATAATTTATGCTAATGAGGGTACAACAAAAACTAGGGTTTTGGGAACCTTGAATCCCACCAAATGGAAATGCGATGTTTGGGTCCCTAATCCATAATACAGAAGCTCAAATTAGGATTTTGGACTAAGGGTTAATTGGGTCTTGAATCTTTGTTATATGTTCACAAAGGCTCAAAGGCTTTTCTCCCTTTTCCCTGGATAACATGAGCCATCCAACATGCGATGTCAATTTGTAGCACAATAAACAAAGAATGAAACAAACTTAAAGCTACTTCAAGAAAGAATGAAAATATTTAAAACAAACTTTTGCAGTCTTTTTTGTTTTAAAAAAGGTGGGTCATGGAGGTGAAATCACTGGTTTTAGCATTTGAATTAGACTTTGCTTAGTTATGCTTCAAATGGTCGAAAATGGAGGCGGGTATTGGCCTCCATCTTTTAATCCAAAACAACAGTATTATGTTGCATATCTTATGAAGAACACAATTTTCAATTACGGCTGAAAAAAATAAAACAGAGAAATCGTTTTTCATATTGGGAAAAAAAAATTGTGATTGAATCTTAAACATGAATCACACATTGCACTACACCTGGAGATTGCACAGAACAGTATGTTGACCAAGTCTTTGCACGACTCTGTCAATGTATCCACTATTAGTATTCTTCTTATAACTTTGATTAAAACTAGCGAAGATTTCAAATACACGTCACAGAGTAAAATTATTATCAAATGGTAATAATTAAAAAAGATATATTGAAATCACGGGTTAAGAGTGTTTTTTTATCTTAATTAGTGGTCAAGGATTTTAATATTCGTCAGGGGTATGAAACAGTTTTAGAACTTGTGACTAGCGTATATCCTGAAATATGGAAGAATTGAAATCTTTCTCTTCGTCTCAGGTCAATGGATCTTCTTAGCTGGAGGATCCCCTACATGAATAATACACGTTCTAGTTATGTTTTAACAAGTTTGATTCATTTAATATTTTTTAATCTAAATTTTCATAAAATCATAATAAATTTTTACTTTTTATTACAATTTATAAATTATAAGTATAATACTCTATAAAAAGTGATTACAATTCGTAACACCGATCATAATTATAATTAGACCTATTATTAATATATTAATAATTAAATTATTAAATTAAATAAAATAATTATATGTGTAATGTACTTCTACTAATTCACTATTAGGAAGTATGTATATATTTAACTAGTTCTTAACGTTATTTAAGAAAAAAAAGTATAAATTGATTAAAATAATAAAAAGAAAAAGAAAATTGATCCAAATTTTTATATTACGTTCCTATTTTAAGGAATTGACGGTAATGAAATTACACCATAATTATAATCGCAAAATCACTCATTTTATTAAACCTTCTTCTGCGCTTATCATTTGTAGAGCAAGTCAGAAAGAAGACTAGACTTTTTTCGAATTAGAAGGCTATGACCAAAGTAAGAGATAGTGAATCATGGTGATACACGCTAGCCTCGCCTGCTAATGAAAAAAGTTTTATACATGAACTTTTGTAGCACACCCGTTTTCAAAATTATCATTCAAACGCGACAGGCTGATCACTTCGTGTTAGCTTCAGCCCCTTGCTTGTTATAACAGTCAAAATACGAGCCAATGACATTCAAAGCTATAGTAGACCCTCCCATGAGTAGAGCAAATCCTACGTTGGTTGACTCAGTCCTAACTCCTTATATATTTCCTACCGTAAGTCAAATTTACTAATTCATGCTCACTTACCTAAGTGATCATCAATTCATAGCTCCAAGTAGTAGGGACAAAATTTTGTCACAGGACTTGACGACTTAGTTTATATTAAGAACCGCAACTTGCAACGGGCGATGCTAATATTAAACCCTTCTTTTTGGATCTACTACATTAATGAATTCAACAAAGTAAGATACTAGAATCCCTAGTCTTAGAAAATGCCTTTTTGATTCTTTGAAGGACCATAGGTTATAATGAAAATGCTTTAGTAGACCATCCTTGTTAATTAAGGGCATTTATATGTGGTATACTTGCAAAGACTACGAGACAGAACATAAATGACAGAGTGGAGAGATTGTGGTTTAAGGGGGGTCACCGCCCCGAGAACTGAGACAGTTGTCCCCTTCTTTTCTTTCTTTTGAGTGTGACTAATGGCTGGCAGATGCGCTTTCCTCAGACACCACTTTTCTTGATTTAATTGTCTTAATGCAAGGGGCCATACGGTACAAATATTTTCAAACCAAAAAACAAAAAAGATATTCTGTTCCCTTTTCTTGACTAAACTAAACTTTGCTGAACTAGAAATTTGAATTTTGACTTATTCCCTCTCTCTAAATATTCCAACGCATTCAATTTGGACCTAAATCAGGATTATTTTTATTTTAGATTCCTTAGCGATGAAGAAGAGGGAGATGACGGCATGGTAAGGGTTGATGATTACTACTACATTTGTGGAAAGAATAAATGGCTTCAGGGAACAACAACAACAAAGAAAAAGGGGGATGAGAGTGAGTGGGGCCCACCTCACATTAATAATAAAATACTATTCGCTTTAATCGAAGCCTTGCTTTTGCCGACCTCGCTTATTGCCTACACCTTCAGCCTATCCCCTCTTGCCCTTCATTTTCATTCACTGCTCACCCTCCACTCTCCCATGGTGATGCATGATATGCATGCATGCATGCCCACTGTTTTTTTACCCCTATCCCCTCTTGGCAACCGACGGCGTTAGATTGAATTGAAATGAAGAGATGATGAGATTATTATAAGTTAAAATAATAGATTGATTAAAAAGTAGATAACAACAACATTGCTACCTAATCTGCATCACCCACTATAAATAAATACAGTAAACACGTTGGGTTGACAATTGCAGGGCATCTTCACCACATACAGAAAAACACACTAATTACATTAATACAGTGATAAAATCCAACCACATCGATTGCCATTTCTTAACAGAACTTAATTCCGACATATCCATGCAAGAATTCATGGCATTGTAAGGACAAGCAGAGCGGAACGCAGACAGCATATCAATGTCTTATCCCTCGTTTCCACCAAATCTAAAATCAAATTATGGCAAATGTATTCAACTGATAGCTTAAGCTTGGCAATGGTGGGCAACAAGAAAATCTTTTTATATCAAAAGGTTGCTTCAAGAAACAACAAAAACATGGTTGATTCAAGATCAAACTACCCATTTTTACATTGCAAAAGGGTATAATATACAAAAAAGAAGGAAAATTAATTAAAAATAGAAGAAATTTCATTGTTCTTTCTCTAATACAGAGAAAATCGGCTGGAGTTAAAACCCACCTATTTTCTTGGGGTTCTCGTCTAAATTCACTGCCCCCAAACATTCCAAATCCTCTCTCCGATGAAGTTCACGAACCTCCTCACCGGACCCTTGTCTGTCCCTTCTTCTTCACCGTCATCCCCACAAACTTCAGCACCACAACTTTTGCTACTGCTACTGGCTTCCGCCGATTTCGAGTCACATGATTCGTCCTTCCCTAAGCTCAAATCGGTTCGTTTCGAACCACCAGACCCATCAGCTCCACCGCTCTTCTTTTTCCTGTCTTTCTTGCTCTTTGTCTTCTTGCTTTGAGCTAACCCATCTTCAAAAGCATCTATAATCTCATGTATCAGCTGCCGGTTGGACGATGAGTCCCACCTGACCCAGTAGCTCATATAGCACCTGAAACAATCACAGGTAAAAAGAGGTGGATGGTCATGATCGCTGCCGCTGCTGAAGCTGATGCTTCTTTTAGTCGGGTGTTTCTGGGTGTTTTTCCGGTGGGTTGAGAAGTTGCTGAAATCGTTGTTAGCACAAGAGATGAGATAGGCCAAGACTTCCCTGTCTTCCGGGGAAAGAGCAGCCACGAGGGTCAAGATGGTGGCCGGAAGGAAAGACAGATGATCGGTTGTGCTCAGAGGTGATGGATGAACCGTGCCTCTGCGGTAGAGCTTCTTCATGGTCAACTTTGATGATCAGTCAGCGACAGAGAGAGAAAAAAAAGTTTGAGACTTTTGAGTATAAAGGGTTAATGAGGTTTTTATAGTATTATTCTACGAAGGGCAGAGAAGAGAATAACAAGTAATAACATAAGAGCGGATGACGCAGTTTAGGT
This sequence comes from Gossypium hirsutum, assembly GCF_007990345.1. Classification (NCBI taxonomy): domain Eukaryota; kingdom Viridiplantae; phylum Streptophyta; class Magnoliopsida; order Malvales; family Malvaceae; genus Gossypium; species Gossypium hirsutum. The sequence continues at coordinate 15,607,297 of NC_053441.1, read as the reverse complement.
CTTAAGAGAAACCTAGCCTGGGGAAGTGTGCGTTCAAGTGGGACACGGGACTTTAAATGGTGAAGGGTCCAATCATCAGAGCGAGTGAATTTATATTTCTGATTACTCAATCCATGTCGTTTCGAGTTGCAGTTGGTGCACTGATGCGATCGATATACCCATTTGTCCCAGTCTATCTCACTTCACTGTCCCACTTTATACGTTACTATAATCAAATAAAGGTTGGTAGAACCAATAGAAATGGTGGTGGTTAGGCTCTACCTCATCTTACCCCAACTATGGAGGGGACCCTAACCACAAGCCACTTCGGACATCCAATTCATCAATCACCCTCACCCTCACCAGCAAAGTTCGCTTTCCTGGAATTAGGACAGTAAATTCCGAGTACCGTATGTGTTTCCATAGTGAAGCTTAGCCACTAGATTATAGTTTCCTTGGTGTTTTGTAATCAGGCTCTTTCACATACATAGTGAACAGAGAATTCCCAGGTGACAGCAGGGGTATGTAGAATCAGTTCGTCACAAGAACTTCGATCGTCTTCCTTCCTGTCTAAATCAAATTTATGCAAAAGTAGGTAGGTAGTGATTTTGCTATGCAAGTGAAGCCTTTTAGATTAGATCATACACCCTTCTCCATACTATAGAAACTTATGTTTTAAATAAAGCAACAATACAGAAGTTGATTCCAACTTATAATAATCCAAACGTGAAAAATATCCTCCTATGTCACCCACACCAATAATTGTAGTATTCAAGTGATTACCAATTCCACTAAAAACCAATGACAATAATTGGATATCGTTCTCAAGACAATCTACTGATCTATGAAGAACTTTGTAGACGTGTTTTAATCCATGATTCAAGGAACTGCAGCTCCTCGTTGCTTATTGAATGGCCAAGACCAGGATAAGCCTGTAGTATCATAGGAATTTCGGCACATCAGTAGCTACCATATGAAAAGCACCAGAAAATCAGACAAAATGTTCACAATACATACCTTAAATTCACAGGTTACTCCTGCTTGTTGAAGGAAAGGAGGCCCCGCTTGTCCAGCCTCAAAAAGTACCGTTCTGTCAGCCATTCCATGGGACCACAAAATAGGTGTCTGCAAAAGATTCGGGTCTCAAATCGATTTGTAAGCGTATGTCAAAATAATGACAAATTCCAGTTTGTTTAGGAAGAATTAATTGATCTCCAAAACAACCCATAGCAGATGACAAATCACTATTATCCATGAAAGCATAAAAGACAGTTAGTAATTGCATCTTCGTGAATTAGGATGCTAATGATAGTTTACAGACTAATACTCTCATAGATATTTGTTGGAAATATATTTCAGACAAGCAAATGTTCTATTTGTCAGACATCATTTGCTTATCATCATTCGTTAAATGCAGTCCTCAAATAAGACGGGAAAAGGAATGGGAGTCAAGTATTAGTAAACTAGATAAATGCATTTAACGGAAATCACCTTCTTTGCATCTTCTGGGAACTTTTCTATCATTGAAGAATTGAAAGGAACCCATCCACTGAAGACTGCACCTCCACCAAGCTTTTTTGGGTACAACAAAACACTAGCCAAGGTCAAGGCACCTGAAAGAACTTGTTACAATTTGTAAGATACCGCAAGCAATGCAATGAATTATGCTCTGATCCTAGGAGAGATTTCCTACCCCCTTGACTAAATCCACACACAAATACGTTATTAGGATCCGTCCCAGCAGCTACTTCTTTGTCTATCATCGCATGCACATTCTGAACTGCTTTAAGGACATCACTTTCAGCTTTTGGAGAATCCTATACAAATAAGCAACACCAAACATCAATTGAATCACCAGCACCATAAGCAGAGCATTCAAATCATCATGATGGGAAATATAGAATTGGTTTTAAGACCATGTGAACCTTTCAAGAGTAACAGCAAAGTAAAGATAAACAGTTGCAAGACATTGACAACAGGTCTCATGCAAAATATCTTTCACCTTACACCATAGCACAACAGGTCCCAAATCCTTTTTAAAGAAGTTTATGAAAATTGAAACGAAAATCCTTGGTCTTTGCTTGGCAAGATGGAAAATTGGAAGTGTAGAAAAGTAAAACCATAGCAAATATATGTATTTTTTTTTCTTTCCATCGAGGTGACTGGTAGAAAATAAGAGAGATCATCATTTTCCATCCTCATGCATGAAAACAAATCATTGGAATGATAGGAAGACAATGAGAGAGGAATGTATGTTAATTCAAAATTATGCATTTTTCAAAAGCTTCATTTTCTTTTCTCTCATTTTTGAACTCTACCAATCAATGAAACGAAATAAAATTACTTTTTCTTTCAATTTTTTCATCTTTCCTACCAAGCACACTAATGTGGAAAAAATACTTTCTTTCTACCCCTTCAATTTTTCTTCTTTTCATTTTTCTTTCCATTTTACAAAGCAAAGACTTAGTTTCAAAAAAACAAGTTGACCGCAAAATCTAGGTAATCATACTTGAGGAAACTTTGAATGTTGTGCTTGAATAATTTTAAAGCCAAAGTCAAAAGCATATGCAAAGTTCCATCAATGATATTTTTGCACATAAAAAGGAATTCAGTCAGCTGATAACGATAAAAAAGTTAACAAGGGTGGCATTTTCATTTTTGTGATCCATTGCACATGCAGATTGTTGATGTAACAGAAAGCCCACAATTCAAGATGACTTAGTCTATCTAAGAAAGCATGCATAAGCATTAAAGTTAAGAAAGACAACCAATAATAGGAAGTATATACCACCAAAACTCGGTTTCACTTAGGTTTGGATAAGAAACAAAAAGGCAGAAAAAACCACTACATATAAGTATTAATAATGAAGCCTACATGAATTTGTTTTCAAGAATACGAATGACACTACCTAAATGAAATCTGAAAGAGAAATGTCCCTGCAGTATGTCAAATTAGTGTAAATGAAACGGAAGGAGAACAAGCATTACTTACAGCTGTGACTGGAATCTCCTGAATGTCGAACCAAGAAGGCATTCGCATTCCATCTGCAAATAAAAAAAATGCATCAGAAAGAACAATTGCGCTATCGTTATGGATGATAATCAGCTGCCTTGAACAGCATCATCATTTTTAAGAATGAATCTAGAGTTGACTCATCAGTTAAATCGTCTGAGATACGAAACTTTTAAGAGAATATAGCAATTTGTCACAGTAGTAAACCTTAATTCATGAGCCATCAAGGTATATATAGGTTTAAAATACCCCAATATATCAAAATCAAGGATGTTGACATTCATGCCCATGTCAGCTGCTAAATTTCCATGCAGCTCCATAAAAAAGGGTTCCTAAGAATATTTACCACGGCAATACTAAAGGATCATGAAAGTCTATGCAAAAATTCAACTATACTCTTGCTATGAATACTTTCCATAGTAAAGTCTCTGCAAATAAGAGACGGGTTCCAAACATGAAGTGATCATTGTCGATCATTCCTAAACATTTTCCCCCAAACAAATTTCCCAATGTATTAACTGACTGTAAATTACACTGAAACTCTAATTAAGCTAGAAAAAATCAGACCCATACACATCAATTCATTCAAAACACAAAAACAGAAGTCAATAGGCAGAACCAATTCGTCAAGAAAATGTATAAAAAAGAGGCTTACAATTGCAGGTGACGGGGTTTTCAGGGGCAGAAGGGAAAGACCATTTGGTGTTTCGGAACTCGGAAGACCTAAAGAGTGTCTTGATGGGTTCATTGGCTGGACCAGAGTCACCAAGCCCGTGAAGCCAAAGAACAAAGCTCCGGGCAGCCATGGAATCAGACTTCGGGGAAGATGATAGGTGGCGCGGTTGGAGGAATAGTATGAAAATGATGGTGCTACCCAGGATCACAGCAAGAAGAGCTATGGGGTTGGTTAACAATATAGAATGCATGTCTCTGGTCCTCCACGCTGACCCTTTAGTCCTACAATACATTGATCTTGTTTTCCGATAATTTCCCAGAATTCAGTTGGTAGAAGAAGCCCAATGTACCTAGCAGCAATTACTTTACCTGTTATCTCCATTGGGTATAGCCCAGTTTATGTTCTTTGATATAAATGGGCCTTATTTATAATCTGTACTTAGTGGATTCAATATGGTTGTTCTTCGTTTCTTAACATCAAAACCATTGTCTTCTTTCTTAATGGATTTTTGTTGCCGTTTCTTGGGCCAACTTATAGAACAGTTAACTACACTTTGCTCGTCCAACTTGGTGCTCAAGCTCAGAGTTATTTTACTACTAATTTCAATTCAATAAATAGAAAGCTAAGCAAACCAAAATAATGTGTTTTTTGCTTGTGGTGGTGGGGTCTTCAGAGTGTCTATGCCTTTAGTGCCCTTATTTGCCTCTAATTGTCTTGTTGTGCAGGATCCATCGGATTGGTGGGGAAATCAGCCAAAATCCCACCAATAGTCTCTCATCAAGTGGAACTGCCTCATTTGGCAACACTCTTGTACCATCAACTTTAACCTTTCTAGAAAGTAAATCAATAATCCTCTGTTACTTTTAGCCAGCTTTGCCAAAAATCATACTACAAGACAACAATGCTAATACAAAATATATACTTAGACACATGCATGCATCCTCCGATTGAACCACCTAATAACATATACGCCAGCAGGGTACAATCAAATATGGGTTTTCTTCCTTTGCCAAAAAGAATCAATGAATTTATATACATATTAATCCCCCCAACCTAATTCCACTAAAATTAAAGGCTTTTTTGCCCATTACTTGCGATTTGGTAATGACGATATTATATATATTCTGTTTTGTTGCACTCTCCAAGTGTCACGATCTTTTAACTTTTGGACTCTATTCCTGCAGTGTGTGCCAATATGGGAATAAATCCAAAAGGAAGCTAATAATTAGAAATAAAAAGAGTGGTCCTCTATGGTCCTAAATAAGAGTACAGGTCAAATGGTAAGAGTAGCAAGAGGTTTAATGAATTCATATGGGGCACAAACTCCTTTTAAAAATAATATTTGCTTAGGTTTTCGGGTGAGTTTGAAATGCACCTTTGTTGTATACTAAATTTCATTATCCCAAGGGATAAGATTGAAATCAACCATATGAAAAGAAGCATTAAAATAATAGGAATAGATGGTGAGCATTAAAACCCCATAAACAAGGCATATGACATTAGAGAATGACAAACCAAGGAGACAGCTTGGAAGGAAGGAATAGAAACTGTAGAATGTACCTTTGCCTGTCTGTCATTGTTGGTTGTGAAGCTTTCAAGTAGTAAGACATGACTGTGGGAGTATGTGCAATTTTAGTTGCACTACTCCTGAGAAAAAGAAAAAGAGTGAAGCCCAAGCTGTCGTGCTAGGAGCCTAATGTATATAGTATAATAATATAAGCCCCTTGGCCCTTTCCTCCCATGTCCTTGCCAACAACAATGGAGCTTCTCGAGGCTAACTAGATAAATTTTTTTTATAAATATAAAATTGTTAAATTTTGTTGATAAATGAATAAAGAATATAATACTATCAATTTTGCTTAAAAAGCAAAAGATTATTAAACTCTAATTATACTTGCAATCTTTTTAGTTCATATAGTTGATTGAATCTTAATTTAATTGTTATTAATATTGTTGCCAATAAAAGTGAGTTATGGGTAGTTTAAAATCAAATTGATAACTTTTGTTAAGTTATATTAAGTGACATTTTAAAATAATAATTTTGATTGCTTTGACAATTTAAAATTGTGTGAAATCTTATCATGAGAATGTATAAAGCCCGGTCTGATATGAAATGAACTTATAATAATGAATTCAACTCGATAATCAAATTATATATTATAAGTTCGTAATCCCAGCCCATTCCTATTTTGGGCGGAACAGGTTTATTAATTCTTTGATTCCAATTAGTAAAGAGAGACTTTGAGCTAAGAAATAGATTGTAGAAGCTAAACTAAAAAAGAAAGAGATATCCTGAATAATTGTAATAATCGGGTCCATTGATATTTCTTGTATAGTAAGTGCTATTACACATACAATCATACTAAATTCTATAGAATTATTTGGAATCTTCTATAAATTTATACATGTGGGGTTATTTATTGGTTTCGTCCCGTCATTAATAATTTTATTTTTAGACGAAAGTAGATAGAAACAACGCATGTAAAGAATTCTATTTCTATTAAAATAATGTTAAAAAAACCTTAAAAGATTAGATTCAAATTTAGAAATTTTACAACTTTAAATGCAATGTTATTATTTGCCTATTTACTCCTCCACAAAAGTAATATTGATGAGTAACTGTTTATTCTAAAAGCGTAGAGATAGCAGAAATAAAGGTTGTAGGTTCATTTCATCTCCCCGATTGATTTTAAGAAGAAAAGAAAAGGTAATTAAGTCATTATAGATTCAAAATTCAAACAGTGGTCCCCACATCTGATAAAATCTGGAAATCAGTTTTTCTTCATTTCTCCCCAATCAAAAAGATAAAAATAAACAAATAAGACACCAAAGAATAATGCAGTTTGAGTCAGTCATTAATAATTCTTATGTCATCTACTACGTGAAAGAAAAAGAGGGAGTTCATTTTGGGGTTTACAAGTAGGTATGATGAAAGCACGTGTCTGCTTCTGTGAACATTTTCATGGCTGCCTTTTGGAACCATGAACGATCCTTATTAATGGCGGTTTTGGCATTTTCAATATATCCCCATATTCCGAATTTTGGATTCTAGTCTTCTCCAGGCAGACTCCAGAGGAATCAACCAAGATTAGCCTAAAAGCCTGGAAAATGACTCTTCGTTTTGTTTTCACTCTTTCGTCATTTTACTTTTTTTTTTTTAATGAACAATTGGCGATGGACCATCCATCTTCTTCTTCCTTGTCTGTATTATATCTCAATAGATTCCACAAATCGCAAAAAAGTCAAAACGAATTTAGTTTACAACGTTTTATCGATTTACTTTTGCTAAATTCTGCTGTTCAATATTCAAACTTCTGGGATGTGGTGAGAATTTAGTTTCCCCAAATACTTTACTTCAATGGGGGGTTTTATTACGACTTATCTGGTGTTGGGCCACGTTCTGGGTTGCTTTTAGCCAGCCATGTCTGAGACTCAAAGCTGCGCCTACCCGGTGAACTGTATACTCTGACTCACTGGAGATTCACACACACACAAGTCCTTTCAAAATCTTAACACCACTATTAATCATAGCTTACACAGATCTGCAGCCTTGCCTTGCGCAATCCCCATCTTGTCTTCTTGTCCTATTCCTATAAATTTTCTTTTTTTATTACAAAAATTAGTCCGAGCCGGTAACACTAAAAATAAAGGTAACCTATAGGTGACCAAATTATGTCCACATTACTATTTTAGGTATTAATATTTAAATTTGTTTCTATTTTAATAATAAAAAATCTTTTTTTAATTAATATAATAACAGGTTTAATTTTAAATATTTATATATTCTATTAATTTAATCATGATTTTAAATAATTCAATAAATTTAATCTTCACATTTACAAATTATATTAATTTGATCATCAAACTTCCTAACTAAACATTCAACTTTTAAAATAAAGGCATTTCATATCTATTAATTATTCTATTTATAGTTGAACTTATCTAATTTGGTACATAACCATTTTTAAAATTAAATGTCATATTTAATGTAAAAGTCTCTTTGCTAAAAATATTATATTTTTTCATTTAAATAATACATATTCTTCGGGATATTTTGACAGATATCCCTAAAGGCTACAAACACTTACAAATTTATTTTTTCATCATCTCATTTTTCTGTGTGTGCAAATTTCATTATATTTATTTTGTATGCTTGAATTTGAATTTTTGAATTTTTAAGCATGTAATTTTGATATATTGTTGTTCAATCAAAATTTTGCTATTTCCTATTTTATATAACTAATAAATATAGTTGGTACTATGCTTTAATAAAATGTTTGTTTGTTGAACCTAGAAATCAAAATTTAAAAGCTTGATAATATTGAACTTTTCTTTTTAATTTATTTGTTTATGAGTTTTGAAGCTATGGTAAAACGACCCATAAAGCGTACTGTAATTTTTTGACTTTGTTTATCTATTTTGGTCTGCATATTTTATCATATGTTAGGAAGTAAAATGTTCAAATTTTGTATTTTTGTTTTCAGATTTTGCTTTATTTTGCACTACTTGGTTCCATTACTATTGGTTTTTTTATTTGTGTTGTTTTCTTTAAATCGTAGTTAATTCTTGAAATTAGAAATTAAGTCCAGAGTTAAAAAAATATGATTTTACAAAACTTAATTGTTCGATCAACAATTATATAAAAATTTATGAATATTCAATTTTTCATAAGAAAAAAATGAAAGAATTAATTGAGTTTCCTTTTATTACATTGATAATGATTTTTTTTATATTTTATAAATTGATTAAGAGATTACTATGTGTTTTATTTTTTTTAATTATTTACGGAAAAGTAAAACATTTAATAGATGTGTAATGCATCTGTTGTAAAAGCTAAAAGTTTTGGTTAAGAAGTTTAAGGATTAATTTGACAGAATTTGTAAATGTGGAGCGTTAAATTTATTAAATTATTTCAAATTAGGATCAAATTGATAGAAAATATAAGTATTGAGAACTAAATGTGTGATTATACCAATTAGAAAAAGACTTTTCGTTGTCAAATTAACTCTGGGTATTTAAATTAAAATTTTTTAAAGTTGAGTTACCAAAATAGAAATATAGACATAATTAGATGACCATTTATAGAATTTACCCTATAAATAATCTTACAATATATATTTATGTTGTCGCTCTTAATTGGAAAGAAATTATCATAATTTCAACCAACAATTTATTGATTATAAATGCATTGTTGGTCGTAATGGCAATTTAAAATTTATGTTGGTGAGCAATAGGTCAATGTCGAAGAATTCGTCTTTTCTTTTTGGTGTGTGAAATCCACGTTAGTCCAATACCAAATTGGTACTGGATACTATTATCATCTTAAATAGGTCCAATTTTAAGTTCCTTGACTAAAATTTTGCTACTTTTTTTTTATTTTTATAATTTAGTTGTATTTCAAAATTTTTTTTAAATTTGGTGGATTGATATGAATATAATTATCAATGCAGGAAAATGTGAGTTCGAGTGCATTGAAGCGTATTATCTTCCTATTTATAAGTTGGAAAAGTATTTTGTACAATATATATATGATTAAAACTTATAATAACTTATAATGAGATTGTTTAACAAAAAACTTTTTTAACTAAAACCGATTGATATATAAAATTATAAAATTGCTATTTTAAATTAAATTTTTTATAATTAGAAATAGAATTAAAATATTGAGCTTAATTGATAATTTAAGAACTTATATTTGCAATAAATATATTTAATAGAGTAATTGAGATATATTTGTATACATATAATTTATTAATAAACTATAAATATACATAATTTAAAAATATTAATAAACCCAAAACTATATATCAATACACCTTTAGTGCACCAATAAAATACTGGTTACTTACCTCGGGAAATCCAAATAGATGAAGTTGCTGGAATCCTTTGACGATGTAAACCTAAAATAACTCAAAAAAGGATTGTCGATGAAGTAAATATATAAAGAAACTGCCCTTCACTCACCACTAATTTATGTCATTTGGCAAAAAATGGAAAAAAGGAAATGCCATTTTCAAAAATATTGTGTAGGATCAACCATCATTTAAATCCATGAAATAAAAGCACATAAAAACAGCACATGTCACATTCTTGATACGTCAAAATTAAACATTTAAGAACCCATAACCCTTTTTAAATTAAGCTCTTTCTTTTTTGTGTACAGCAGTGGACCATTCGATGCTAACAATGGATCATATGTAAATGCGCAAACTAATCAATTTGATGCACATTTCTGATTTGTCATTGCAAAGCACCAGGCATTGCACCTTTTTGGTAGGGTGCTGCTCTGCTGTCCCTAGGCCCGAGCCACTAACTCGTTTCAAGCTATCCAATTTTACTGGTGCTGACACTTGATACATGGAAACCATACCAATGAAAATCGCAAATGTCAGGTGAATACTATGAACAACTCTGAAAATATAAATACCTTTAATCAATGAACTGAAAAGAAAAAAAAAACCTGTTATTCCGTTTAATTGCATCCATAAAGATTATGCCTTGTTATGCTAATGTTCTTAAAAATCTTCAGAACTCAATGTGATGGCTTACTAATTAAAAATATTCATCGTCTCGAGTGTGACCTGGGTTAGAGTCGTGCTAGTTACGTTTGTTGTTTAGGCTTTGTTCTATTATACTAAGAGTCGGACACATCACATCTGATTGATCTATCGATCATGTCAACTTTTAACAATAGAAAAGAATGAAATTATCAATAGAAAAAATCAATTTATTGTAACACCCCTATACCCGGTTTGACCCAATGAACTTGATTTATGGATATTACATTTGGTGTCAAATACTCACCTCAATACTTACCATATGCATTAAATAAAAAATACAACAATTAATAACTAGTTTCGGATTATAGAAATACAAACAAGGAATTCTGAGCTATTCCACATCAAATTTATCTTTCCCCTTTTTACTTGAGGATTTCGGTACGGCGTTAGCTATGTAATTAAAACAATTAAAATTCATCAATACAACAATATCATAGCAAATTATATAAAAAATGCTCTCTTCTTTGCAACTTTTCGGCAACCATGGGGACGGTGATCCTCATCCTGAATATGATCGTAATACTAAAAAAGTGAGATTCAAAGATCATGCTGTTGATTAAGAAACAACTATCACCGGAGATCCAGAATCTCAATAGATTTTGTCAAGGAAAGACAAACTTTTGGGGGGCAAATCTGGTGAATCTGCCTTGGATCGATCTACTCCTAGTGTGGGATGTGAGAATGATTTTGAGTTACTCGAGGGAGATGTGAACACGACCCATATCGATGGTGTTCCGGCCATTACTTTTTCTGATCATATTAAGGAGATTTTATTTAGATAAATGGAGTTAACTGTTGTTGTTAAATTATTAGGGCGTAACATTGGTTACAACGCCCTGTATAATCGTATCATGTTTCTTTGGAAACCAGCTAACTCTATTCTATTAATGGACACTGATAATGGCTATTTTTTGGTCAAATTTCAGGATTTTGTAGATTATAACAGAGCTTTGATGCAGGGTCCTTGGGTTGTATATGGACAATACTTGACCGTTTAGCCATGGACTACACATTTTAGTCCTTCACAACCCTACCCCAGTATAGTTTTAGCCTGGATTCGTCTACCGAATCTACCGGGTTATCTCTACAAACGGAAAATAATTAAAGCCATTAGGGGCCTCATCAGAAAAGTGGTTAAACTTGACGTTCAGACCGGCAATCAGACCAGAGGTAGGTTTGCTCATTTGGCTATTTATATTAACCTGGAAAATTCGTTGATTTCTCAAGTGATTATTGATGGAGCCGTTCAGAGAGTCGAATACGAAGCCCTTTCGACGGTATGCTTCACATGTGGCACATACGGGCACGCTAAAGAAACATGCCCGTCAGTTGCGATCAAACAGAACCTGGCGGGGCCTTGTGGTGAACCAACGGTCGAGATGGATACTCCTAATAAAGGTAGATCAAACGGCGAACCTTTTGTTTCCAAAAATGGTGACAAAGAGTCAATTTTTGGGCCGTGGATGATGGTAGAAAGGAAAACATCACAGAGGAAAAAGAAAGAGATTCCGGCAGAGAATAAGCCGAAACAAACGAAACAACAATAACGATCTCGGTTTACGGTGCTGATGGGGAAGAAAGATTTAATCAGTGATGGAAAGTTTTCTGCTGGAGATTTTTTAGGGGAAAAAAATAAATAAGGAGGAGGCTGATATTACAAAGGATTCGGCGGTTAGGGCTACTACTAATGTTGGTTTTGGGTCATCTTTTAATGCAAGCCATAAGAGTGGTTTGAGCGTAGGCTTAGTTAGTGGATCGAGTTCTAAGGAAAATTTAGGGAATGAGAGCTTAGATTGAATGGGCAGATTATCTAAAGCTTCATTGGATAAGTCATTGGGCAAAAGGCTTGTGGGCATAGACGGCAATATTAATTTTAAGAATGGCTTAATGGTTATTTTACCAAATCACATTCCTTCTAATGATGGTGAATTAAATTCGGAACATGCAGGAGCATCATTTAATCTTATTGGGGATGAAAGTATTCAAGGCAGGTTGGGTTCTAAATTTCAAACTAATCTCAACGCAGATGAGCTGGAAAAAATTAAAGCTCATTATAATCCTATTTTTGACAGGTCTGAAGGTTTCATCATACCAATATCCAATAATTCTGTCGATCCAGGTAATTATTGTACTATTATTTTTAGTAAAAATATTCATAATCCTCGACAGGTTCTTATGCAATCGCGGTCAAAGGAGCTTCCGGAGTCAAATTCAGTTTCTAACTTTTCTCGCCTTAAAGACCAAAAAAGTGGAGGAAGTCAAAGTATTCATAAAAGCTCTTTTGCCTTATGAGGTAGAGGAAATCAATTTAAATATTCTAGAAATTCGCGCATTCCTTTAGTTAAGTCTATAAAAGTCATGGAGGAACTTTTATCGAACCAAATCCTAGATAAAAATTTAAATATCGAGGTTGATGGTGTTGTTTCTAATCCAAAATGAATCAGTGGCCTTGAAAACTAGGTTTGACTTACTTCCTTTAATTTTACTTTATTTATGAATATAATTGTTTTTTCGTAGAATTGCTAGGGGTGTGCCAATGTTAAATTTCCTAGAATTTTTTGGGAATATAACATGGAATATAAGCCCAATATAGTTAGCCTTTATGAATTGAGGGTTAGTGGGGCCAAGGCAGACAAAATCATTGCTAAGCTAGGGTTTCAGTATTCGCACGTGTTGAGGCGATTGGATTCTCTGGGGGTATTTGGATTGGTTGGAAAGATTCAGTTTGACTTGAGGTGGTTCGCAGTCACTCACAATTAATTTTGACTCGGATTTGGCAAATTCCTTCGGTGCATACTATTTTTCTGAATTTTGTCTACGGGAGCCGCAACAGGAAAATGCGTTAAGTGCTATGAAACGATTTGAAGAACACTAAGCTGGTGGGTTAGATTCCTTGAATGGATATTGGTGACTTCAACACAATATTTTCTTCTGCTGAAAAATCTGGATATGTTTCTAAGGGCAGGAGATGTCTGTATTTTGGTGACTTTGTTGATTCTTCTGAGCTCCATGATTTAGGTTTCAATGGTTCACCTTTTACTTAGCATGGGGGTACTTTGTTTGAGAGGTTAGATCGAGCTTTGGGAAATGAGGTGTGGATTCGTAATTTTCCTAATTGTATGGTCTCCCGTCTCCCGAAAATGAAGTCAGATCATCGTCCTTTGCTTTTTGGTGCTTAATTCGAATATTACTCCTCCCCGGGAAAGACCTATTGGGTTTTTAGCTGGGTGGGTTGAACATCCGGATTTTGGCAAATTTTTAAAGAATAATTGGGAGTACTCTGGTAATATTTCGAATTCTCTTAGTAAACTCACTCTTCATCTCAATGAGTGAAATAAAATCGTTTTTGGAAACACAACCACTCGTAAGAGAGACTTTATCAAAAGAATTGCCAGACTCCAGGAGAGAAATGATTAGTCTAGTTCTAATAGTTTTATTCAAGTTGAGTTGTCTCTTCGTCAAGAACTTGAGAATGTCATTTACCATGAAGAGCTCATTTGGAAACAAAAAGTGAGGTGTGACTGCTTGAAGTTAGGGGATCGGAATACTAAATTTTTCCACTCTCGTGCTTTACAAAGGACGAAACAAAATCACATTTTTGCTATTCGCAATTCTGATGGTAATTGAATTTAAGATCCTGAAGTCATTGAAGGTGAAGCGAATGAATTTTTTCAAAGGCTCTATAGAGAAATTCCTGCACCTTTAGGTTTTCTACCTCCGACCGCTTCTCCCTAACTTGATTCTAGTGATATCAGTTTCTTGGGGAAACTGATTTCTAATGAAGAAATTAAGGAGGCCCTGTTCGCCATGGTTCCGTTTAAAGCTCCGGGGAGTGATGGTTTTCACGCCATTTTCTTCAAAAAGCAGTGGGACTCAATTGGGGGAGCTGTATGTGACTGGATTTTAAAGGTGTTCGACGATGCTACCATTAAGCCTGAGATAAATAATAGTTTAATCGTCCTAATTCTGAAAATTAAGAATCCTGAAACTTTGGTTAATTCAAACCAATTAGTCTCTGTTCAGTGCTTTATAAATTAACGATCAAGGTTATAGCTAACTGGTTTAAATATATTTTTCCTAAAATTATTGCGCAGGAACAAGCTCGTTTTATTACAGGCAGGAATATTAATGAAAACATCATCATAGCTAAAGAGGTCATTCATTCTATGATATGTCAGGAAAAGAGGAAATGAATGGCGATTAAAATCGACTTAGAGAAAGCACATGATAGAGTTAGCTGAGAGCTTATTGACGCTTCTCTACGTGCGGCAAGTATCCTTGAGTATATTGTTAATGTCATTATGACCTCTATTTCTAATTCCACTATGCAGGTTATGTGGAATGGAGTTCCTCTTTCAAAATTTAAACCTGTTAGAAGTATCCGCCAATGTTGTCCTCTTTTTCCTTATCTCTTTGTGCTTTGTATGGAGTAGCCATGACATCTAATTTAGTATATCACATCTGTTTTTCAAAATTTTGGAAGGAAATTGGAATCCTATTCGTCTTTCTAGAGATGGTCCCAGTATATCACATCTGTTTTTCACCGATAATTTTGTTATCTTTAGTAGAGCATATTTGAAGCATTGCAAAATTTTGAAAGGTATTCTGGATAGATTTTGCTTGTTATCCGGGCACAAAATTAATGCAAGATATACCAACACTTTTTCTCTTAAGCTGTGGATGAGTCTTTTGTGGACTCGATTAGTAGTTTTTTTGGTTCGAGAGTTCATAATCTTGGTCAATACCTTGGAGTTACCCTTCTTCACCAAAGGGTTACTAGTAGTACCTTTCAGTTCGTGGTGGAAAAAGTTCTTGGTAAGCTTCAAAGTTTGGAAGCCAAAACGCTCTCTTTAACAGGATGAAGTACTCTAGCTTAATCTGTGCTTAAATCTATCCCTAGCTACTTCATACCTAGGAAGACTCTGGATGAAATAGAAAGTTTAGTCAAGCAGTTTATATGTGGTTCATCTGAGGGGAAAAAGAAGATGACTTTGGTTGGTTAGGATTCGATTTGTCAACCAAAGATGTGTAGAGGTCTTGGTCTGAGGAATCTTCGGGATCAAAATATATATTTTTTAATGAAGTTGGGTTTTAAATTGGTGTCTGGCAATGAAGCTTTTTGGGTTTGTATGCTTAGATCGAGATACCGTGTGCAAGATGAGTTACCTGTTTCTATCATTAGATATGGGAGCTCATTCTTATAGAAGTCCCTCTAAAAAATTTGGGACTTATTTCGTGAAAACTTGCATTGGTCGTTGGAAATGGTCAAAAAATTCAATGCTGGAAGGATAATTGGATTCCTAATATTGGGTCCCTCGGAAATCTTATTTCTCCTGATGTTAATATAAATTATGAGTGTTTAAGGCATGAGAGGACTACTGAAGATGGTTCGTGGAATTTTGATCTTTTTAGAGTTGGGCTTTCTAATGATATTATCTAGGTTATTAAGGGTATTCCTCCTCCTCATGATTCGAAAGGTCCAGATAGAATTTCTTGGAGCCACACTTCGTCTGGTGTTTTTTCGGTTAAGTCAGCTTATACGAACCTCAAGAAAGGTGTTTGGAATCCGGTAGATGAAAAGTGGAATAATGTATGGTAGTTTTTTGGTCCCCAAAAGGTTCGTATTTTTATTTGGATGATTTTACAAGGAAGAGTTCTTAGTAATGTTAAAAGAATTAGAAGAGGTCTTTCGGATGATCCCTCCTGTTCCATTTGTGGTTCTCATACAGAGGATATTTTGCACATTCCATGTGATTGTCCGGCTGCTAAGGATGTTTGGTTCCAAGTTAACCCAGGTAAGTTTCTTGAAAAATTTTTGTCTCTTCCTTTTCAGGACTGGTTCTTTCTTAATTTGCAGGTGGATAGGTTGGTTCACGAGGGAGGAGCTAGCTGGGCATGTCTTTATGGTCTGATTATTTGGTGCATTTGGAAAAAGCAGAACTTATACATCTTTCAAGGCAAACCTTGGAATCCAAATGAGATTATTCAAAGATCTTATATTTGGGCGATTTAGTTTTTTCTGTACCGCATAAGGCTCATAACGGATCCATTCAACTCCCTATGAAAGTGCATATATTTGAGGATTTGATTCTTCTCAACACTGATAGAGCAATGCAATTGGGATCTGGTCTTGCTGCTGTAGGGGAGTTGTTCGTGATAAGGAAGGAAATTGGATCGTTGGATATCATCGCTTCCTGGGAAAATGTTCAGTTTTTTATGCGGAGCTCTGGGCATTCTCGACGGTCTTAAAATTATCCAACGCAGAGTACATGTTCATGTCACTATTGAGACTGATAGCTTGGAAGTTGTCAAAAGCATCCTCGGCAGCTCTTCTATTAAGTCCAACTCAGCTTTGATTAGGCGAATCTGTAATATTTTGTCTCAAGAAAATCATTGGATTCTGAGATATATTCCGAGGGAGTATAATCAGGTTGCGGATTGCTTAGCTAAGCAAGCTTTGATGGAAAAACCTAACCTGTAGGTGTTCGGTGTTCCACCCGAAATTACTAATTCCTTTCTTGATAGGGATAGGCATACAGGCAGTTTTTATGCTTAAGTTTATTTTGTAATTCATTAGTTTGTTATTTTCTTCACCAAAAAAAAATCATCAGTACAACACAATTCAATTTTATATTGAATATTTCAATTTTTATTCAATATTTGCCTAAATTATAATTTAGTCCCTAAACCAATACATAAATTTTATTATTCACAATTAATTTTATATTTTCATACAATTTTCACTTTAAACTAAATTTAACTTCCTATTTTCTCTTAAATCCATAAATTTTGAATTTTTCACAATTTAGTTCATACAACTCAAAATTTACAATTCATTCTACAATTTAATCATTTTTTATTTTTAACTTAAAAATCTATCAATTTAATTCCTAATACTAAAATTATTCAACATTAACAACACTTAAAAACTCAATAATTGCTAAAATTTTGACATGGGTCGAATAGTACTTAACATTGAAATTCCGAAAATATAAAAATTACAAAAAAAACTAAATTAACTAACCAATTAACTTTGAAATTTTTAAAACCCTTGCCATGAGTCCTTTCTTTCTTTCCCTTTTTCTTTTCTATCTTTCTGATTTTGTTGGCTTTCTCTCATTTTTTTTATTCATTCATTCTTTTATTATACTTACTTTATTATTATATTATATACATTTACTTAAATATTAAGTAAAACATATTATAATATATATTTTATTTTTAATTTATTAATAATATATATAAATTTTACACTTATGTCGCCTCATTACAGAACAATGGCATAATTCTTTCTTTAGTTCTTTTAATTATTCTTTAATCTATAATTCAACTTTCACCCTATATGCAATTTAGTTTTTATACTTAATTACTCTTAATTCAAGCAAATTCACTTAACCAAACCCTAATTAACTACACAACTAGCTTCGTAAATGTTTTTAATAAATATTTACGAGTCTAATTTACGAAAATGAAGTCCTGATAAAGTACTTTCTGACACTCCTAACTATCGAGACGTTATAATTTATTTAATTATTTTTTGAATTAACTCTAAATATAAAAGCGTTGGTTATACTTTTACGGCTAAAACAATGGTAGAAGGCAGTTAAAATCAAAAAAAAAAAATTGGGGCCATTTGGGAGGAAATACGGGACCCAACTTCAACAAATGAAATAATGGGTAATTTTTACTAGGCTTGCACATGGCTCATCATTTTGGTGACAGACAAAAACCATCAGCTCAAAAAAAACCTCAACCAGTCTCCTATTTTTCTCATTCTTTCACTCCTTTTAGATTCCTAGTCCCCACACTATTTCACCATCCCACCATTATCCTTACAACGCAGCCACTTACCCCTTCCCCTTGGGGTCCCAGTTTAAGTTGTCATTTTAGTTAAGTCCCCTCACTTATGAATTTGCAATGTTTCCACCCTTCCATTTTTCTTTTTCTTTCTTTAATACCCATTTGACTTATGTTCATCACATGCTTCAGATTCATTGGTTTACTGTTTTTTCTATTCCCCCTGTGGGATCTGCTAAACATCAACATTCTTTTTATCCAGTAAAGTATTTTGTTCATCATTTTATATTACGTTGTTCGGGCTTTCTCCAACTCCTTTGTTACATTACTTTTTCTTTATTATATACACTTTCATCCAAAAAAGCTAGTTCTAAGTTTTGACATTCTCGTAAAAAGGAACAAGAAAAGAAGGGAAAAAAAAGGCTTTTTTAAAGTCAAAAGTGTTGTTAAATTTTAATCCCTGGAAAAAATGAATATTCTAGTAACAGGTTTCATTTTTCATTGCTTATTAGCTATCCATGTTAGAGTCATTTTATGTTAATAATAATAATAGCAGCGATTAGGTTGGTGGTGACGGGTGAGGGAGAGAATTACCTAGGTATCAAATGAACAGTAGCGGGGCAAGAATCCTTTGGTTATGATTTAGTTTGTCTCCTAATTCATAGATTTTTTCATATTTTATCTGTGTAAAAGCACGTGTTAATGATATAATTCGAGAGTAATTAAGTTTTTATGTTAAATTTAGCTTTGCTATTTTTCTTCGTATACACATACATATATATCCCCACATCACATGCCGTCATGCAATGGCATCACTTTCACATTGGGACTGCCCTTATTGCACTTAAGGTCAACCCACTTGCATATGTTTCATATAAATCCAACTTCTATATCATTTTCCATTTTCATTTTTTTCCAAGGAAATAATCATCGAGAATCTAGCATATCAACTTCCTAGCTTCAAGGATCAAACGGTCATGCTATTCTATAACACTAAAAGACCTTTAATTTCAAATTTATGAACATTGGATGCCACAATGATGATGACAAGATGTATACCTAAATATGTGTAGCATATGTAAAGGTGATCATAAATTCCATTACCACTGATAAAATGTAATTTACCTTTTAGCAATCTTGTTAACGATTACTTGAAGAAATAATAAGAGGTGATTTTTTTATCTTAATTAATAGTCGAGGATTAGATTTTCATATCGAGTCGTGATCAGCACCTATCATTTAATGAATTTATAAAATGTAAATGATTAATTACTAAGCTCGTTATAATAAATATACTGAAAATTAAAAATAAAAATTAAATTTTGCCTTCGATACTAATATTATTGAGACTTTATTGTTGTTATCAACATAGACAATTGATTATTCACTTAGATAAAGTAAAGAAAAAGTGTAAATGGCAGCCATGTTACTTAAATTAATAATATTATTAATCCATTATTTTTAAAGATATGAAAAAAAGCTGGAGAATCTAATGTACAATTTTAGATTCTAATAGCCAAAATTGCCTTTCATAATTAAAACCCTTTAGTAAAATTACATTCAACTAAAACGCAGTGTTTTTATTTTAGAAAGTGTAATAATTGGATTTAGATATAATTATTTGTAATTATATAATTATGGTATATTAGAATAATAATTGTAATTGATGGATCCTACTGAATTGGATGTTATATTTTTTTAATTCTTAGGAGGAGTGTGAGAATTGAAGTAATTACGTAGGACATCCAAATTCAATTTAAATTTTTTTATACAAGTTTAAGTTATATTTTTTGTTACATTATAAGTATGAACACATATGAATGTTTGAATTGTTATGACTAACGATTTATTATATTATAAATCTTTAAAAAAATTAAAACAATAATTTATGCGCATTTAAAATTCTAACAAAAAATAATCTTTAAATCCTAACGTTTTTTAAAAAAGTTTATGGTCAAGAAGTTTATTATAAAAAATAATTTATATGTTATAAAAGTGTTATAATATATATTTATAAAAAAATAATTGTAAAAATATATAGATATGACTTATTTATGTGGTCATGCTATATATTATTAAATAATATACTTGTCCATAAAAAAAGTTACGTTTTTATTATAATTTATTTGTAAAAAAAACTTTCTAAATTTATTGCAAAAAAATTTTATATTATTCAGAAGAAGTGTTGTGAAATTTATTCAACACTTTATAAAACCTTTTTTTATTATAAACATTATATATTATAAATTTTATATTATTTGTTCACTTTATTTACATATTATAAAAAGAGTTATAACATAGCATAGTTCTTTTTTCCATTTTTTTTATATATTTTTTATAATTAAAGTTGTAGACTATTTGTACCATAGACTCAAATATTATATGGTAAATGTTAATTATGCAAATACAAAAGGTTTTTGTAACATCCTTAACCTGTAACCGTCGCCGGAATAGGTTAAGAGGCATTACCGGACTTTCAACTCAGTTCAGATCAGTAATTCATCAAACATTTAACAAATATTATCTTATCCACATTTAACCATTTTAACAACTAAGCCAAATCTCATGGCTTAAGAACATCGAAACACATAACTATACAATAAGCTAAAGTAACCAAAAACATATTCCCCTAAACTAGCCTATACATGCCATATTTACACAACTTCCATGACTTCAAAAGTGCCGAGAAGTCGACTGGATAGTGTGATGCTTATCTCTAACGTCGTTCGAATCGAGCTAGCTAGCTAACAAACCTCTATAAAACACGAAGAAAAAAATTGAGTAAGCATTAAAGTTTAGTAAGTTGATATGTAATTAATAATCAATCTGTTAACATGCTTTTACCAATCCTCACAACATGTTCTCAAGATAATACACTCAAAATTTCACATAGTTCCACTATTTACTCATGTTGACATCAAGCTGTCTACTCGAATCATAGTCACTAAATTATTTATATCCTACGCTACAAAACTCTAAATTAAGATCCACTTGATTTTTCTGAAACTAGACTCACAGATATTCTTACCATAAAATTTTCAGAATTTTTGGTTTAGTCAATAAGTACAGTTAATTCTTCAAAGTCGTCATTGTTCTGTCGTCTTATAGTTCCGATCCTTCTTAGCTAAAAATTAATTATCTCTTAATACGAGATTCGGATGATATTTCTGTTTGTTTCTCTTGAAAACAAACTCATTAAGAAGTTTAATCATGTAAATTCTAACCCATAAATATTTTTATACAATTTTTATTGTTTTTCAAAGTCAGAACAGGGGATTCTGAAATCATTCTGACCTTATCTAACAAAAATTCAAATATCTCATAATACGAGATTCTTTTGCTTACACTGTTTCTTTTATGTGAAACTAGAATCAATGAGCTTTAATTTCATGACTTATTCAACCTCTAATGCGATTTCCCATAAATTTTTAGTGATTTTTCAAAGTTATACAACTGCTGCTACCCAAAACTGTTTTATTGCAAATTTTACTCTTTCATGATTTCTTTCATACATTTCATGTCATTTCAACAAACCTTTCTCATGTCTTAAAACATGATTAAATATCATTTCATCAATTTTCTCTATTAAACATGGTCTAACCATGGTCTTTTTCGTCAATTCGTTTTGGCCTCTGAACAAAAGTACTCAAAGCCATTGTTCCAACTAATTTTTACTTTGACTTAAGCATTATTTTACAATAATCAAAGTTTTATAACATTCATATACATTAATGAAAATCTCGTAATCACATTTTAGGCATAATCAAAGCATTTAACAAACATTCTAATGAAGTCATCACATTACGAACTTACCTCGTCACTTGCTCTTATACGGAGATCTACTAATCTGATACTTTTTCTTTTCCTCGATCTAACTCTTTATTTGATCTTTTCGGATCTGTATAAATGAATTTAACATCAATTTAACACATCTCATATTCAATTCAATCCAACTTACATCTTAGGTAAAAGTACAATTTTGCCCCTATACTTTTAATTAATTCCAATTTTGTCCCTAGGCTCGGAAAATGAAATTCATGCAATTTAATCCTTATTCCAAGCCTAGCTAAAATTTTCATTTAACATTTACAGCCCATGTAATTCACAAATTCATAAATTTTCCATAAATTTTACACATTTACAATTTAATCATTAAATCACATTTTCATCAAAATTCCTTTAACAAAAGTTGTTTATCTATCAACAACCTTTCATTTTATACCATAAAACTTCACAATTCACCTATATTCATCCATGGAAAAACTTTAATACCTCAATAACTTTACAAATAAATCCTCAAGATAGCTTGATTAGGTAATTATGATCTCGAAAATATAAAAATTACTAAAAACGGGACTTGAATACTTACCCAATTAAGCCAAGTAAGCTTGCTTGAACTCTTTTCTCTTAGCTAGAGTTTTCATAAAAATTTTTTTTGAGAAAGATGATGAAAAAGATGATATTTTCATAATTTAATCAATTATCATCTTTTAAAATCTTTTATTTCCAATTTCATCATTTTCTTTAGTTAAATTTTCATGGATGAATCATCATCCTTATTTACTAACTTCTCTTAATGGTCTATTTGTCATATAAGGACCTCAAACTTTGAATTCCATAGCTATTTGATACATATAGCTACTAGAACTCAACTTTTGCATTTTATGCAATTTGGTCCTTTTATCAATTAAACATGTAATCGGTAAAGTTTTCTTAACAAAATTTTCATACGACATTTCTAGCATAATGCAGACCATAAAATAATATTAAAAAAATTTTATTTTCGGACTCGTATTTGTGGTCCCGAAACCACTGTTTCGATTTCACTGAAAACGGGCTGTTACAGTTTTCTTGCACTATATTGTGGGATATGATACCATTTAAGGGAATTGAGCTAAACACAAGCACCGAAGATGACTCACGAAAATTTTCTTTTGAAATATTCAAGGATTCGAAATGTAGTTGATAGGACATTTATTGTTATAAAAAATATTTTTTGTATTAACAATATCATCTTAACGTAACATAAAAAATAATGGTGGATCGTACTAGCATGTTATATACTCTATAGCTTCATTCATAAGTGGATTTGGATGGTTCATATTTCGAAGAGTACATAAAAGAAAAAGGTATTAATAATCTTAATAGTATAATTTCAAAATCTGATAATTATGAACCCGATCAATGACTAACATTTAATGAAAATAAATTTATATTAAATATTAAAAAGGAAATAATCCAACAAAATACAAAACACTAGAACAATTAGACTAATTTTATATAATGTTTATTTTTCTTGTTATTTTTATTATTAATCGTATTATTAACTAAAATTTTAAACTAACATAATGCATATAATAATTTTATTTTAATTTTTATCTTTTTTTTGTCATTCTAATAAATTTTTATTAAAATTAATATTTAAAAAAAATATAAATTATATAATTATGTAATTATAATTTATATTAAAATATAATTACAACTTTTTTTAGTACTCAAATAAATGGACCCAAAATTTGTAATTCCTAAGACCCCCTATTTTTCTCTATCATTTATTTAATACTTTCTCTCATTCTTTTTTTTTGGTTCCCTCTTTCTAGTCATTCACTAAAAAACAAAACGCTCATCTTTCCTTTCCTCTTAAAAGAACATAATAAATTCTCACCTTTTTTATTCTCTTCAAAGTTTCTTTTTCTTATTCCAAAGAGAAATGGAGAGCCAAAGAACTGTAAACAAAGAACCCAAAAATCTATCACCATGTAGCAGTGGAAGAAGAAGCAGTACGAGCAGCCATTCAAGTTCACCCGAATTCGAGTTTTGGATGGTTAGAAACCCGTCTTTTCCTCAACCCGATCTAATCTCCGCCGATGAACTCTTCGTTAACGGTGTTCTCCGTCCTCTCCATCTCTTAGCCAGCAAACAACCCGAAGAAAACCCACTAACCGAGCAGAATCCACCCGCCGCGTCAGAACCTTCTGTACCCGACCAGGAACCCGAAGCCGGTCCTCGTATAACATCCCAGTCGCTGCCTGTTTTATCAGCTTCGAAACGGTGGAGGGATATCTTCAAAAAAGAAAAGGGCAAAAACGGAAGCAAAAATCAACAAGACAAGGATAAAGAGAAAGAGAAAGAGAAGAAGAAAGAAAAGAAAAATCAGAGTCAAAGCGGAGGGAGTCCAGCTGAGTTGAATATAAACATATGGCCCTTTTCAAGGAGCAGATCCGCAGGTACGGGCGGGACCAGACCCAGGATGACCGCCGGTACACGGAAAGTAAGTAGCGCTCCATGTTCCCGCAGCAACTCAGCGGGTGAATCCAAGTCTAGGAAATGGCCGAGCAGTCCCAGCAGGGCAGGGGTTCATTTGGGTCGAAGCAGCCCGGTTTGGCAGGTTCGTCGTGGAGGTTCCGCTGTTAAGAGCTCCGATGTTATGGCCCGGACCGCTGAAAAAGGTAGCGGTAGAAAAGAAGTTACCGAAACTCGTCGCGGTAAAATTGGGAACAGTGGCAACAACAACAGTAACAAAGCCAGGGTCTTGAATTTGAATGTGCCAATGTGTATTGGGTATAAGCATCATTTGAATTGTAGAATCGACAATAACAGTGCCACGGTTGCCGGCATTGTTACCGACCCAAACGGCGGCAGCGGCGGAAATGGTAGAACCAACGGCCCTAACGTCGGAAGCGGTAGTAACTTTTTTAACTTGCGGAATCTTTTCAGTAAGAAAGTTTATTAAGTGTGTTAACCTTTTTTAAGTTGGATTTTAATTTTTTTATAGTAAATTTCTTGTTTATCCTTTTGTTATTATTCTCCCTTGAATCCATATGTAAACATAAAATGAGTTGTCTTGAGTCTTAATTTTACATTTCATTTGCTACATAGTAGTGATGTCGAAAGTTTTCTACTTAAAAAAGATTATTTTGTAGACATCACATATATCTTGGAAATTGTGGGCTCTGACTTCCTACTTATTTCCTATACCAAATTAACTATTAAATACTAGCTTTGTCACATCAGCTACGAAAGAGGAAAATCTTAAAAAGAAAATTTATTTTTTAAATTATAATTAAAATATTAAAATATAAAATTTGGCAGGCATCAATATCTACTATTATTTGTGGCTATTTATTATGTGAGCCGTAGAAAGTAGACGAATTTTGTTTCTCCGTTAGTTCTTAGGGAAAACTCCGCAGGCCCAGCGTTGTCGTTTCACATTATCACATTTTCCAGATTCATGGTATCCCTTCTAAATGAAATTCACATCATATCATTGTCCCGTTGAAGTAAAAGGTGTTTTTCAATCATCTATTGTCTTGATTTAATTTGTTAATGAGGAACCAGCCAAGCATCACTACCACCAACCTTATCTAAAATTACCATTACAATATATAAATCAAGATACCAAAAATTTCTTGGATTTTTTAGTCTTGTGGTTTTGATCTTCTATGTTGGCACACAAGTAATTCAAAGGAAGTGATTCTCTGTTATGTGTAAATTGGGGACCGTAATCTTAATATATAGTTTTTGCACATCAACCCTAATTTTTAATTAACTTATCATCAATTAAAAATTAGTTACTAGAATATTTACATATATTTGATTAATAATTAAAATTCAATAAACCTTAACCAAATTAAATTTTTTAATTTGATTAATCTTTTATTATAGTAATTTCAATATATATGGAAAGATGGAAGTTTTCTATCTGTTTATTAGAACCTGACATTTCTAAACAATAGGTAAATCTCATCTATTATTTTCTTTCTCATCCGAGATCTTATTTTAAAAAATATTGAACACCTTACATCTCAGTCCAATAAAAGTTGATTGATAAATATTTGGGAAAGGGTAACGCCCCAAATACAAATGTCGGGCCATATGGGCTTAATCTGTTTAGAATTTTCAGAAACTGAAGCTGCCCATTTTGTCTAACAGTGTAGAGCCCCATTTTCATAACAAAAGGCATGGTTATGGATGGAGATGTTGAATCGGGTCAAGTTCAGATCGGGTCTAAGTATTTTATTTATATATTGTATGTTTTCTTAAGTTTGTTTTAATTTGAAATACGAGTCTACTATTTTGGTCAAACACGTTCATATTTATAAATGATTAATCTAAATTTATTTTTTTAAGTTTGTCCATATTATTTTTAAAATCTTCTTTAAAAATATATTTATATTTATTTTAATTTTTTATATTTTTTATTTGTTATAGTTTAACAAATATTCATCTTAATTTATTTTAATGTTTACATTATAATAATATTATATATTATTATAGATTTAATTTTTTATATGTAGTAAATTATATAATATATGAAAACAATTAATATAAAACAATAAAAAACTTGAAAGATAGGTTAGATTAAATTTGGACTTTAAACGTTAAGCCTAAAGATAACCTATATTTTAATCGGACCTAATTTTTTTCACCTAATTTTTTTCACCTAAATCTATTTTTCGGATGTAATAGTTTTGGTTGAACATTTTTAAATTTCAGACCGGTCATGGATTGCCCGATCATTAATCAAGTGTAGTTATGGATCAAATGAGTTAGTTTTGGCTTTGGTTCAAGGATAGAAAATAGAATCTAGCCGCCGACAAGCATATAATTTTCGGCTCAAGGAAAGCACATGAGAAGATCCGGTTCGAGCTGGAGGGAATCAAATTCCCAAGTGTGAAAATCCCAAAGGTCAAGCCAAGCCAATCTTTAAGCCAAGCGAGCCATAGAAACAGAATTTCCTCCTCTCTATTTTATCTGTCGTCTCTCTCGGAACTTGCATCTCTATCAGATAAAGCGAAATCTGACAAAATTGATGGCCTCACGTGACAAGAAATCTGCGAAGCCGTCGAGCAGCCGCGCCGGTGGAATACGCACGCTCTCGGATCTGAACCGGCCCTCTGGACCCGATTCCGACAGCGATTCCGATGATCCCCAGGAGTACTACACTGGTGGCGAGAAAAGGTCATCTCTTTTCTCTTTTATTTTCTTTCCATTTTTCTTCAATTTATTTCTGGCCTTTTCTTGTTGTTATTATTAGCATGAATCATCCAATTGTTTGATTGATTGTTGAGTAAATTTAATGGTTGAAAGAAGAATTTGATTTATTCATGAGTTGTTAAAGTTTCAAGCTTGGTTGATTTCTATGGATTTTGAGAATGAATTTGGATGAGAACTTAAGAACTTACTTGGGGTTTATACTATCACCTGCTACTTTGGGTAATTTTTTGGGGGGACTTTATGATTTGAGTGGTATTGGAGACTAGAGTTAGTACTTGCAAGGTATTAACACTGCTTTCACCTAAATTAAGTGCTTGAGAAGCCTATCTTGGTTTGATGATGTGATAAACTAAAACCCCAGTTTCTCACAATAGCAGATCATGTTCGCGTCATTTGTTGAATACAAATTATGAGGGTAAGTCCAACGGATTTACATTAGCTTTAGATAGGAGATATAATCGTCAAGAATTAGGGATCTTAGTAACTGGAAAAGATCCTCTCTCTTTTTCTTGATGATGCTAGTTTTGAGCTGATGTGCATATAGGGCAAGTTGAATAAGTTGTCATCGTTATTGTGATTTAGAAATTTTGGCGTATTCAGTTTACTTCTTGTTTTGTTTGAATAAACACATGCTATCTAATTTGATGTATTAATAATAATTTGAATAAAATTTTAACCTTGTTGAGTACTTGCCTGCTTGATCGGAAAAAAATAAAATTGATTCTTAGATGATACTAATAAGTCTTCCTTCTGAAGTTTATGTTGTTTGCTGCACATTAGGTGATGTGTAATTATTATTTGCATTTTATAGTATTGGAATGTTTATATGCAATAGTGCTGGATTTTAGATGTATCTCCTGTTTAAGTACCGAGTTTCGATGTTTTGACTTGCATATCTTATGTGAGGTCCTGGAACAAGTTATCAACACAATCATCATTCTTTTTATCATTGATGAAGCCATTCCTTTATTTCTGTTAAGTTTTTCAGATAGAATTCCCAACCTCACAATTCAATATATTATGATGGCATGCTTAAGGATGATCAACTTTAACTCTGTTTATTGCAGTGGCATGCTTGTTCAAGATCCTTCAAAGAAAAATGATGTAGATGAAATTTTCAATCAAGCTAGGCAACTGGGAGCTGTAGAAGGTCCTCTCGAGCATCCTCGTCCATCAAGTTCAACAAGTTTTACTGGAACCGGTAGATTACTCTCAGGGGAAACTGTTCCTTCTGCACCTCAGCAGCCTGATTCCATTATTCACAACATAGTTTTCTGGACCAACGGTTTCACCGTGGATGATGGCCCTCTGAGGAGGTTGGATGATCCTGAAAATGCAGCATTTTTAGAGGTAATGAAAATTAGGATTAAATACCTCTTTTAAGAAATAGAGTTATAGAAAATGAATAAAGTGACAGCTGTTATTGGATGTGGGTGATTTCTGTTCATCTTTTGGAGTGAATACTCAGTTGCATGACTACGGTTACTGAGTTCGGTCTTCTGCATACTTGTCTTTTCCATTTTGTATATTGTACAAACAGGTGTCCCATTCTATATGTTTTCAATTCTTTTATGGGTGGATTAATTTTTATGTTTCAGAATGCCATTTCTTGTTTATTAACAACTTGGTTGCATCTCGAATCAGAGCATCAGAAAGTCTGAGTGTCCTAAAGAGCTTGAGCCTGCTGATAGAAGGTCTTCTGTTCATGTCAATCTGATAAAGAGGGACGAGAAATGCCCTGTGAGTCTCTCTCTCCTTGTTAGCATTATTTTTGCCTGGAAGGTTGAACTAGTCGAATTTAGAAAGTGATGCTGATTGAAAGGGCCTTATTCAAAAGTGCTTCTGTCTTCTTTTCACAAGCATAAAATTTCAACTTGGTTGATTCTTGATTTTAAGTCCTTTTCGAGGATAACTCCAATGTTTGTCTTCTTGCAGGAACCAGAGAAGAAACGCCAAGTAGCATTTCAAGGTGTAGGAAGAACTCTTGGTAGCAGCAGTACTTCGGCAGCTCCTGAACCAACTACCGGTTCCAGTCCTCTCAACACAGCTCTGAACCCTTCACCTGGCTTGGTTGTAGATGAAAGTTTACCATCGACCTCAATTCAACTTAGGCTGGCTGATGGGACTCGCATGATAACCCGCTTCAATCTCCACCACACAGTTGATGACATCCGTTCCTTCATCAATTCATCTAGACCTGGGGGTGCAACAAACTATCAGTTGCAGATAATGGGTTTCCCTCCTAAACTTCTTACTGATCCAACCCAAACCATAGAGCAGGCAGGCCTTGCCAATTCTGTGGTAATCCAGAAGTTCTAAGCTCCGACTGTGTCGAAAGTGTCGTATCTGCTTATCTCTACAAGTGCTTATTGTACCTAGTGAAAAAGAATCCATCTACTTGAAACGATTATGAACCACTACTATATACTGGAAGCAGGTTTTTGATGGTTCTTTCTAGTTGAATGGTATGGAATTGTTTGAATTTTTTTTTCTTGAACCAGATAATCATTGTAGAAGTGGTCAGTT
This sequence comes from Gossypium hirsutum, assembly GCF_007990345.1. Taxonomy (NCBI): domain Eukaryota; kingdom Viridiplantae; phylum Streptophyta; class Magnoliopsida; order Malvales; family Malvaceae; genus Gossypium; species Gossypium hirsutum. The sequence goes on along the minus strand of NC_053441.1, from coordinate 15,577,749 downwards.
TTTCTCCCTACAGAGGATTATTGGTATATCCGTACATATATTATATACACATGCCAAAGTTGCTGCCGTAAGCGTTTCATTCTTAAGCTCACCATTTCCTTGCAAGCTCTGATGACAAAGGGAAGGGTTGGCCAGGGATGGAGACTTCCATCTCACGCTTTCACGAGTTATACGGTTCTTTTTTTATCTCCATCGATGGTGGTGTATAGATTGGACAGGAAAAAACAACGTCGGCCAGAAGCAAGGGAAAAAGCATTAAGGGATATAAATTAGGATCCCTTAATGCTTTGCGAATCTCTCCACCAAAAAATCTGATACGTTTGATCATTAAGTTTTGGTGTATAAATTAGGATGTAAGAGTCTTGTCATGAAAACACAATGAAGAACCACTAATGGAACGATGTGCTAGCCAGCCTAGGTGCTTATGGAAAATAAGCCGACGACATTTAGATTGTATACCTTATAATTTATTTTTATCTAAATCAATATGTTCATTACAAGTAGTAGTGACTAATTTTCTTGCTACTAGAATTTTTGCTAGCAATGAAATGTGTTAGATTTTCATAGACAGAGATTCATGATAAAAAAAATGATGAAGTGAACCATTGTCACACCTCATTATTATAATTTTAGGTATTATTATATTTATATAATACAAAAACATAATATAAAACAAATGATAGAAATATAATTAGATACAAAAGTAAGCAGATCCCCCTATGATTTTATGGGATGATTGCACAACCGTTGAACGGATAAGTAGTTTCCAGAAATGGGTATGGTCCAGGTCCTTAATCTAGATGCACAAACAATAATTTTAAATCATGATGATCATGTTCATCAACCAACCGATTTCACTTTTTGATAAAAAGCTTCTTTAATCCAGGATTCTTTTTCTTTCCTCGTAATTATTTACGATATTTCATTTTTATCGTCCAATTTTTAGGACGATTTATGCTAATTATTTAAGTTTTAAATTTTGTATGGCGGTTAATTTTATATATCACATTATATTTTTGCTTTCATTTTAATCACAATATTTAAGTTGTTTTTATTTTGGTCACCCAAAAATATATATTTTTAAATATTAAGAATTAAAGTGAACAATAAATAGAAATCAAAATAATACATAAAAATTTTGTTAAATTATACTTATTTATCCCATTGTCGAAAATTCTAAATTTAAGTTTTGAAATATATTTTTTAAAATATTAAGATTCAAATTACAGTAGTAAGTGATTGACATTATTAATGAATAAAAAATTTCCAACAATTTATTTTGATGTTTTGAAATCATTTTCAAAAATCATCAATAAAACTATTGTCTTTAATAGTTGTCCACAAAACTCAATTTATTTTCATTATATGATCTTAATCTTTCATGCTAAACTAAAAATAAAGAAAAATCCTTGCAACGAATTAAATTAATTAATTTTATCTTTCATTCCAAACAAAAATCATAATTTTTTCATCACTTCTTTAATCAAAAGAAGAACAAGCAATTAATTTAATTAATTGCAAATACTTTTTCCTTTTTCTTTTAGCTTAGCATGAAAGATTTGAGATTATATAATCAACAGAAATTTAAGTTTTGTGGATGATTATTAAATATGAATTATTTGAGTTGATTCATTAAGGATAAGTTAGAAACATAAAATTAAATTTTAAATTTTAAAAGGAGATTAAATCAATTAATTTTAATATTATAGTAACAAATTGATTAGCATTATCAATGGACAAAATTTTTTAAACAATTTATTCAATTTATTTTGATGTTTTGAAATTTAAAATTTCAATATTAAAAAAATTAGAATTTCGATAATGGATACACAAGTAAAATTTGACCATTTTTGTATAATATTTTAGTTTTTATTGCCTTTTCACTTTAATCCTCAATTTTTTTACCCCAATTAATACATGAAAAAATATTTCGTGAGTGACCAAAATGAAAGTGTAAACATGATGTGGTAAGTACAGTTAACCGCCGTTAAAAATTTAATGCTTGGGTAACTAAAATCGCCCTAAAAGTTGAGTGACCAAATTGCAAATATTTCATTTTAAATGGCTAAAATGAAAGTAACCTAAAAATTGAATGACCAACTAAAAAGTTTATCCTAAAATTTATAGATTATAAGTATAAGTAACGTGGTAGAATCGTCAGTGAACTAGTTTTTCTCTTGTCTATGTTGTTGTTTTCAGAACCTTTTCACTAAGGGTGGGTTTGGATGGGTGATTGAGTGCGGTGCGTTTAGCTTACTTTTTGTCTCACGCTACAGTATCGCTACAGTATCTAATCTCACCGCCACCGCTGTTTTTACATTAACCGTAGGTAAACACACCGCCCATCTAAACCCACCTTAAGTTTGTACTGCACTACTGGACTTTTGGTACTTCACATGTGACATGGTTGGATAATGTATATTTATATATTCATATAGAAAGATGATGATCGCCATTACAATCATATATCTATACAAAAATACCGGAAAATAAAATTTAATAAATTAAATTATTATATTTTAGCTTAATAAATTAATAAAATTAGATAAAATTATCGATTATCATTTTAATATAATGAGTATATTAACGAAATTTAAAATTTATTACTTTTAATAAAAAGAAAAAAAATGTGTATCAGTAAATAATGAGATAAAGTTTGTACTTGAAACAAATTTGATATTTTAATTATAATAGTTTTGTATTAAAAGTAAGATTTAGTTTTTTTTTAACAAAAATGAGAACACGAAATTCTAAAGTTGAATAAAAGTGCTCCAAGAATTTTTATATTAATATATTTTCATTAATATTGTAGCATAAAAAATTTATGCTACATCCAACAATTAAATTGTAATTGTGCAATAAGAAACTATACAAAATAATAAAGTAGGACAGATTAGAGCAACCAAAACTAGAGGCCTAACCTATACATTTCTCAAACTCTATTTGCAAACAAAACTTCACTAGAACTAGAAGAATTCCTATCATGCCAGCACAACTTACATTTCAAACAAGAAATTACCCATGTACTAATACACATGTCATGAATCTCGAGAGTAGATGCACTCAAAAGTATAAAAAGAAAAAATAAAAAATTATATCATCACTAAATAATTGGTTTAAAATAATCATCCAAACAATTATAGACTGTTTAGGCACAGAACAAAAAAACTTATACCAAGAGACCAATCGAGAAGCTCCTGAAAGAATTAATTGTTCCTCCAATTCTAACTACTAGCTGAGTTGGCAGCACCAGACCAACAGGGAGCACCTTTTAGTCCATAATTAATGATTTTAGTTAGGAGGAAATGTTAATTGTCAATTCCATGCATGATGTAGGAAAAAGGAAGCTCAATTCATGCAGAAATATGGTTAAAGAATAAGTGGATTATCTGTCGCAATTATAGCTTTAATCACCCACAACTAGATATTAAGCTTTCACAAACATCAATCATGATTGAATAGTTGTTCTTCTTTTTGATGGTTTACAAGTGGATATTTGTAAAAACATTGTTTAAAGAAAAATTCTAAAAAATAATACGAATTCTTATCATACCAATGATATATAAACCTAAAATTATCCAAATATATAATATAATATTCGAATTTCTTTCATATCAATTTTTTTTTCTTTTTACATCTCTCACCATCTTATCATGCAACTGTTGGTGGAAATGACGTAAAGTTTTTTCAGAGGAAAAAAAAAAAAACAAAGCGTTTGCACCAGTAGTTCTCACTTGGCGTCTCTCTAGCTTTTTTCTGTTGTGACGGATTCTTTTGGTGTACTCTCTCTTTTCGAGCCCTACATAGCTACCCCTGCCAAGGCTCTTTCCCCATTAACCCTAAACCTAGCTCCTGACTTCAAACTTTAGTGTTGCAATAAAAGGGGGAACCATAAATTTTACATTTCTTTTTTCATTTGTATTTCTTGGCTTTTATAGCAAATATCAGTATATGCTTTTGTTCCCTTTGTCCTCATAAAAATATGGATGTTTCCGCTTCCTTCGAGTTGAATTAATTAATTATTTTTTTAATTAAATTATAATGTTAAATTTTAAAAATTACAATTACATTTTGCACTTCTGTATTTTTATTTTTAAAAACTTAATCTTTCTATTTTTTCAAGGATATTATACTATATTTAGATGGGGGGGTGTTGAGAAATTGATTCACAGATTGCTAGCCATCGATGTTTTTGTTGCATCTTATTGGCTCATGCGTACATGGATGATGGGAGATGGTTTTTTTCTCAGCAAATTAGCTTTCGCACATCCTCATCCACTACCGTATAAAAGATGTATTATTTTATTAATTAAATGGTTAAGATTTATAGACTCAATGGTACTGTTTGGTCTTTGTGCACTTCAACTTTACGCATCCATTTCAATGTACCTTAGCTTAGCATGGCATAAGATTCTTGAAGCGTAAAAGACAGATTGCAGAACCAGAACATATATGGGCTAAGCATATGTTGTGACATTTTGTCGACCAAGAAATATACTATATAATAAATGTAAAATATCATCAAGTCGATAATAATGTTTACTGAGTTAATACATGAACAATCTAAACTGCCACACCTTTCGATATTATGAAAACGAAAAGAGATTGAGAAATTAGCAGCGGTGGATGGTAGTAGTAGCCATCGCAGAAGATACGAAACCAGCGAAAGAATTATGGCATTAGAATAAGATAGGTTTAGCGTTATGAAGAACGAATTAGGGAGACAATTTGTTGACGCCTGTATCGGTGCATTACAAGCACTCATAGACTCACAGCGGTGGAAGCTGTAGGAGAGGAGACCAAGAGTGAGAGGGACATAACTTTAATATTTGTGTGTGGGAGAGAGGATGAGGTTGGGACTGTCCCACACTGGCTTTACCAGCCTGTTTCCGGTTCAATCCATCCTTTTTTTACCGTGCCAAATAATTGTGGATTAAGTGACAACTGAGACTGAGAAGACTAACAAGGATTTGAAGCAATTTTTTATATCTCTAGGTGTCTCTGTGTTCACCTTGACTCTGCTGCACCACAATTAGTAACAACTATTTACTTCTAACAGTTTATTTTCTGCATCCACCCCCCCTTTTTTTCCTTTTACAGTTGCATCTTGTTATTTAAATTAACTCATTTAATATATCAATATTGGGTATATAAAATTCATATTATATTTTTAAAAGGATAATTTAAATTCAAATTTTAGAACATCTTATTAAAATAAACAACCACAAACCTTGAAACAATTAATCTCTACCAATGTAAAATGAAAATGATATATATATGGTGAAAAACAAACAAAAAGATTCAAACCAACTAAATTAAAACAAAAGGAATCTTTGAAAAAAATTGCAATTTTTCCTCCCTGACAAATGCCATTTTGGCTATTTGGTCGGCTTGTTTGTTTTCTTGTCTAGGGACATATTTTAGCATCTACTTCTCCACATTCTTCAGCAAATGATGTATGTCTGATTAATGCTGAGTTTGAAGTCTTTGAAGTAGATTCCTGAATAGTCACAATAACCTCCATATTGTCCATCTGCACCAGTACTCTATCGCAATGTTTACCTTACAATAGTGTCAAGTCATCTAAAATAACCCATAATTTAGCATCGAAAATTGAACATTTCCCCAAATATCAGTTAAAATCAAGAATCCACTCCCCATTTTGATCCGTCAAAACTCTCCTTGCAACAACATACTGGATCCACCTTAACAACACCATCAGATCTTATTTTTATCCAACTACTTGTCCAAATGGCTCCTCCCTCACAATTTGCATCAAGGTGGAGCTTACTTTGCAAATAGAAATGTACTACTTTATCTAATTATATTTAAATAAATTTATGTTAAAATTGAAATAAGTGATGAAATCGATTTAATTTAATTAATTGATCGGTGACGAAATTAAATTGGTAGTAATATTAAAAAGTTTTTTAAAATTTTATTTAATTATAGTAATAAATTATGAGTATATTCCTAATGCATTATAAATAAGTTTAATATATATTATATAAGCTTATTATAAAACTTTTATAAATATTATGAAAGCTAAAATTAAGCTTGAAAAATTAACAAAAAGTAATAATCTAATAGAAAGAAATCCTAAACATTTCCTACTTTTGTTTCAAAGTCGGGCGGCGCTTTGAGTCTTGACATTTATCTTCTTCACTTCTTTGTTCTTTCAAATATTTCCTTTTAACTTCATTTTTCCAAGTTCAACAGCTTTATTCTTTGCCCCTTTCATTTTGAAATATTATCACAAATTTCTCATACCCTTTCATTTTATTTTCATTAGAACCTCCACTGAAGAAATCTTCCCTAATGTGAGAGAAAAGGACAAAGAGAGCAAAAATAAAGTTAATGTAGAGCGAGGGAAAAAGAAAAATATCGTTGACGAGCACGTTTGTTTTTTTGTTGCACTAATAATTATATTAAATGACTTAGTAATTATTGATAATTATATAATAAAATTGTAAATTATATACAAGTGATTAAATCTATCGTTGATCCAAGTTATTTAACATAAATGCTCGTTTCATTTCGCTTTTTAGTTCCTGGCCAGTAATGGCAGTGCAAGAAAAGAAAGGGAGACTTTTCATCGGGAAGGTAAAGCTTTGGCTGTCCAGCCAGTGGCCAATTGCCTCCTCAAACATATCACACCATTTGAAACGATTTCCCTGCTTTAACTGCCCTATTTACTTCCTCTGTATCCCCCCCGCGTGCGCTTGCTTTCAAGTGCCAGTCCGACTCAAAACACTCCTGCCTTCTCTCTCTCTCTCTCCGCTCCTTTCTTCTGATGAAAGACCAAACAGAACTCGAAAGGAGTTAATGCTGCTAGTCACTACAAAGATAAACACCCATTTTTTCTAATGGAAACCTGAGCAGGCTTTGCCAGACCCAACCCGCATTTCTTAACGGACTGCCTGGTGCTGCAGCGCCTACTACTACTCTCATTGCTATCACTGTCTAGGATTTCCTGTAAAAAGCCTGGTTATTGTAGCATAAATCTCGCGGGAGAGTCCTTGAGATACAACCTTTAGGGCGAAAAAGAAGATTGCGTATGAGAGAGAAACCGGGAAAGCAAGAAAAAAGAAGGGAAAAAAAGAGAGAGAATGTTCATGTTGTTATACACCAAAGCTTCCTAGTGAACAACAGCTAGCCAAAAAGGAAGAGAAAGAAAAGATAAAGACAGTGAGAGATAATGGAAGGCGTTTCCAATAGCACTTCTTGCATGATGGCTTTTGGACACAACAGCAATGGACTATGCCCTATGACGGTGATGCCTCTCACTGCTATTCATCCTCATGATCAACATCAATATTATCATCATAATTCGGACTTCAACTCCTTACTTCTTCCTTTAGCCCCAACCAACAATCAAGACCAGAACCACAATAGCAGCAGCGGCTCCTCTATGATTATTGACGATCAAAGCAACACCACCAATAACAATACCGGATGCTATTTCATGGAGAGCAACGATGGCAGCTCTTCTTCTGTCAAGGCCAAGATCATGGCTCATCCTCTCTACCACCGTCTCGTAGCCGCCTATGTCAATTGCCGAAAGGTAAAAAACTAAGCCAAACAGGTTTGACTTATGAATCTGCTACCCAGTTGGCCACGAGCTTTCACCTTCTCTCTCCTTTGGCCAGTTTTTGGGATATGAACCTTATGCTAAGTTCTTAGAAGTTGTGGGGACTTGGGTATTGAACGCTTGTGTCATTTCATTTGAGCAGTTTTTAGCGGAGACGGAAGATTTTTATACCTTTGTCATCTCTCATCTCTTTTGCCTTTCTTAAAGATAATTTTTCTTGTCCGATAGAGACACGAGTCTTCAGTTTTGTTTATTTTAACAATTTTTCATAGTAGTGAAGGTATTGGTTTTTTTTTCTAACGAAAGCGATCTTAAAAAAAAAAAAAAACCAAGCAGGTAGGAGCACCACCTGAAGTGGTGGCGAGATTAGAACAAGTATGTGCATCTGCGGCCACTATGGGTCCCAGTACCATCGGCTGCGTAGGAGAAGATCCAGCACTTGACCAGTTCATGGAAGCTTATTCTGAGATGCTCGCTAAATACGAGCAAGAGCTATCTAAAACATTTAAGGACGCCATGCTTTTCCTCCAAAGTGTCGAGTGCCAGTTTAAAGCCCTCACTGTTTCCCCTTCAACTTCCGGTGATAGTACTTTTTCTCTCTCGCAACCTTCAAGGATTATTGCTAATATTAAATCTGGAACAATCTCCCATGCATGTCTATATTTCTGGAGACATGTAGCTCTAATAGTTAATCAACAGATCTTAACGAAATAATGTATAGTTTATTGGTGCTTGTTCCAAGTCAAGTGTCGCCTGCCCCTTTTGGCACCATTTTCTCTTTTGTTTTCTTCTTCTTCTTTGATGCTTCTTTAAAATTGTGCTACTCCTTTTCACAATGGGTATATGGAACTGTTTTACCAACTAGGGTGTCCACAATAACCAAATAGTAGATATTCCCTGCTGCTTTGATTCTCTTCGTTTGCTTCTTGGGTTTCTTATGAAGTCATCTGGTATGTTAGAAATGGACACGTTTTTTCTTCTACTTTTCGGAGTTCCACCATTGAAGGAAATGACATTTCAATGTTTTGCTAGCTTTTATATGGAACATTTCTTGTTTTTGTCCTTTAACTATGCTGGAAAATAACGACTATGCTAGTTATGAGGTTTTCAAGGTCACGGTTAAGGACGGATGTTTCTGCGGTAGCTAAATAGCGACCGGCTAGTTCAGTTGTAAAGGCTTCCGGAAATGACACTTGTAACTATATACATCAAAGATGATAACAGTCCTGTAAGATTGATCAAAATTTGTAAGAATTTTAGGTTTTGAACAAACTAGCGTTCCTTCACAAAGTTTTGAGTATGGGGAGTTATCAACCACAGCCCTAATTTTGAAGCCTTGTATTTGTAAAGGGTAATGCACAGTGTTAAAGATTATACACATGTAAGGGTGGGTAATTCAACTCATGTAGTGGTTTTTAGCTATTTCTGCATGAGGTTGACCGTTTTAGAATTCTTTATATGTGTTTCCTTTTTTGTGGTGCTTCTCAAAGCATTTGATCATCAAATACTTGTTTACTTGCCTTCGGCTGTGGAACTGACGACTGAAAGTCAAAAGGTTATATATTTGAATGTCAAAGCTCTTTGATGCTTTCGACGTATTGTAGATGCTGTACTTAGGTAATCTTCAATTTTTCATTTGTGGATTTCAGTAGGGTTTAATCTAGAATTGCTTGCTAATAAAATACTGATACTACTTTGTTTTATGACAATCCTTTTTATATTTCAGTTTTTTATTTTATGAGATTGATTTACACTAGGAATAAATATACGAAGCTAGAATACTTTGGAATTACTAAGTTTTAATTCTGGTTATGTTATTATTAATTCTGTATCATTAAAGGGTTGCCTTCTTTTACTCAATGCTAGATATCTTGGCATTGAAATCAACTCAATCCTTCTTACTTTATGTTAGTTGGGGATAATGTGCGTACAAAAATGCTTGAACCCTTGTGTTGATCTATGGAAGTGATCTTGGGTATGTGTAATTTGCCTTAACCTACTGCGTCACGGGTTTTATAATAATAGTTTGGATTATTGGATTCTTGTAATGGTTTGTTTGTAGACAGAAGAAATGAATTTTATGGTGACATGGTAGTTGGTTCGGTTTGAGAATTAGGAGATTGACTGGTTCATTCTGTGTTCAGCTTGTGGAGATGCTGTTAACTTGAATGGATCATCTGAGGAAGAGGCTGATGTGAACAACCACCATTTCATCGATCCCCTTGCGGAAGACCGAGAGCTTAAAGGCCAGCTTTTGCGTAAATACAGCGGATATTTAGGTAGCCTGAAGCAAGAGTTTATGAAGAAGAGGAAGAGAGGGAAGCTACCTAAGGAAGCCAGACAGAAGTTGCTGGATTGGTGGACTAAACATTACAAATGGCCTTACCCATCGGTATGTACACAATTTGCCTACGTTATTTGGATTCAGGGTTCGAAGTGTCGGATGGGTATATACTAGACCCCGCTATGATCAATTTTATTTTTTTAGTTAGTTTTTCCATTTATTAAAAAGATCATATCTCCGCACTTATGTTTGAACATGCCCCAAACATGCTTAGTTTTAGGGAAATATGTCTCAGTTTTAATTTGCTTAATTTGTGTTTATAATTGGCAAGCTATGCAGCCTTCAAGGGTTTCATTTTTTTGTCCACTGTATTAACATTGACCGGTCCATCGACCAAATGTTGCAATAGGAATCGCAGAAGCTAGCGTTGGCAGAGTCAACAGGTCTGGACCAGAAGCAAATTAACAACTGGTTCATTAATCAAAGGAAAAGGCATTGGAAGCCATCTGAGGATATGCAGTTTGTGGTAATGGAGGCTACCTATCCACACTATTTCATGGACAATATTTTGGGGAATCCCTTCCCTATGGATCTCTCCCACACACTTCTTTAAAGACAATGAGTATGGATGCATCGCTGCTGCCAAGCTTGAAGGCAACTGCTTCTATATGCAACCGGTTATAGTTAATTGTGGGGTAGATAATTATGCATTACCTCCGGATATTATTTATTTAGTATATATCAAAGATTAACTCCTGTTACTAGTATATACCTATGTTGAAACTCTTTCATATAGTTTTGTCAAATGCTTGAATCTTTTCCCCTATTATTCGGGTGTGTATATATATCGTCACTAAAGCTGCTTGAATTTTGTGGAGAAATTAAAACTTCCCTGAACTTAATAGTAAATGCCTATATTGATTGATTTGTAGTTTTGTAGGGCTCAGCCCTTCTCCTTTTGCCTACCAAAAACGAAAACTTGCCTAAACTTAATAGTAGGAAACTAATATTGGCACCTTAAAATTGAAATGACAAGGATTGAAAAATAAATCAATGTAAAAAGTACGTTTGTATAAATGAGATAACGAAGTATAACGTTAAGGATTTGGATAATGGAGGGTTTGTTCTATTGTTCCAAGTTTCATTTTTAAGATAATTTTTATTTGTATTTTGGGCTTTGTTGAGTGTTAATTTCTCTCTCTCTCTCACGGAGGATCCTCCTCGTATTTATAAGGCATGCGACATACTAGGGGTAACTAAGTGCCATGCATGGCGACACGTTATGTAACACCCCGTACCCGAGACCGTTGCCGGAGTCGGACACGAGGGGTTCACAGACTAAATTCGCTTACTATCGCAGTCCATTTTAAATTTTTCCAGACAGCTGGCTAACTGTGTCGCTGTCACCTTAAAAATCATATCTTGAGTTTCACAACTCGAAAATCAGTTTCGTGATTTTTTCCTGAAACTAGACTCCTATGTCCATCTACATATTTTTTTCTAGAATTTTTGGTCGGGCCAATTAGTACAGTTTATTAGTTAAAGTCTCCCCTGTTACAGGGTGCGACTACACTGACCTTCATGCATTACAATTCGGATATCTCCCTGTACAGGGCTTCAATACTGATGCCGTTTGTTTCTATAGAAACTAGACTCAGACAGGAATCTATACATATATGGCATGACTCCTAATTATCTCTGGTTAATTTATAATGAATTTTCAAAGTCGGAACAGGGAATCCAGAAACCGTTCGGGCCCTGTCTCACGAAAACCTAATTATCTCTTAACATACCACTCATATGACCGTTTCGTTTCTTCCATATGAAAGTGGATTCATCAAGGTTCATTTAAATAATTTATTCACTATTTAATTCTATTCCTACTATTTTTAGTGATTTTCCAAATCTACATCACTGCTGCTGTCAGCATCTGCCTTTAAGGTAGACTTTACCTATTTCATAGTTTCCATGATTCAACTAGCCCTTTTAGCATAAATAGCACAAATTATGATAGTGATTAACCATTCCCATGGCCAATCCTTGTTAAGCATATCCACACCTCTCAATAACCATATCCATACCAAATGATTATAACATTATGCTCAAACATATATAAGCCATTTTCGCATGGCTATCCAAAATTATACAAATCTAAAGGATCCATGACCCACTACAAAAAGGGTAGTCCTATACATGCCATTTTCAGAGTTCAACCAAAAGTGTACCAAAAGGGCTTTGATAGTGTGGGCGACTTCGACTTCAATAATCCCGAGTCCGATAGCTGACGAACCAAAATCTATAAAACAGAGATTCAAAGAACGGAGTAAGCATTTAATGCTTAGTAAGTTTAAGCAAGACAAAGTGTTCTCAATCACTATTATTGGTCATTCATTTCAACTGTTCGATGAAGTTAATCTAGAGCTTCATCTCGATCTATAATATCATTAAACGCAACACTTGGCTGCCACATATATACTTTCGAATAATAATGACCTAGATGGTCAAATAGTTCCAAAGCACATTCTCACATTTGGAGTTATAATATTAATCACATTTACCTACCTCTTTGATACTGATAATTCACCTCGAAATCACTCCACCGATGAGTAAGTAATACGTACCTGAACATCTTGAATACATAATACTTATTTGATGGTAACTTAATGCAGATACTCAATATCAAAGTGTTACTTGAATCCTAGCATTTAGCCGTCGGGTCTTTAAAGCTCGGATATAGTACGAGCACGAAGCCTACGGACATTAATCAGGATAATACTCTTGCATAAAGCTTGCGGGGTTTTAACCCGGATATAGTACTGACACAATTGCCCTTCGGGACTTATCACATTTATACACTTTCACATCCATCACGTTGGCTACTCGGCCCTGTCATATATATACACTTTCACATTCATCACATCGGCCATTAGGCCTCATCACATATATACACTTTCACATTCATCACATCGGCTATTAGGCCTTATCACATTTATACACTTTCACATTCATCACATCGGCCATTAGGCCTTATCACATATATATACACTTTCACATTCATCACATCGGCCATTAGGCTTTATCACATATATATACACTTTCACATTCATCACATTGGCCATTCGGCCTTATCACATATATACACTTTCACATTCATCACATCGGCCATTAGGCCTTATCACATATGCCTTATCACATATATACACTTTCACATTCATCACATCGGCCATTAGGCCTTATCACATATATACACTTTCACATTCATCACATTGGCCATTCGGCCTTATCACATATATACACTTTCACATTCATCATATCGGCCATTAGGCCTTATCACATATATATACATTCACATCACAATTATCCAAATATACTTCACATATCACATATACTATCATGTATACACTTTGTCTTGGCCGAATCTACATTAATCATTTCCCAATGAATAATTCAATTTCACGCCATACTATCATTTCATATTCGAATACTCATAAACTTACAATTTCACAAATTTTAATATCAAAGATCCATCTAACAGTCATGTATCGTTTTACAATATCACGATTTAGAATTCACGTATGGGTTTAATCAATAGCTTATGAGTAACTAAAACAAGTTTTATCCATGTTTACAACAAAATCACATATTCATTACGAGCTGTTTTCCTGAGCAGTAGTCACTAAATTATTTATAACTGGGCTACAAAACTCCAAATCACTTGCCGTTAATTTTCCCTGAATATAGACTCGTATATCTTCCATCCATAAAATTTTCAGAATTTTAGGTTTGGCCAATCAATACCAGATTTTTCTTAAAGTTTCCCCTGTTCCACTGTTTGACTAATCTGACAACTCTTCACTACGAATCAAATTTCTCATTTTACAGAATTCAAAATGTGTTGTATTTGATTTCATTTGAAACAAGACTCATTAAGGAGTCTAAGCATATAAATTTTATCTTATAACCATTTTTGTACAATTTATAATGATTTTCTAAAAACAGAACAGGGGACTTCGGAGTCATTCTGACACCGTCTCACACAACTTTAAATATCTCTTTATAGGAAATTTGTTTGCTCACAAGGTCTCTTTTATAAGAAACTAGACTAATTAAGCCTTGATTACATATTTTATTCAGCCTATAATTCTACACCAACAATTTATAGTGATTTTCTAAAATCACGTTACTGCTGCTGTCCAAAGCAAATTATTACAATTTGCTCTTAACTTTCCAAGTCCAAACACATGAACTTACCATTTGAGTTTAAGACATATCATGGCCACATCATATCTTATTAAATCAACTCATTATGTCCTATTATGATTGAATTTACTCAACGTTTAATCACTTAAAACTTACCTCGGAAGCGGTTGACGACTAGATATCCACAGCTATTCGTCTACTTTCTCTTTTCCCTTATCCGACTTTGATCCTCTTTGCTCTTGGGCTTAATTTAAACGAATGAATTTGTTTAATCATTTCGAACATTAAAAGCTCTTTTAAAGCACTTAACCCTTATACTCAATAATGAACCAAACCATATAGCTAATTATTTTATCACATCACCTCAAGCACATATATTAACTATCATACACCCAATTCACATGCCAAGTTGCAAATAAAAAAAATGCATACACACCAATAATTTAATTACTCATTTCAACCTTATAGGGTAACTTCAATGCATTATGTATATACCATTTGCCATACACGTACCACATTTATAACAAGCCGAAATTACTCCTACATATTATCCATTATAATTATTTCATAGATATAAAACATAGCTGAAAAATCTTTAGCCTAAATGCGTATAATAACACCCAAATCATCAACTATTTTAACGAACATGACACATAAGATTAACTAAAACTCCATTCAATTTTTAAGGTATTAACCCTACTAAACTCATACCATGACCATATCTAATCGAATTCAAGTATAGGATTAATTACAACCATGTACACCAATATATATACTCAAAATATCATTCGATTTCAAAGGCATATTAACACCATATAACCGAATGTTCATAGACTAATATACATATACTCATAAATCCAACTTTAAAAACTCATACTTATACATAGCATATAACCGAAAATACTTCATGAATCCACCTACATTTACATTATTATCATATATAGAATTTGCATTTACTATCAAATAACAACTTAACTTACTTTCAATTAGGTAATCAAATACCTCATACCAAATCATTTAACAACTAAAATAATAAACCACAACATTTAAATTCATCTTATTCTTCTCCCATTTGACCGAATGAACATTTGTCTATTGATGCATGAAATTAAACCATGGGTTAAATAAGCTATGCACTTATCAATCTAATCTCATAGTCAATTAAAAAGAAAATCACAATGCATACCTTAAACTAGGATAGCCATGGCCGAATACCTTGGTTTTTCCTCTTCAATCTTCCCTTTCCCAAATTCGGCAACCAAGAAGAAAGATGAGCATGTAAATTTTTTTCTTTTGTTATCTTTCTTCAACTCACGGCAATGGAGGGGGGGGGGGCAACCACACACATTTTTTTTTGTCATCATTTACCTTCCCATTATTATTTTATCCTTTCTCCCATAAACCATTAGCACAACATGTTTTATGACATGTTTTGCCCATCACCCTTTGTCATGGCTGGCCACTAGTAATTAAATGGGGGAAATTGACATGCAAGTCCACCCTTTTGATTACATGCACTAATAGATCCTTATGGATTAACCTATCACATTTCAAAAGTGTCACACATAAGTCCTATTACTAAATTCACATGCAATCGACTAAATCGAAGCTCAAAACTTTCACACATTCATATTCACATATTTTAGACAATAAATATCATATTCAAATAATTTGGTGACTCGGTTTAGCGGTCCCGAAACCGCTTTCCGACTAGGGTCATTTTAGGGCTGTCACACGTTACCTCCTAGGGGTGACATGCGTCCTTTGGTGCTCTCAAGAAGATGTTGGCGAGCAGGACATTGGTTATCAAGACTATACGTTGTGGACTAAGATGGATGGTGGTGAGGACGCGTGTCTTAGATAGCAAACGAGCGAGCTAGACGAAGGTGAGAGGTTGGATCTCAAGTCAAACATTCGGCCGGGTTAAAGCGTGCCCAAGGTATGGCGTGCTCTATATTTTATACATAACATGTTCAATTTTTCTTGTATAAATTTTATATGAAAATATGAAAAGCTTTTTATTTTATTTTATTAATGTTGGTTTCATTTTGAAAATAATTTATTATTATTTAAGTCTCTGGTTGAATTGGTATCACGAGTCAAGTGAGCATATGGTGAGATTTGAACTTGCACTAATTAGATTGATAAAATCTTAAATTCATCGCTCAACCGAACTCGCCCTAACCCGACTCATGGTCAAATCTAGTGAATAAATAAAGAAAATAAGAGAGCAAAAATATTTTATTAATGAATATGGATGATTTACCATTCTTTTTAAAATCTATATTTATAAACATATAATATAAAACTAATTTACTTTAATTTATATTTAATTATAAAATATTTATGACATGAAATTATTAGTGAATACTATTATCTCAAAAAACCCACTAATTCTAGAATTGATAATGTGATAAAATGTCAAGCTAAGAAGAGAAACAGAGAGTAATAGATTATTTAATTGGCCCATTCTCTGTATTGTGTTTGTCAAAATAAAAGCCCAGAAATTGGGGCTAAGTTCAAATATGATGCCGAGATCACGTCGTTTGAGCATCCAACTAAAGCCCTAAGCCGAAATTCTTTTGGCCCAAACAGTAAAAAAAATACTGGAAATCGAGCAAGACGAGGTTTTTCATTTTCAATACGACCAAACTAAACCCACACTCTCCACACATTGCCTCCATTCTCTAAAACCGACGCCCTCAACCGCGGCCATACGCCGTCAACGTTCTCCGGTCTCATTTCAGCGTCCAGGTTCCCGCCACGTTCGTCTTTTGGTTTCTTCTTGTTCCTGATCTCATTTGCTTTTTTCGTTCTTGTATATTAATTTAAGAATAGATTATTTGTTAATCGTGAATTAGAATTGATTTGATTAACAACTATGTCGACTTGCATGCCATGCAGGTTCTATTTTAGCTTAATACGATTTCAGGGAAACTATTTTTTGTGGGCCATTCTTTTTTCGTATTCTGAGTTTCTTGTATGTGGAATTTTATCAAATACCTTGCGCTCACAATGTTAGATGCAAACGTTTGATTTGAACGGGTTTATAAGTTTGTATGATTCTTCGCTAAAGCTGTGGACTTTAATCTTAGGTAAACTTCATAAACCAGATGAAGTTTGGGCTGTAGATGAGCAAGTGACTTTGTCTTGATGCTATTGAACTAGTTATTCTTGGTTATTGGATAATGGCTTTGTCGATCTCTAGAAGGATTGTACGTTCTTTTGGTTCACTGTCTGCCTTGGGCTTCCGCGAATATCCAACTGTCGCAGGTCGATCATTTCAAGCTTCTGGTCAGAACAGTATACTAAGTTACTAATATTTCAACATTGTTTGTTTGTTGCTTATATGTGATTGGTATACTTGACCTGGTAACTTCTTTTTTTCTAATTAGATTTGAGTGATCAAATTGCTGGGGATAACTTGCTTCATGCAGAATGTTTTAGCTTTTCCAAGGTATGCTCTCATTTTGTTTTCTTTCTAAATATCCTTTTTGTAGAATCTATCCAACAGGATGGGTGAATCAATTCAAGGAAAGGGGATTTGGGGGTGGGGGATCTAGTTTACTAGTTAATGGATTTGCTATTATTGTTATCCTTAATTTTTAGTTTAGAAGGTTCTAACAAGAATACTTATAACAGGCTTTTTGTTTCTGCATCTAGTGGAGGTGCCCTTACTACAATACCAATTATAGAATTCTGTATTATTTGTTTCTATCTTTATCACCCCTTCTAACCCCTTGGTGTTTTTGTTCTAGTTATTTTGCATGTTTATGCACCTAGCCTCTTGTTATCTTCTCTATCTTGGCGGCTCTTTGTATTTTATCTATCTATGCTACATTTAATTGATGTAGGGTGGTCCATCTTTCCTTGGTTTTCGGAGGTTTTCAACCACAATTTTGACTCCTGATTCAAATGGAGGTGCTTTTCCGTCCGATTTACTGTCTTCAAAGACTGTGCTAACACCAGAGCGTACTATAGGTATGGAAACATTAAACCACATTCCTTACGTAGCTACTTGCCTTTAAAAATTTTAATAGTCGTAAGATGGAAGCGTATTAGTGTTTGAACTTTGAAGGCAATATGCATTTGTAGGAATCTCTGGGATGTTCTTTGGCTTTCTAAAAGATATAAAGTTAACAAAGGTGGAGGCCTATTACTGTTACCAAGCCACTTTATTAGTTGTTTCTGTGCTAAAACTTGCCTCCTGAAATCACCTTGACATATGCAACTTGTTAACCTAAATCTCCACTTTGGGTTTTGCATTGCCTTCCATTTGGCATCTTGTTTTCGTTAAACTGAATTCAGCTTGTAAGCCTTTAAATAATTGTTGGAATAGGCCAATGGTGTTTTGTTGTTTAAATGAGGAGCAGTGTTCTATTGAATTAAATATATTATTATGGCGCAGGACTTTATGAAGACCTGGTAGTTCCTGTGACAAATTTTCATAATGAAGACCATGGCTTGATGGTTTTGGCTGGTGATGTTTTTGATGTACCTATTAGAAAGGATATTATCCACCGTGTTGTACGATGGCAGCTTGCAAAACGACAACAGGTGCCATTTCATCCTTCTTTATGGATGCTTGAGGCTCGCTTTTAGGATTATCTTGGTGTTAATGAAATTCTTCAGACCATACCATATTCTGCACATCATTTTGCATTAAAAAGATTTTCTGAATTGTGCCAACAATCTGCTAAGATTAGCAATAATTGAATGGTCAACAGGGAACACATTCAACAAAAACTATTAGTGAGGTTAGTGGGACTGGTAGGAAGCCCTGGCAACAGAAGGGTCTTGGTCGAGCTAGGCATGGATCACTGCGTGGTCCCCAGGTGACTCCTTTGCTGTTCTTTGATTTTTAAGAAGTTTTGGATCTATGATGCTATTTTACTATGGCCTTTTAATTGATTTTATGGATTGATAACAGTTTCGAGGTGGTGCTACTATGCATGGCCCCAAGCCAAGAAGTCATGCTTTTAAATTGAATAAGAAGGTTAGGCGTCTTGGACTGAAGATTGCACTGTCTGCTCGTGCTGCTGAAGGAAAGGTAAGTTAATAGTATTTGGCATGTGCATGTTATGCGTAGTTTGTTCACACTATTTTCCATTTTGTAATGTGGTTTTACAGATCACCTTAATAAATGTAGAACAAAAGTTTTCAGTGCTAAGTTTTGAATCCTAACTGATTAGTATTACCTGACTGAACAGCTTCTTGTCTTTGAGGATTTGGAGGTCCCTACACATAAAACCAAAAATATAGTGAACTATGTAAATCAAATGGAGAATACCAAGAAACTTCTGCTGGTGGATGGTGGCCCCATAAATGAAAAGTTGAAGCTAGCTACACAAAATTTACATTATGTCAACGTGCTGCCATCAATTGTAAGTTGTGTTAACTGTAATTATCTCAATGTGGTTGCCTTTGTAATTAATTACATGGTAACTGATTAACTTTGTATTGTCACTGCCTACCAGATGATAGATTTGGTTTAGAACTATTTGAATGCTATCGGGATTCACTTATAGGCATGGCATAATGTTATTGATTGCTTTAACCAACTATGCTCGAGTTGGCTTGTATGTTATTTTTCTTAATGCTGAGACTGTTGTGTATATTTTTGCAGGGCTTGAATGTCTATAGCATCTTGCAGCATGACGCGTTAGTGATGTCCCGTGATGCTGTTAACAGGATTGTCGAGCGAATGCACACTCCAATCAACCGTTGAACTAGAATTGCGTCTATTGGTCATTTAGTTTTCTATTGGAATAGAAGCCTATAATTTTGCTGAAAGCAGCTGAGAGAGAAAAAAGAGAACCCCAAACGATTTGTGTGTTATCTATGATGGCATTTTCAAATGCATGGCTGGGTGTATAATTTCATTTGTATCAACATATTCAGCTTTGATTTTTGTAGTTCAAATTTGGTGAGACAGAAAACAAGAGATTGTTACTTTCTCCACCTATTCCTGTTTGGTGACAATAAATTTTCTTGACCATTTTCCTTTGTAGTAGTTCTGGGCATTAATGAATATTTCCCTTTGAGAAAAAAAATGTCAGTCAAATAATTTCTGTTTCTTCTTTTTTTTTTTTTGTTTTTTTTGAATGTAGGAGTTGTCTAAAAAATCTAACTTAAAATATGTATTAACTGAATTGAAAATATGAACACTTTATTTGTAGTTCAATGGACAGAATATTTTAGTTTTAAGATAAAGACATTATGATTTCTTTTCTTCAACCGAATTCCTGACAACGAAAGAAATGTGGGTGTTAAGAAAATTGGAGGCCGGGTCAGTTCAGCCCATAAATTAGAAAATGGGTCAAAAAGTGGAGATTAAAATATTTGTAATTCGAGATTAAAAATCTTATATTTATCCTTTTATGATATTGAAAAAAGAGTTCTTACATTGGGGTGAAAAATTAGAGAACTACAATGAAAATCATTTCACACTCTAATTTTTCTTACCAGTATGAATTAAAAAATTAAAAAAAATACATAAATGACTGTAATTCCAGCACTTGACTGTATTGTCTCCAGTCTCCACTCACTCCATCAACGTACTTTCTTCTTGTATGAGTTGTCTCCTCTCTTCATCTCCCATGAGGGGAACTTAGGGTTTTGTCTATCTTCCTTCTTTCCTCCCCTTATTTCTTCAAAGCTTTCTATTTCCATTGTTTTGAATAAAAAGAATTTAAAACTTTCCCCCTAAATCCCTGAGCTTGACCGTAGCTCAAAACCCTAGCTTCCATGGCAAAAACAAGACCAGGAATTTCTGGCACCAAGCCCAAACAAGGGAAGAAGGACCTCGACTCTTACACCATCAGAGGCACCAACAAAGTTGTCAGAGGTATTGTGATTCTCATGTACATATATACGCCTACGAATACGTATACGCCGTAAAAAATTGTCGCTTTGGTAGTGTCGAAAATTTTTCATGGGAACCTTTTGGATCTTGGTAGTTCGTGTTTAGCAATTTTAAATTTTCAAATCTGTCATGTAGCATTAGTGTCGATGATTAAGAAGTGAATGTTTGGTTGTCGGGTTTTACTTTTTTGCTGGTTTTAATGGATGCATATACATTCACGTTGAAAGATGTCTGTTTGCAGAAGGGATTGTTGGTGCATCTTTCATATCAACATCAATGTATATGCATATGGGTGTGTTTTACGGGCGTATATAGATGTTAAGAGATTGTAGTTTGCGATGGCTTAGAGTGAAAGTCTGATTTCCTTTTGCAGTTGGGGATTGTGTTCTGATGCGTCCTTCCGACACTGGTAAGCCCCCGTATGTGGCACGAGTTGAGAAAATTGAAGCAGATAGCAGGAATAATGTGAAGGTTCGAGTACGGTGGTATTATCGTCCCGAGGAGTCACTTGGAGGAAGGAGGCAGTTCCATGGAGCAAAGGAGCTGTTTTTGTCTGACCACTATGATGTGCAGAGTGCTCACACCATTGAAGGGAAGTGCATCGTTCATTCTTTCAAGAACTACACTAAGCTTGAGGATGTTGGGGCTGAGGATTACTATTGTAGGTTCGAGTATAAAGCTGCTACCGGTGCCTTTACTCCTGACCGAGTTGCTGTGTGAGTATGATGATGCATTGGTTGGTGAAATATGGCTTTTAGCTCACTTGTTAGCAATGTGGTATTTATTATTTGGTGCCCCTGGATTTTTCTGTTTTGAAGGTATTGCAAATGTGAGATGCCTTACAACCCTGATGATCTCATGGTGCAATGTGAGGGCTGCAAGGACTGGTATGGCGTTCTATGTATTTTTGAGTTCCTGGTGCCAATGGGAGGCCCGATAATTTTTAAGATATCTATAGGTTCTTATTACTGTTCCTATAGGTATCATCCCGCTTGTGTGGACATGACAATTGAGGAAGCAAAAATGTTGGATCACTTTGTTTGTTCCGAATGTTCTGAGGATGATCTGAAAAGATCACAGAACGGATTTCATCCATCACCAGTATCTGATGTAAAGGTAAGACCTTTTTCTGACCAAATTCTCATGATGCTTGGCGAGTTGTCTTTCTCTTTCTTCTTTGAGCAATTTAGTATTTACTAATCCTCTGATATGCAATTTACCCGATCCGTTTTTGGTGTCCTCCAAGGAAGTTTGTTAATGAATTTAAGTGCAATTAAGAGGAATTCTCATCCTCTACAAATAAAACTAACGGCATGTATAGCATATATAGTCTTAAGGCACTGGGAACCCTCTAGTTAATGTTGTTTGTGTGTGTTACTATTGATTATAAATGGATAGAAAGTTAATGTTAGTTAGGAAACATGCTTTACTCTTAGATGCAAGTCCTTGTATTTATTAAGTGCCTTGAGGTTGTATCTGCCTGGTTTTTCTATTTCCAGTAGTTGATTTGGATCAGGTTTGAGTGGCTACCATATCTCATGACATATTATCGAATCATATTTATCTATAAATAATATATATAAAAGCACGAGTTTGGAAAAACTTTTGAATAGATGAGAATACCCTTTATTTTCAATTATATTACTATAATATTTAATTTAGAATTATTATTAGTAAAAGAGTTGAAATAAAATAGAAGTTGTGATAATTTAAATTACAATCACTCGTAAAAATTATGACAAAAAAAAGTTGTGCTAAATTTAAAATAGAGTTATTATAGAGCTCTAAGTATAAACTATAGGAAAAATTGTGATAATTATAATTATAACTTTGGATTATATTTGAACAACAATGGCATCGGAGAGGAATGAAAGATCATTTTAATTTATAATGAGGTAATATAATGAAAAATTGTTTCTTTTTTTTCTATTTATTCGCTATTTTTTTGGTGCATGTAAAAACCTTTGGTGAGTTTGTATTGAAATAAAGTCAAATCAACGTGCAACGCATGTAACATTAGAAACTAGTACCTCTAAAGATCTGATCGTTGATTGGGTTTATCTCTTTATCCAGCAGTCTGCATACTTATTTCCATTTCACTACATCTTTAAGATTAGCATTGACTTTAGCTGATCAAGGCCAGATCGTTGTTAGTTGTTACTAGCAAGTGGCCAAACATTTTACCTAACAAATTAACAGGTGCTTTTTTTCTTTTTTCTTTTTTTTTATAATTGGGATTGTGGAACATTTGGAACATCATAGAGAGCTATAGGCAATCATCTTGTTCTAGATATGAAGTTTAGAGTGAGCGTTTAAATATAAAAATGTCTGCTTACAGTGAAAAGTCCATTTATCTGAAACTTTTGCCTACAAAGTATTTATATTGTGTTTTAAGGTTCTGCCTCAACTTCTCATTTTTGCGGTATTTCCCAGGTGGACGCCAAACGACGAAAGAGGTAAGTAAGCCATGGGGAAATTTTGTTGCTTGAGGGGAGAGACTCCTTATGCAGATTTAGCTTGTTGTCTGTCTGAGATGTATAGTGCAGAAGTTGTGTTTTGTCCGAACTGGTGGCTGTTAGTAACTTATGTGTTGGAGTGGAGACATCTGTGTCTGTGTGTTAGATCAAGGAGATTAAATCTGTGCAGGAGGATTTATCTGTAGTTCTCTGATGTTGAACCGATATTTGCGGTACAAAATCTTTCCAATCTTGGCTTTCTTTCCATCACACATGTTCTTGGTTATGCATTGCCATCTCCCACCATAAGCTCGCCCCACTCAAATTCATTTTCTGCAAAAGTAATGTTGAATGACCCAAGGTTGCTTTGAATTTAGGCTGTGCAGAAACTACATTTGTTTCAATAAATGTAGCCAGCGTTCTGAAGAGTTGTGCCCTTTTCTACTGAGCACGACAAACCCCAAAAATTTACCTTTTGTTGTAAAACATGGCAAATGGGATTGACATATCGGCGGCATGGAGAGAGAGCAATATATTTACTTCTAATGGAAAAATCGCTAGCAGTTCATGGCTATACTCTTACCATGCTAACATGGAGGAAGATTTTACCTCAAGAGGTTATAAATGCACTTAGCTCTTTATCGATTCTTCCATGAAGCAGGGTTTGAAGATTACTATCACAGCATGTCTGGTTGGCATGAATAGCCAAGTGGTTCCTGCCTTACTCGAAGTGCTACACTAATTCATCCATTTGGTTCATGTAATTGCTATTCTTTGGAATAGTCTATTACTGACAACAAAGAATATGGCCAGGATAGCTCCAGGGCTTCCCCCTCAAAATTGGCTATTCAACACCACGAGGAATAACCACTCGAAGCAAATTTCCAAACTACCCATTAAACAGTCATCAAACTCTTCATAAAAAAAATAGCCATTCAAATCTTCATAAATAAAGTCACCAAACTCAACCGTGACAGTATACCAACCAAAAAGTCAAGTCATAAAATTTAAAAACATTAAAAGAAAATGTATTGTATACCACCCATGACGGTATGATTTAGCATACTAACCAAACTATACGTTTTCAATTATTTTTAACATTTTGATAGTTTTTTTAAACATTATTTTATATCAAACTAGAATAATATTATATTATATATTTATAATTAAATTTTATATGGTAACAAAAAAAAAATTTAACTTCATCTTTTTATGATTTAATATTTATCTTTTTAATGAAAGCAAAATATTATTTTAATATCTATTATTAAATCTTCTCTATTTTAGTTTATTTGTTTTTAAAATTAAATTAAAATATTAATTTTATTTTAAAATCTTGTTTTATTGTATTTATTTTTTTGAGCGATTTTCTTAAACGTGTTTTATAGTATTTAATACTAAGTATTTTAGTTTTTTAAATAATTAAGAATTTTAATAAGATATTAATAATATAAATTTAAAATCGATAAGTAAAATTATTGTTTTAATCTATTCTTTTACCCAACCAAACAATGTATTAATATTATTTGTCTATTCCATTCAACTAACCAAACTATTTAATATTATTACCCCTCTATTCCATTTTCGTCAAATAATTCCATTTAGGAACCAAATGTACCATCAGCTCTTTGCAACAAAGCTGCCCCTCTATTCCATTTTCGCCAAATAATTCCATTTAGGAACCAAATGTACCATCAGCTCTTCGCAACAAAGCTGCCAGTGGAATGTACTACCGTGGTGCAATCAGTCGCTTGGCTGCCCAGCTAAGCTCAACATAACCTCAAGTGGTGGAATGTACTACTGTGGTGCAATCAGTCGCTTGGCTGCCCAGCTAAGCTCAACATAACCTCAAGTGACGATATCTGGTCTAAGAATATCACCGAACCTGTATATAGTAACCGAACGGGAGCCTATTTGCAAGCTTAGCGATATCGCCAAACGGGACAACAGTTGCCTTGCATCCACCCGAGGGAACCCAAGACTTGTCCATAGGAATCGATGCGATCATGTCGGCCGACGAGTTTTAAATCCCAAAGTCAAGGTTTCTTTAACCAGGATAACCAACAAAATTTCAACATATAATTTACAATTGAATTTGAGCATTACGAGGCCATGTCTCCCGAAAAACATAATTACAAGTCATTTTTAGTATTCTACTCGAACGAGGTTCCAACAACAAGCCTGCCTTACCATTAAACAACAACGTATAAATAATCAGAGTTTGATTTGGGACTAAAATTAAACAACAAAAGAATGATGCATGTTTTAATTAGAACATCTTAAAAAGGGAAATAAGTCAATCTGTACGACACATACACTCTTTACACCGTGGATACCGGTAAACACTTCTAGCCTTAGGCCTACTCTGGACATGTTTGGTTTGTCTAACTGCCTTCCTCACTCTCTGCTCAAACACTTTCCACTCAATTGTATTGTTCTTGACGAAGATATCAGCTAGTCTCCGCTTATTTGGGCGTATTGTAGGCATCCTCCCTCCGCCATAGTATATTCGATACCCAGATACCAAAGATGACAACTGGCTACCAGAGTCCGTCATGGCAAATGCATCAGCTGCAGTGCAGGCAATGAAGTCTAGTGCTGCCAGCTACAAATGAAAGGTCATAATATGTCATTGCAATTGCACCAAGTATGATGGTAACCAACATTGATAAGAGCATAGAAAACCATTTGTCCTAATCTTACTAGTCTTAGAGATGCTATATAAAAAGTATTAATCTAATTATTTCCAAATATCTAACTTGGTTATTTCATAGTCTATATCACTGACAGGAGACTGCATGAAAACAACCTGGAAACAAGCAGTAGCAGCTTGGGCATGGTGAAAAGAGCTAATGCCAAAGTAATTTTGAAAGCTCAAATCTTGGTAAAGACCAACAACTCATCAATGCAACAATCACAAAACCTACACTTTTCATCAAACAAGAAGTGGATATGCCGCATTGTTACCTGAGATGAGAAATTCTTGAATGGTTCAAGTTCGGCGGATGAAAGCAAATTCTCTTTCGTAACTAAATTAGGATACAAGCTTGTCAAAGCAGCTAATCTTGATGTCCCTCCATATATTTGTGCCCCTGCGACATATATTTGAGTCTTACGATTGAAACCTAGAGCAGCAAGCATAAGTACAGCTTCTTCTGGTGTTAATGGACATAACCCTTCAGATCGGAGCATGGCAGGGGAAGGTAACCTGAAGCTAGTAAAACAGTTGGCTTCAATATAAAGCAATATTTTGCATGCTTCTCCAAATTCACAATGAATGATATGGCAGAAATTTAACAAACGACGAAGAAATATAGAATGTGTAGGGGACAAATTAGAAAACTATTCATACTTTTCTGTCTTCTTTAGCTCTGTTAATGCAGGAAAATGGATTTGCCGATATGCTTCCAATTCTTGCCCCTCTTGCTCACCTCCGCCAAACTCACATAACGAATGAGCTACCATGTCAATCTCAAATCTCAAATGCAAAGCAAGATATTTGGAAGCTTTAGCACGATCACTCCTTGCAATCATAGCAGCCACTGCATGTGGACCAACAAGATAATGATCCAATAGTCCTGGCTGAGCTGAATGCTTGTGCAATCTTTCAAGGAGTAAAGCAGCAGTTTCTTGTATCTTCGGAACAAATTGAAGTGCATGAAAATTACATCTGCATCGAAGTCTCTAGATGAAGTTTCCCAATTAGGAAAAGCAAAGTAGAAAAGAAAAGGATATAGACATAAATTTTATTACCAACAACTGATTATAACAATTATCCAATGAATAAAGCTTAAACATCAAAAGGAGCTTGCTATGGCATCAGATATTAAGGCTAGAAATTTACCTGCAACTGAAATGGTATCGGGTCAAAAGCCAAACGGTTCCCAAAGCCAACGAAATGGACAACTCTTTTCTGGAGTAGAATAGGGAGAATATTTTTCAGATAAAAACTTGGTTTAGATTCCTTCCTAACATCTACGTCCGTCACCTGGAAAATCAATTGAACAATCACTATTGATAAAAGACACCCTAAGACCAAAGCTGCGAGCAAAAGCCATTCAGAACTTGATTTAGAGGAAGAAACTCACAACACTACCAATTGCCTCCAAATCTAGAGACTTTAGCTCCTCAGGAAGTTCTTTCACTATTCGAATATCTGGAGCCAGGTACTTAATAAAATGCTCCTCCTGATAGATATCACCAAATTGACTGCGAAATTTAAAATACAGTGCAGTTATTTTTCTGTCAAGTCCGAATAGAAGTCATTTGATAGATACTAAACAAATTTAATCTGAAAGTTAATTCCTTTCATTCAGTGTTCAAATATCAACAATATACTTTAAA
This sequence comes from Gossypium hirsutum, assembly GCF_007990345.1. Lineage (NCBI taxonomy): Eukaryota > Viridiplantae > Streptophyta > Magnoliopsida > Malvales > Malvaceae > Gossypium > Gossypium hirsutum. The sequence continues at coordinate 15,550,009 of NC_053441.1, read as the reverse complement.
AGAAAAAAAAAATGTTTTAATGTGAGGAAACATCCATCTTCCAAGGGGAAGAAACATCAAAAAATTAAGATGAAAATTATTAGCAAAAGAAAAGAAAGGAACAAAAATAAAAGCCTCACCTTACATCTTTCCAGACACTACTGTACATAAATTTGGGAACAACAAGAGTTGCATTAAGTAAGCGAGCAAGTACTACAGCATTGCAGACCTGTCACCAACAGTAACATTTAGCAATCAAAAACTAAATCTACTAATCTCAGAGAGGAAAGATGAAAGCAAATTCAATAGCTTGGAACACATGCTAGAATTTCTGCCGTTGGAATCACTTACAGCTACACGCTGCTGGTTGATTCCACCATTTGCAGTGACCATAATGTATCCATTCTTCCCCTCTACCAAATTAAAAAAGAAGTAATGTAAGAACTGAGAACTAGTCTAAATTATCCATACCCCAGTGAAGAAAACATATAGAAGTCAAAGAGAGAGACCATTAGGTTCCCAGTCACGTTGATCAGCACAGGGTCTCCAAGCAGAAGCAGGAACTACAGGTTCCTGCCATAAATCTTTCGGTTCACGTTTATTTTGCCCCTATGTGTCATAGCACTTCTTTCAATAAAACATGAAAAACAAGAAAAGAGAAACTGTACAGAAACGGAAAGTTCGTCAAAGAAAGTGAACAAAAAAGACATCATTGCTTATATTCAAATACCTCAGCCAAAGCATGAGCAGCCAAAGCCAACAACCTTCCATAAATACCACCGTAATGCTTTTTCCCTTTACTAGGCTTTGTCACCTTCACCTGCAACAGCCACAATCGTAATGCTTTGGCAAATAAATTCATATCACACAGAGAGTAATGTCAATTGTCTCCAGAAATCATATTACTCTCCAATACACTAATAACCACTACTCAAATATGTACCATTCATCCATGAATCGTAGAAGTCACACTTGTGAATGGTGTGGTGATTAAAGTTGTATTGGATAGTAATGGACAAAAAAGTATCGGCAAACCCAAATCATACAAGCTCTCTTTCATTTAGCAACTTAGCAATAAACGATTAATGCACTTCATTGAACTGGAAGTCCTTGCATTAATAAGGAAACAATGCAGCTAACCGCCTACTAAAAAACCCATTATTTCTTCATCATTAGTGTTAATAATTGTGAAATAAAATCTCAAAGCAAATGAGAGTTGAGCTACCTGAGCCGAAACAGAAGAAGCATTCCTGGAAGATCGGTCATCGGATCCGACCCGGTGATCTTGTAACCGCAAGAGCATAATCCAATCGACCAAGAAAAACAAACCCACCAATGCAGTCAACACTACAAGTCCTTTCACCCTTTCCTTATGGTACCAAACTTTGCCTCCTTTTCTCTTCGCGTTCTTCGGTTGCTTCTTTCGATCACCCCATAATTTTCCCAACAATTCAGCTCCGGCAAATGACGCCCCGCTCTTTTCACCGTTCAAGAACCGGCTGGGGCCGAGTCGGGGTGAATGACTGGGGGACCCTTGACGACTCCTGGGGCTCCCCCGGAGGTCGACCCGGTCGGGGATCCGAACGGTGTTGGGTCGGTCTTGTTTAGATTCAAGGGCAAGATTGTGTGAATTGTTTGAGTTGCTAGTTGAAGACATCGAATTGATGGGTTTAAGACTCAGATCCCAATGCAGAGAGAGTTAAGGGAGATTGGGTTTATTTTTTGCTTAAGACATCACAGCGAAAAAAACGCCGACTTTTGTAGTGCGATATTAGAGTGCGATCTTGCCGAAGGTGGGATGGTCATCTTGAAAGCTTTTGGGATAAGGATAAATCAGGGGATTGTCGTTTCGCTATTTTGCATTAGTGTTGCCGTTGGGTTATTCGGACGGTTTGACCCACAGTATCAATTGCCCATTTGCCATCCGCCGCTTTTAAATGAAAACTGGTTCCATGGAGAAAACAGAACCGGGCCTAAGCCGGTAATTATCTTCGAAATATAAAGTATAAGTTGAAACATAAATGGGGTTGGAAATTATTTTTGATATTTTTAATTTAAATTGTTTATATACATTTATAATTTAATAGCTATGGCTTTTTTAATATATAGTTCTGTGATTTCTTTGAAAACAATAAGTCTTATTACCATGGTTGAAGTTCCTTTAATAAATTCAAGTTATAATTTCATTTTTTTCCATGACCACTAAATAAATGTTTTCTTAATTTAAAACGCCGTACCAACAAATATAATAAAAAAATTGATGATATTAAAATTTTAACATTAAAAAAACAAACAAAGCATAGGTAGTTAATAGAGCACAAATTTGAAGAAAATGTAGATTTAAAAACAAAAAGAAAAGGAAAAGGAAATGAGCCATTTTTTTAAAAAACTTAATAATACATGTTGATTTTAGAGGGAAAAGGTCAAAGTGCGTCCTACGAGATACGCTTTTTGACTTTTTTCACATATTAGTTCCTCTAGTTAGATGATTAATTGTTAGTGGTTTTATTGTTGAGTTCCAGGTTCGGTTTCTCTTATATTTGTGTTTTTTATTTCATTTTGTTTCAAGCTTTTTTTGTTACTTTTAATTAATTCTTGTATTACATTAGTTCGTTTGGTTAAATAGTTAAATCATATTTTGATTCCATTCTTGAGTATCAAGTTTGATTTTATAAATCAAAGAATATAAATGTGCTTAGAAGAGGAATTAAACTTGGAACTCAATGATGAAGTTACTGTTATCTAATCATCTAATCATATTAGCTATTGTGATAAAAACATTAATTAAAAATAACAAAAAAGAAGAAGCTTGAAACAACATAAAATAAAAAATACAAATGTGAGAGAAATCAAACCTAATATTTGAGGATAAAACAACTATACAATTAACCATATGAGCAAAGGTGTTAATATGTTAAAAAAATCAGAAAGCATGCCCTATAAAATGCATTTTCACAGTGAAAACACATTTTACATGATGCGCTTTTACATTCTCTCTCCAAAACTAACCTATTTCACTAAATTTTAAAAAAGAGTTGCCCATTTCTCTATTTTTTTAAAAAAAAATTGACTTTTTCTTCAAATTTGCCCATTAATAGAGGAGTTTATGGCCAGGGCAAGTTCAAGATGGGTTTATGCACGATATTAGTATATTTTATATTTGTTCAAATTTAATATGACCTAGAATATGGGTCTAAAATTTTCCTTAAATGTACTCATATTTGTAAATGGTAACCCAAATTCATTTTAAGTTATCTTATATTATATATATTTTTTCAATATATTATTTTAAATTTAATATTTAGTTCCCTTTACTTTTTAGGAGATTTATGGTTGTCTCTCCCAACAATGTTGTCTTCAAAGTTTGAACTTACATCATCTCATGAAGAGTGTAATGTGCCTTATCAATGCACCCATCACTTATTGGTATTTTGTTGAAAACTTAAATATATATAACTTGACATATTTTCTAATATTCACATAATATTATATATTTAAATTTATGTTATATTAATTACAAAATATATAAAAAAATATACTACAAAAGTATAAATGGGTGGGGTTAGGCAATCTTGAACTTTGAATGTTGAAGTCCAAGTCGAACCCACATTTCAAATGAGTTTAATTCTTTTGTCTAATTTCATTTATCAAATCTCATAATTTTTATATTTTGATCATACTTTCAACTTTGGGTAATTTAATCCTAAAAGATTGTATTAGAATGAATAAAAAATTGCATTTAAGAAAAAGTAAAATAAAATTTCAAAGTATAAAAACATTCAAAATGAGAATTTAAGCAATGGAGTTTGTTAAGTTTTGAGAATGATATGACAGTTAGCTTAATATATAAGGATTTATTAGTTCCTCATCATTTGCACTGACCATTCAGTTGCACATTTTGAAGCATTTTTTAAAATAGAGTTAATTAAGTGATTATATTGATTTTAAAAATGATGTGATTAAATTGAAATATGTGAAATGTTCATCAACTCATTACTGTTTAATTCATACAACTGCATTTAATCTATTTTTTCAAAATTAAATATATTAGTATTTTAAGTTTATGTTGGTTTTTTTAGTGGTCTAATAATAAAATTAGCCATTTAATATTTACACATTCTATTAATTTGGTCTTAAATATAATAAATTCAATAAATTTAGCCCTCAATGTTTACAAAATTTATCATTTTAGTTCCAATTCTAAAAAATTAATAAATTTACCCCTCAATATTTACAAAATATGTTAATTTAGTCCTAACTCTAAAAATTTTAAAAAATATTATAAAAAAAAATCATGTTTAGCTCTTTATAACCCATTGACTAGCCCATGTGATATATTAAAATAAGAAAACGAGTACCTTCTTTCAAGTCACTTGCAACTATAATTTTGACTTCACACTAGACAATTGTTTTGGAACCTACTTGGAATAATTGGCTGCATTACTACTCGAACAAATAACATTTTCAATGCCTTTACTTTCTTTTGGATCTTAATTTTTGTGTGTTTTATCCCGACTTTTTTAGAGTCTTTTTGCAGGTGACTTGAAAAATGGTACTCTTTTTCTTATTTTAATATCTCACGTGGGTTAGCTGATGGGTTTTAAAGGGTTAAAAATGATTTTTTTTAATTTTTAGAGTTAGGACTAAATTTAAAAAAATTGTAAATTTTGAGGGTCAACTTTTTTTAATTAGAACTAAAATGACAAATTTTGTAAATATTGAGGCTTAATTTTATTACTAGACCAATAAAAAAACCCACATAAACTCAAAGCGACTCAAATATTTAAATTTGAAAAGTTTAGTGACTAAATAAAAAAAAGTAATAGTTGGGTGACCATTTTGATAGTTTATCAATAAAAAAATTCCAGCATGTCCGCGTAAATTTAACGGATGGGCTAAATTTAACAAAATTTAGGTACTTATTTGAAAAAACAGGAAAAGTTTAGAGCTAAAATGTGAATAAAGCCTTAAAAAACATGTATTGATGCCAGATGCTATAATGTAGAGTTCACGCGACTTGAGACATCAAGCATTGTGACGCATCCACTATTTGTCTTCATTTTTGCCTTCGGAATTTTCTTTCTTTTGAAAGAAAGCTTTTGGAATCTAATATTATAGTATTCACGATCACAGGCATTGGAGTCGCCACGAGTTTGAGATTTCATAATTTGACTTAATCCCTGCCTAGTTGCCATATTCTTACCCATGCTTGCTTTGTTTATAAGGACATTTCAAAGTGTGAGTCACAAGATTGAATATCAGGGATGTGACACCTTTTTTTTTGTTTACCTATCTTTTTTCTTGACCAACTCACTGCTTTATTTTCAATATAAATAATAATTTGGGCCTGAAACTATACACCTACTGCCTTTGAATGCATACGTTACAGCTTAAAACAGTAAAATCTAACAAGGCAGTGTTGATCATGAAATAATTAGAGAACACGTTGGAATTATTTAAAAAAAAAACCTCATTTACACAATTTTTGACTTAAAAAGAACCAAATACGTTTTCCGTCTGTGTACGACGATTAATTACTTTAATTGTGATATAAAGGCAAGCCGAGCTAAGTTTAATCGACGCTGCTAATTTCTCAACCATCTTATTTTAGCCCACGGATTCAACGCTGCATCCACCGCACACCGGCCTGCTCCATTCTTTTACATTTTCTCAGCTGAGTTGTAGACCAACCACTTTCTTTTCTTTGTCTTTATTGGCCATTTCCATCGCCTGCAGCCGACTACATGAAACTCCCTCAATAAACTAATCCTGCTTCTTGTCTCGTTCGCCACCTTTTTTTTTTTGGAATCCAATCTCATCGTGTACTTCGAAGTATAAATAAATTATCCAAAATTTTATTTAAAATTCCGAAATATTCTTAGTAAACTTTTATAATATTAATTTCACTATTAATTAAGACATTAAATTTTAGATTTAATATCGTCTGAACTCTATTGAAAACATGAATGCAAAAATAAAATTATCTTCCCAATTTTAATAATACTTTTGTTACCCTAATAAAACCGGTGATATTGAAATAATCTTGTTTGAACGATAATTCAGTGTTTATTATTGATAACGAAAAGGACTTAAACGACAACTTAAAGTATCCTATTTTATCCTTTCCAAAAAGAAAAAAATCCTCTGATAGGGACAGCCATGTTACCGCCACGCAGCTAACGCTAAACCCACGCGGCGACCTTCACCAAATGGCAACCTACTCTCTCAACACACTCAATCGCCCCCTTAATTTCCACGCTCCCACGCCGCGACTTAGACAAAAAGTAGCCGTTGCAACACCCACGTGGCAGCTTGCCGACATTGAAAGCTGCTTCAGGTATACTAATCTATTAATTGTTACTTCATTTAAAAAAGGAAACTCATACCCGTTAAATCGAAACGACACAAGAAGAAAGCGGACCCTACCGAAACGTCAACATCAAGGCAACTGCCAACCTGAACTACCATTTCCTATATCTTCACAACAGCGAACAAAACCATTGTAACAAAATAAAAATCAAAACCCGCGAAAATTACTACAAACATAAATCCTGTTTGAGACAAAAAAAAAAAAAATCCACCGATCTCATAATATAAATGACTGTTTTTTGTTTGTTTGGGGTTTCTGGTTTTTAGTTGCTAACCTGCTTTGCTTTATCAACTACAAAGAAGGTTTTTTTATTATCCATTTTTGGGTTTTCGGTTCCCGGTTGCTTGCGTTTCACTTTCATGTCTAAGTAGTGGAGAAATGATATTGCTTTTTATCGAGTTTTGAAGTGATCCAAACACTCCCTAATTCAACTTCTGATACGCATCATTCAAAAGCTAAAGAGAAAGAATTGTCTTTGGTTTTGGCCTTTTAGATTGCCCGAAAATTATTCCTTTTTATTTCCGCTCCACTTGAAGAATCACAAACAGAAAACGAGTAAGGATTTGTTTGTACTAGAATGTTTTCTTTGTTTCCCTTTTCCGATGACTTCTGTTGATTGTTTTTTAAGTTATTTCATATTGAGAGGACTTGAAAAAAAAATCCTTCTTTATGATTTTTCTGTGAGTTTTATGTTTAAAGGAATCAATTTTCCTGTGAGGTTTCTGTTTATATCCGGAATATATTGCAACCTTAAGAGTTTAATCGTTTAATTACGGTGGATTTCCTGATCTGGGAATTATCTTCGTGTATGCAGAGAAGATTTTATATAGATGGCAACACTAAGTGATATAGGGGTTGCAGCAGGCATTAATCTGCTAAGTGCTTTCGTTTTCTTACTAGCGTTTGCTATATTGAGGCTTCAACCTTTCAACGATAGGGTTTATTTTCCGAAATGGTATCTCAAGGGTTTAAGAAGTAGTCCTTCGAGGTCTGGAACATTTGTTAAGAAATTTGTCAATTTGGACTTCCGTTCCTACTTGAGGTTCTTGAATTGGATGCCAGAGGCTCTCAAAATGCCAGAACTCGAGCTTATCGATCACGCCGGCTTGGATTCAGCTGTTTATTTGCGCATTTACTTGATAGGGTATGCTGTAGGCCATCTTAATTTCTTAAATTGTTCATTTTTTCCTTCACTGTTATTGCTTTGTTGCTTATGCTGTAAATGGAAATATTAATTTTGCTTATATGCTGTATCTGTTTGTGGGTCTCCGTATATATGTATATTTATTTATTTTTCTTCTTAAGATGATGTAGTTTTTATGAAATGCATTAGCTAATGACAGGCATTAATCATTTATCTTTTTTTCATTTCGTCTTTGTCTTGTTCTGATTGCTCTCTTATTGTTCTGTTTGCAGCCTAAAGATTTTTGTGCCTATCACCTTCCTTGCATGGGCGGTCCTAGTGCCGGTTAATTACACTAATAAAACATTGGAGTTGCAGCTGAAGAATGTTACTTCAAGTGATATTGATAAGCTCTCGATTTCAAACGTTCCAGATGGATCGGATAGGTAGGAGATATTCTATCACTGCAACTTTCTTTTGTCTTAGTCTGTGATTCAGGTTACAATGGACTAATATTTAATCATATGCTGTAGGTTTTGGACACATATAGTAATGGCTTATGCTTTTACCTTTTGGACATGCTATGTGTTGCTAAAAGAGTATGAGAAAGTTGCGAATATGCGGTTGCAATTTCTTGTATCAGAAAAACGCCGGCCTGATCAGTTTACTGTAAGATGTGTTCTTTGCATTATTATCAAAAAAATTATTTAAACTTACTCTTTTTGTTCTGTATTATAATTCAAAGAGATATGATGCCTTTTACTAAATTGCATTTGGAATGAAATTTGATTTTTTTAGGTGCTTGTGAGAAACGTACCACCGGATTCAGATGAATCTGTAAGTGAGACTGTGGAGCACTTTTTCCTGGTTAATCACCCTGATACCTATCTTACACATCAGGTGAGTTCCTCTTGCATTTGTTCCAATGATTATATTAGCTTCTTGTTCAAAGACATTTATCATAGAATTCAGTTCATGATATAGTTTTCCTTATATTCAGGTAGTATGCAATGCAAACAAACTTGCGAAGTTGGTGAAGAAGAGGAAAAGTAAGCAGAATTGGCTTGACTATTATCAATTGAAGTATTCCAGAAATAATGCAAAAAGGCCTATTATGAAGGTAACTTACTGCCGTTTGTCATGGTTTTAGAAGCTGGTCTCCTGTTGATGTTCAGCTCTGCTTTATATTTCTGATGTCTTGACAAGCATATTATCTCTTTACTAGACTGGTTTTCTCGGGCTCTGGGGTGAAAAAGTGGATGCAATTGATCATCACGTAACTGAAATCGAGAAGTTATCCAATGAAGTAAGTATTTCCATTTTTAACTTGCAAATTCTCTTTAGGTTGATTTTTTATTTGTTTATTCAGTCGAAAGATTCAAGCCTGTTCACGAATACTGCATCTGAGCCACAGCCATTTGTTTTTCTCCGCTGATTGTCTTTCAACACTTGTTTTCATTATTCAGATAGCTGAAGAGAGAGAGAGGGTCCTAAAAGATCCAAAATCCATAATGCCGGCTGCATTTGTTTCCTTTAAATCTCGATGGGGTGCAGCTGTTTGTGCTCAAACCCAACAATCCAGGAATCCAACCTTGTGGTTAACAGACTGGGCATCTGAGCCACGCGATGTATATTGGCAAAACCTGTCAATTCCTTATGTCTCGATAGCTGTCAGGAGGCTGATCATGGCTGTAGCATTCTTCTTCCTGACTTTCTTCTTCATGATCCCAATTGCATCTGTACAAGCTCTGGCCACAATAGAAGGCCTTGAGAAAGCAGCACCATTCCTGAAGGCCCTTATTGAAATGTGAGTTCCATTTTATTTTCAAAATCTTGAATCATTATTTAGATTGCAATGCTATAATTAATATTGGCCTTTTCCCCCCCTCTGCAGACCGTTTATTAAATCGGTTATCCAAGGTTTTCTACCTGGTATTGTTTTGAAGCTCTTTCTCATTTTTCTGCCAACTATTTTGATGATCATGTCCAAGTTTGAAGGGTTCACATCAGTATCATCTTTGGAAAGGAGATCAGCAACTAGATACTATCTCTTTAATTTAGTGAATGTATTCCTCGGCAGCGTAATTGCAGGCAGTGCACTGGACCAGCTAAACACGTTTATTAAGCAATCAGCAAATGAGTATGTTTTCCTTCCATTTTCTTCTGTATATGTCTGTTATGGTTTTGGTGTCTAAATTTGCCTTAATTTCGATATAAACGATTCTCCCCCTTCTTTGCAGGATTCCTAAAACAATTGGTGTAGCTGTACCAATGAGAGCAACTTTCTTTATTACTTATATCATGGTTGATGGATGGGCTGGAATAGCAGCAGAGATTTTGATGCTGAAACCGCTTATAATTTACCACTTGAAGAATACTTTCTTGGTGAAAACAGAAAAGGACAGGGAAGAGGCAATGGACCCAGGAAGTTTGAGCTTCAACGTTGGAGAACCTCGTATACAACTCTATTTTCTACTTGGCATGGTTTATGCTACCGTGACACCTGTTCTACTTCCGTTCATTTTAGTTTTCTTCGGGCTAGCTTATGTTGTCTTCCGTCATCAGGTAAAGAACTTCGACACATAATATTCAAGTAGAGTAGTAAATGAATCTTTTTGCTTTGTCTGATTCTCTCTATTTTGTTCCTTTGAAAATATAGATCATCAATGTTTACAATCAAGAGTATGAAAGTGCTGCGGCATTCTGGCCTGATGTTCACGGACGCATTATAATTGCTTTGCTTGTCTCGCATGTCGCGCTCATTGGATTGTTAAGTACAAAGCATTTGGCTCAGGCAGCACCACTTCTCATTACTCTGGCTGTTGTCACAATCTGGTTTTACAGATTCTGCAAAGCGCGATATGAACCTGCTTTTGTCAGATATCCTTTGCAGGTTTGTTGGTGTTTACATATTTAGTTGATGATTTCATCTGGGTTTTCAGTGATTCATTCATAATTAAAGCTTTCATACTCTTATTTAATGAATTTAGTTAAATGACTACCACTAGAGTGATGAATGACATGTTCAATCATCATAATCATTACTTTCTCTGTTGTTTGTTTCAGGAAGCAGTAATGAAAGACACTTTGGAACGCGCACGGGATTCAAACTTCAATTTGAAACCCTATCTTCAAAATGCATATATCCATCCAGTTTTCAAAGAGGAGGATGATGACGAGGAGGAGGAGGTTGTCAAGTTAGAAAATGAGAGTGTGTTAGTACCCACGAAACGCCAATCTCGAAGGAACACACCAGTACCTAGCAAAATGAGCGGTGCATCCTCACAATCCTTACCGGAGGCTGTTCCTGAACATTCGGTGCCCTAAACTAGGTAACAACAGTGAACCGATTTTGTCACCATACTGCTATATTTGACACTGAGCAAAACTATGCAGCACACTGTAAATTAAACGAACAAATAATGTAAATTAAATGGTCAAACTCTATATCTGTTCCATGCTTTTTTTTGTTTGCAAGGAAGTTCTTGAGCAGGGGATTGGTATCCCATTATATGTTTCATGAAAATCACAAGCTTTTAGTTCAAACAAAATATCATGATAGTTCATGTTGTTTGACTAAGAAATAAGAATTGGCATGGTACCTTTGATCAAATTGAGGGAGGTATGATAGGAAACTTGTGACATTTTTATTACAATTTATTTAATTATTTTTTCGTGTAAGAAAACTCCACTGTTCAGTATTTAAATACTTTACTTACATCCAGTCATGGGGCTATGTGAAGCTTTCCTAGTTTACTTGGTTACATTTCCTCCTAACTTGTAACATCTATAACCCTCATCCGTCGTCGGAACAGGGTTACAAAGTATTACCGGACTTTACAGAATAAATACGAACATTTTATAGTATTTAATAAATGTATCAGAAACCAATTATAAAATACTCATATTGTCCCTTATATGAGCCTTCAAGGCTCAATATATACCTTAAAAGTGAATCGTGACTAAACCGGATACTCAGGGACTTCTTCGCAAAATGTCAAAAATTTTCTTAGGAGCAGGGGACACGCCCGTGTGGTCGGCCGATGGCTCACACAGCCAGGAGACACACCCGTGTCTTAGGCAGTGTGGGCATTCGATGTGAGGCACACGGTCGTGTCCCAACACGTGTAACTCTCTGACTTGTGTCACACGGCCAAGCCACACGCCCGTGTGCTAAGCCGTGTGCAAAAACCTAGGCATTCTGTTTCGAAATTTTAAGATGCAGGGGATACACGGCCAGACCACACGCCTATGTGCCAGGCCGTGTGTCACATACGGCTGAGACACACACCCGTGTCTTTGCCCTTGTGGACGAAAATAGACCATTTTAAGGTCACTCTTCTCACCCATTTTGACATCAATCAATACACAACATTTCAATACATCAATATATCCCAACTAAGCACTCAACACAAACTAAGCACATGTCTTAAACATGACATAACATCACAAATACTTACTTAACTATTATACTTATTTGTTTAACCCATTTCATAGATTTATCAAATCTACTACTAATTACATACTTACAAACATTTATCGTTTACAACCACAATTCAACTATTTCATTGCCAAACCAACCCTATACATGCCAATTACCAGATTAAACTGGATAGTGTAGCTTGATGTGTTGATTCGATTCCCCTACCTCACAACAATCTACAAAGACATTAAACAAAACAAGTAAGCTTGATGAAGCTTAGTAAGTTCGATGATTTTAAACAAATCTTACCGAACATTGAACATATTACAACCAAATCAAGTAAGTAAATCATTCAAATTATATTTCCTGCCAATCACAACTTTAATTTATGAATTCACATCAATACTATCAATAACTTTAAATCTTCTTATATTAATTTCATATGTCACTTCTATCCCCTACCAAATCGGAGTACGACTTATGGATGTGAGTACATCGTATTCAGAAGCCCGAAAGCTGCACTGAAGCACATAAGTGCTAAACATGACCTGTAAGGGTTGAGCTGAGCTCATAGGAACTGAACGGAAACCCATTAGGGTTAAAAAGAAACTCATATGAGTTAAGAGCTAAATAAAAAGTAAACACGAAAGTTCACAACAAATGTTGAACCTTGGTTTACTTAGATAATTTGCTGTCAATTCATCTTTTACATTACTGCCAATTCATCCTTTACATTTTCCGTCAGTTCATCCTTTACATTTTCCGTCAATTCATCCTTTACATTTTCGTCAATTCATCATTTCCCAATAACGATAGTACTGAATCCCGCGTTTTTGACCGGAGTTGAACATTCGATTTAATTTCTTTATTTTAACAATAATTTTATTTTCCACAAATTATATGAATAAATACATACTACCATTCATTAATTTAACATAAAATGTGCCGACTTAGTCAATCTATTAACAATCACCCAGATCGAATCTTTCTTTTTCGAAGTCACAGGTAATCCGGATACAAAATCCATTGTGACATGCTCCCATTTTCACTCAGGAATCATGACAGGTTGTAACAAATTCATTGGTACCTGATGTTCTGCTTTCACTTGCTGACAAATCAAACACTTTGCTACAAACTCACAAATTTCTCGTTTCATACCCGACCACCAATACATCCGTTTCAAATCACAATACATCTTCGTACTACCCGGATGAATAGAATACATGCTACTGTGAGCTTCAGAAATAATATTATTTTTTAAATTTGAATTATTTGGAACACAAATTCTATTACGCAACATACCATTATCATCAATGCTATACTCCGAACTCAAATTGTCCCGAACCATCGGTCATTTCAACATCAACTTTGGATCCTCGTCTTGTAATTTTCGAACCCGTTGGAGAAACACAGGTTTCGTTCTTAATTCTGCTAATACAAATCCATCTTCATTAAAAGATAAATGAGCGTTCATTGCTCGGAGTGCAAACAAAGACGACTTCCGGCTAAGTGCATCTGCAACCACATTATCCTTTTCCTGGGTGATAATCAATAACCATATCATAATCTTTCAGTAATTCTAATCACAGTTTCTGCCTTAAATTCAACTCTTTCTGACTCATCAAATACTTTAAGCTTTTGTGATCCGTATACACGTAACATTTTTCACCGTATAAATAGTGTCTCTAAATCTTCAAAGAGAGTACGATTGCAGCCAATTCTATATCATGTGTAGGATAATTCTTCTCATGCGGCTTTAATTGTCGATAATCATAGGCCACTAATTTTCTCGACTGCATCAATACACAACCTAAACCATTCAGAGATGCATCACTTTAAACAACATACGATACACCAGATTCTGGTTGAGTCAAGACCGGTACTTCTGTTAGCATTTTCTTCAACTAAGTAAATTTTGGGCAGAGGCTATGAATACCTCAATGTACTTGCTTAACAGGCTGTCAACAAATGCTGTTAAAGAAAAAACTCCTTTTGAAGCTTGGTTCGGACTTAAGCCAACAGTTTCACACCTAAAAGTGTTTGGTTGTGTATGCTATACACTCATTCTAGCTGAGAAGAGAACCAAACTTGAAAAAAGATCTTTGCCAATGATCTTTGTTAGCTACAACAGTACAAATAAAGGCTATAGGGTCTTTGATCCCTCGACAAAGAAGATAATGGTGAGCAGGGATATGAAATTTGATGAGGGAAATGTATGGAATTGTAATAGCACAGATGCAAGCTTGAATGAGGAAGGCTAACAGGACAGTAATTTGCAACCAACTGAAGAAGAAGAGCCAATTGGTGATGACTTTGATGATGAACCTATGAGAGACACAAGAACCATCACTGATATCTATCAAATGTGTGATGTTGCAATACTTGAACCTCCTAATTTTGATGAGGCTGGCAAAGAAGAATTTTGGAAAAGAGCCATGCAAGTTGAAATGGAGATGATACACAAGAATGACACCTGAGAATTAGTTGACAGACCAGAAGAGGATTATTGGTGTGAAGTGGGTGTTTAGGGTCAAATACAATACTGATGGGTCTTTAAACAAACACAAGGCAAGGCTTGTGGTAAAGGGATACAGCCACCAGTATGGGATCGATTTCGTTGAAACCTTTGCTCCTGTTGCAAGGTTAGATACTATAAGGCTTCTGTTTTCCTTGGCTGCTCAAAAGCAATGGAGAGTGCACCAAATGGATGTTAAGTCAGCTCTTTAAATGGCTTCCTTAAGGAAGAAATCTTCATTGAACAACTAGATGGGTTCAAGGTTCCTGATGAAGAGGACAAAATCTACAAGCTGAAAAAGGCCCTGTATGGTCTAAAGCAGGAACCAAGGGCCTAGTATGAAAGGGTTGATGCATACCTGTTTAGGTTCAGGTTCGAGAAGAGTATTAGTGAGCCTACTCTTTATGTGAAGAAATCAAAGAATGAAACTCTGCTGATTGTGTCACTTTATGTGGATGACTTGTTAGTAACTGGAAGCAAGAGGGAGATGATTGATGACTTTAAAATACAGATGCAGGATGTCTTTGAAATGACTGACTTGGGAGAAATGACATATTTTCTTGGCATGGAAGTAATTCAGACTGATCAAGCTATCTTCATAAGTCAACAGGCTTTTGCTTTGAAGATCCTAAACAAATTTTGCATGTCCAACTACGAAATTGTTAGCACATCAGTGGGTCAAGGTGAAAAATTAACCAACAATGGCAACCATGAAAGAGTTGATGAAGGAGTATAGAAGCCTTTTATGTTGTCTGATCTACTTGACAGCTACAAGGCTTGATATCATGTTTGCTGTTAGCCTTCTATTTAGATTCATGCATTGCTGCGATGTTGTTCACTTTAAAGCAGCCAAAAGAGTTCTTAGATATGTGAAAGGGACTTTGGATTATGGAGTGAAGTTTGAGAAGGCAAAAGAGCTCAAGTTGATAGGGTATTCTGATAGTTATTGGGCAGGATCTATTGATGACATGAAGAGCACTTCTGGCTACTTCTTCACTCTTGGCTTAAGGGTCTTTTGTTGGAGTTCAAAGAAACAACAAACTGTTGCTCAATCAACAGCTGAAGCAGAATACATTGTAGTTGTTGCAACTGTTAATCAAGTCATTTGGCTCAAGAAGCTCTTGTGTGACTTGAATGAAGATCAAGTTGATGCTACTAAAATTTGAGTTAACAATCATTCAGCTGTTGCCATAGCTAAAAATCTAGTATTTCATGGCAAGACCAAGCATTTTAAGATTAAATTTTATTTTGTTAGAGGCTGAACAATCAAGGGAAGTGAATCTGATTCATTGCAGCTCAGAAAATCAGTTTGCTAATATTCTAACTAAGTCTCTCGGTGCTACAAGGTTTGATACTTTAAGAAGAAGTATTGGTGTTTGTTGCATACAATCCAAGGAGGAGTGTTAAACTTTGGCCTGTAATGTAACAACAAACCAGCATTGAAGCTAAACCAGTGCAGCAGCAACATTTTGTTCATTTGTAACTTGTTTTAGTTGTTTTGTAATTTGACTTTGAGTTAGTAGGATTAGTTGCTGATTTGAATGATTTCCAATGTGATGTAATAGCTGATATGTCAACTTCATTTTGTGTGTAATTTAAGCTATGTTTTAGTCAAGTATTAGTGGGAGCAGTTATACATTAGGTGGCTGCCTTGTATCACATATATGTTTATTATCTTAAAGAGAAATATATGAGATTTTCTTTTGCATTCATTTCTTTTGTTTTCAATTCTCCTTAGTTTACATGTCCAAACACCAACACTTAGCTTACAAAAATTTGAATTATCTTATTTCTCAATATATAATGAGAATGTGAAATGGTGTGATAACACCAATGATTAATGTGTTATATATCCACGTCAATTTAATGAGAATAATGCATTGAATTGTTTGAAATTATATATTACCATTTTCTGGAAGAGGGTGAAATTTCATGGATCACTAAATTTCTGGGCGGCAATTCTTTTTAATGTACAGTAGCATAAATAGTACAGATATGAATGTCCTTCCAGTTAAGTTTTGACAATTTCGAAATTGTGGGTCTGTATTCACGCTACAATGCATGAGTGATGTCTCAAATCTCTCCTTTGAATCAAATTTATGATCCAACAAAACTGCATTGCCACTGGCACAAATAGTCCAATTTATGACCCCACAATCAATTATTTTTGCTGCAACACTTCCTCAAACATTTATTATTATTTATAAGCATTTATCAACTAAATTCGGCTCAACATGGAGATAGTTAAACTTAAAAGTGAAATGTCTTTTATGTTGTTGCTCCATGCTCAAACCCATCATTTAAAATTTTCAATTAATTTGCATTGCAAGTAAAGCAAATAACTAAAATTAAATATTTAGTTTTTTTTGAGAAAAATACCATTTAAATTTTTTAAAATTTGTAAAGTTGTAAATTAGTATATAATGAAATTGTACTTTGACATCTTAAAATGATAAAATTAAAATTTAGTCATTATAGTGATAAAATTGCATTTTATCTTTCATACGAATTTATAATTTAATTTTGATCACCTAGAAAAAAATTGGCCCTGGGCTCCTATACTTCAACCATAAGTTTGGAGTTGAGATAATGAGGCTCAGTGTTGCGATATCTTTGGCAGATTGGTCCAAGTTGATTTTTCATCAAAGTTTTAATCTCCTAAAGTGATGGAGGGTCAGTATCACGATATCTTGGCATCAGTGTCACGATACTCACATCTATTGGTGTTTTCCTCGAGGTTTGGCCGGAATCATTTCCCTACACACTCAAATCAACCATTAGACTCTCAATTGCATAGTTTTATTAATTTTTGTTTCAAAAGGATCAAAATGTAAAAAAAAAAAAACCTACCATTAACGCTAGAAACTAAAAATCAGTAAAAAGTATCGAAAAAGCTCGTAAATTACTTGATAACAATCTCATCAAGTGTTGGAGAGATGTGAAATTATTGCAGATAACTGCCCACCAAACAAATGTGATAACAATATTCTAAAAATCTTCTTCGTCAGCAATACCAAGTCCAACCATTCCATTTTCCATTGATCAGAATAAGGGCAAAACAGAAATGAATTAACAAAATAGAGAGCTTAATGAAAATAGAAGAGAAAAAGAAGAAGAAGGAGGCAAAAGGCAGACAAAAAACATGTTAACAAGTAGAGAAAGGACTAGATTGAAAAGAAAAATTATATTCATATTGTGCATCAGATTTGGTTGCAATATATAAATACTACTTATTATTGTTATTTGTGAATATACTGCCTGAGAATTTTTATTTTAATATTAATTCTACAATAGGAAATTTTGTTAAGTAATATTTGTTTGTATGAATTTATTTATTTTTTATTAGATTTACATATATTTACATGAGAAAGAAAGATCAATTTAGTCACATACTTAAAAAAAAATCATAAAATAACAATAAATTAGCAACTTCTTACAAACAATTGGATTCAAATAATAAATATATTTTAAAATTGTGAATCCAATTATTTTTATATTTTATGTTTAAGAGTTGTATTCAAATAATAAATATATTTTAAAATTATTACAAATTTTTAAATAATAATTTCTCCTACATATTATAAGGAATATGTGCTGCTGAAAATACGACACAGCAGGAGGACCCATGCTTTGTGCACAAGCGTTTTTATAATGTTTTAGGAAGACAAAGCCAAAATTAACTTCTTATTAATCCATTTTCTAGATAGTAACATGAAAATGATCCTTCCCGCTTGCTCGTGTTAACATTAATGAAAGACAATTAATAATGGTTGCCATTAACATTAATGGGAGACAATCAATAATGACAACCACCAACTTTGGAAAAGTAGCAAGGGATAATTTTTTTTGGTCCTTGAGATAATGGGCTATTTATTGTTTGGTCCTTGAACCTCAACTATAAATAGGCCTTCTCATTTCTCATTTCAATTCATCCCAACCAATCTTTCTCTCTTAGTTTTCTCTCTTCTCCCATTTGAGAATTCTTAAGGAATTCTATTTGTTCGTAATATTTTGGAGATAGTAAAGTTATCATCTGGTTTTAGTAGCCCAAGGACGTAGGTATAATTTACCGAACCTCGTTAAAACTCTTGTGTTCTTTTTGTCCTATTTTTCTTTCAATATTTGAGGGTATAATAGTAGTATTTAATTGTGCTATTAAATTACGTTAGAAGGAATATTCTGACTAAGGAAAGACTTGGTATTTAAGAGATCCTTGTGATCCACCTCTCTTCCCTGGGAATTGAACTTTGTGTGATTTTTTAGTACAATAATTTACACGCTTCCGACCCTATTGGAACAACAGCTCGCACTCACCGGACATTTGAATGGATACTTCATATTGCTTTTCTGGTGTCGCGAGAGCGTTGCCGACCTCATATCTGCAATTTGCTAATGTTCGGCTAGTATTGTAAACAAATGGAAAGGAAGTTCTCCGGTGCTGACGTATAATCAAGCATCCCAATTGTCATCAATCCAAAAAATTAAAGGTTGGGGCAACTCAGACTAACATGTTTTGCAAGTTCCACAAGACCTGAAGGCTCAACTCCAGACTTTGCTGCAATAACATAACGAAGGACCATAATCTCAAAACTACTACCAAGTAATGATCAGAAAACCAAACCAGTTTGAATGTGCAAGCCTTAATGCAACTCAACCAACAGCTTTACATTTGTTAGTAACACTAACATGATAAACTAAACTTACATTCCTCTACACAGGTATTCACCAGGCTTTCTTCCAAAGCTGCCACCTACACGATCAAGCAATCTGGCCCGCAAGCAAGGAAAGTGCTCAACGGTGACCAATAAGTAAAAACACAAACATGTAGCCACAATGTGATTGATAGTGTCAAGTATCAACCGAATGCTATGACATAATGATTATCAAGTATCAACCCAACCTTTAACGAAACCTTATAGGTCTTTGCAAGTTCTATACTTAATATAAGGTTGTATTAATTCATTTTACAGTAAGCACATCCCAAGCTCTGCAAGTTCTTTCAAATATTCGGTCAGCAAAAAGAGCGAATACATTACTAGTGATTCTAAATATATTTTCAGTGCGTTGAGTTTTTTTTTTTAAATATGTTTTGATCAATTTCGGGTGATTTCACAAAAAACTCAAAAAACACAAAATTAAATGAAGAGTTAATATAGTTATTTTATAAAATTAGGGCCAAAAGATCATTATACCTGAATTTTTTAATAATTTTTTTGTTAGAAATTTAATTGACCTAGTTTTCACAAATTAATAAAGTACCTCAAGTATATGATTAATTTTTAATAGATGATGAAACGGAAATCAAAATTTATATAATTTTTAATTTAATAGTTATTTGAACTCGTAATCTCCTCTAATATCATTTAATAAGAAGGTTACATTTTGAAAAGGGTTTGAAAGAAACCGATGATATATTAGTTTAATTACCTTTAGTTTTTCAACATGTTAGAATATAATAGTTGACCGTTATATATGTAATAGAAAATAAATTATTGAAAAAGTTTAATAGTGTGTTGGTAGTTGGAAGAGAAAGATGTAACTAATTAAACTTGAACCTTTGCTCTTTGGACATTAGTGAGTAAAGATCCCTTTCGCCACTGCTGAAACTAAGTAAAAGATTGTCTCTCACTCCCATATATATATATGTAACAAAAACATTATTAATTGAAAGCATAAATCAAGATGATGTGATATTCCCTCTGTTTTGATGATCTCATCTAAAGTTTTGCCTCAGATTTTCTGTTTCAGGTTTTTGCACTTTTTTTTCTTTTCCTGTTCTAGAATCCTGTGAGTTTTTAATCTGACCCCGAATTGAAGAGGAAAACACACACACACAACAGGAAAAAGGAGATTTAAATTTGTTGTGAAGCATCTATGTCGTTGTCATCGAATGGCATCTGCTGGTTCTTGGATTTGATCCATCTATATATTTCCAATGCCACAGCTATCAGAGCTAAAACTATAAGCATCGCCATATAAACCCACCTCCAATACTCTGCAGCATGGCTTCGGATATTACCGATCCCTTCGAATATGTTAGCTATGCTAAGAACAATCACCACATACCCTAATACATTATAGCATATCTCCCACCACTTGCCACATTCATCTTCTTTCTTTGCTTGTAACCACATGGCTAACATCTGAACCACACAAAGAAAATTACCACATAGAAATCTAAAGCTATTTAATGGAAAGAAAGACACTCTGCGCTTACTTGTAGAGTTGCCAATGTAAACACAATGATCCCTAGAATCCGATGTGCCTTCAAAGTGTATTGCCTGGAAGAATTCCCCAGCCATATGCCAGTGCCCCATCCAACAGCACCCACTATGTATCCAGAAGTTTGGCACAGCGTGTGAAGTTGGTACCAATCATCGCATTTCAAAGGGAACTTGCTGAAATTTCTTCCCACTATTGCTCCTATGGGCAACAGTAACCCCCATCCAAAGATGTTTAGAATCCCATGCACCTGTTGAAAGCTCTTGCAAATCATTTCATTGCATCTATTGGGTGGCTTATGTGTTGATTCAGTGAACTTACATACATTCTTCAGGTGATGCTGGTGACGCCAGTTGCTTTGACCCTTCCATGGTCTAAGCCCTGTTGTTACTCCACTTTCAGTGCTCTCAATTGAAGTAGCTTCCATCTGGTGCTCCAAGATTGTGTCAACTTTCCATGGCTGGTTTTTTCCAACCATAGTTGCAAAAGAGATAGATGGCAGAGCAAAGATCAAGCTCAAAATTACAAGACAACAGAAGCTCATGGTCTTTATAGTTTGTAAGGTGGCCTATAGATAATATATTCAGTAGGGGGGAAAAAAGAAAACTAAATTCTGAAATAGCAGATTGTTAAATTTGTTATAGATATATATATGGAACAGCAATCAAGAAGAATAATTGCATTTGCAGTGCTATATAAACTAAAAGGGATTCCTTGAGCTTGTTTCACACCTATGTTTCTATGTTGTACAACATTTTTTGTTTCTTAAAGTAGTCTTGGTTATTGTGTTATCGAGAATATATGCCTTTCTTACCAAATTGGGGAATCTAGTTTGCCTTTAATACATTAAACAACTTGATATTGTTCTGTTCTTTAGCAGATTTTGCTTTTTCTGGTTTGTTTTCTTTTGGAAACAATGTTTGCAAGGGATGAAGAAAATGATGAATCATGTACAATATGGGGTTTCAAAAAGTTAGATTTTGTTAAAAACCTAGGAATGAACCAACTTGGAAGAGCCTCAAAACGACTGAATCTGATGTCGATTATAACTAAAAGAAGCCTACAATTAAAGAAGTTTAACATGTACATGTTCCTTTGGTTAAAAGTTGGATAAAGGGAGTGACTAAGTTCATTGATGGACGGCTGAATAATCTCACTTGAAAGATTGTTCATAAACTGTCACCCGTCCCATATAATTGTTTTATGAATCTTTATAGTTAATTTTAAAACTTCATATATGATTCAAAATTGAGTATTGAAGATAACATTAATTATTTTTATCAACGCATGACATATGTCCGATCATGATTGGTTTAATTCTACATATAATTTATCAAACATATATTTCGTACCTGTCATATAGTTGTAATAAAAATTTCCGACTCTTAAAAAACTAACAAACAATTTTTCAGATAAATTTAAAAATGAAAATATAAAATATTCTAATTTATAAAAATTCTTTCAAATTATTAAATTCATGAAAATTTCAAAAAATAAAAATTTCCAAATTTCTGCAAGGAAATACAAACATTCTATAAAATAAAATATTTTGATTTGAGCAAATTTTTTCAAGTCAAAATCTGAAAATCAAAACATTTTTTTTTATTTTATTAAATAATTTTTTTCTGACATATATTTTGATTTTTTATTAAAAAATCCTATTTTTTTACTTTAATGAAATTTTTTGTTAAAATTATCTATAATTTATATAAGAGCACGGGTTTGGAAAATTTTTTGAATCAGTAAGAATACCCTTTATATTCCAACATATTATTAAATTCACATTTAAAAAATAAAAAAATTTAAGTAAAATAGAAGTTGTGATAATTATACATTTAAAAATAATTATAATTTATTGGAAGTTGAATTTTTAAGAATTACACATTTAAAAATAATTATACTTTAATTTATAATTATTAGTTAAAAAATATTGTGCTAGTTTTAATACAGAAATTGTGCTAATGTTATTGATGTAAAATAGAGTTATTACTGAATAAAATTCTAAGTATCTTAATTATCACTTAAGTTTTCGGTTTGGTCATTTAACTATTAAAAATGACGATTTGGTCACTAACATTTTGGGAATTGTTTTTTCTAGTCACCCGAATGTTAAATTCTAACGGAGGCATTCTTTTAATTGATTTAATAATAAAGTTAATCCTTAATTTTTTATATTTTTTTGTCAATTTGACCTAAATTTTTATAAAAATAATAAAACATTTAAAAATTTAACAAATATACATAAACATTCGTATTCTTAACAATTAAAATTTTCAACAAAATTTCTTTGCAAAATTTTCCAAGCACATTTTCTATAGGAACAATTTTCTATAGAATTAAACACATTTATTTAAATGGAAATCTGGAGCGGTGAAGAGGGACCCAAAATAACACTGAATAATGGTAAATCTAGACCTTAATGGATTTCTCAGAAAGGAACTCACTCCCTTCCCTTCACTATGGATGATCTTAGGTTCCCACAACAATATGTAGAATAAGGCTTTACCATTTGAATTTGATACCCCATTAGCATGCCTCTGCCACAAACAACACACTAAAAATGGTATTTGCATTGTTCCTTTGCAGAGCTGAGCTTGAAGGCCAACAATAATACCAACTTCTAGGGTTCGAATGCAAAATTTTGCACCTACACAAGAACACAATTTTAGCCAAAGATTAACAAAATCCTTGACTCATTTGTGTTTTATAGGTAAATATATTCTACAACAAACCAGAACACTTCTACCAGCGCAATCAATGACTTAGGCCAACTCCTCCTGGATTTGACCTTCTGCAAGGGTTAGAAAGATCTCATAAACATCCAGCATTTAATTGATTATGATAAATAGAAAAATGGTTAAAACCAAACCTCACTAGCAAGTTTGATAGCCAAGTTGGCTTCAGCATCAGCCTCGCCATGCAGTTCGTGAACAAGAGAGGTTAAAATCATGCAGTGCAATAAAAAGACAAAAGATCTTATTCATGAGCAACAACAGTGAAATAACATTCTTGCAAAGGCTGGTTTGAGGTTGTTTAGATTTGAGACTTGAGAACTATTGGTACTGATGTTTCAACACTTCAAATTATTTACCATGTCTCATTTTTCATTATAGAAATACAAATGGCACTGGAAACATCAGCCATTAGTTTTAATGTTAAAATGTTCTCCAAAAAATTTTAATTGTTAAGAATATAAATGTATATATATATATTTGTTAAAATTTTAAATGTTTTAATATTTTTATAAAATTCTAGAGTCAATTTGACAGGAAATATAAAAAGTTGATGACTAACTTTATTATTAAATCAATTAAAAGAATGTCTCTGTTAAATTACGATCGGGTGAAAAAGAAACAATTCTTAAAACGTTAGGGACTAAATCTTTATTTTTTATAGTTACGTGATCAAAAAAATATTATCCAGAGTTGGGTGACTATTAATTTAGTTTACCCAATTAGTTATTAGTTGAATAATGTTGCTTTACATTAACCACATAATATCAACATATGTTAAAAATACTTTCAATATGTCTGTTATAATATTTGAATTGATTTGTTAATATATTTTAATTACTATAATTAAAAATATGATATTTAAAAATTTAATTTAATAATAAACGTGAAAAATCACACATGAAAATATTTTTAATTGCTTGATTTTTATGGAGGAGTTTTTTTTTAATCTTTAATTTTATTTAATAAATTAATAAAAATATGATTATAATGAGTTTTTTTTATGTGAATGCTTAATAAATATATTTGTTACGGAATATTTTTTTCATCCACATCGTGATTTATGTGTGTGTCATAAATCTAATAATTATTTAAGTTTATGATTGAGTTATTGTCACCATCAATTGGATATTGATTCAAAAAAAAACCCAAAATTTATTTTTCTACAAAGTATCGAATTTTATTATGAGGTTGATTCACTACACCAAAACAGGCTTTCAGCGGCGTTTTCCAGAAAGCGCCGCAAAAAACCTAAGCCCAACGACACCGTTTACCGAGCTTTCGGAGAGTTAGCGGCGTTTTTAAGAAAGCGCCGCTAATGCTCAGGGATTTAGCGACGTTTTTGATAAAGCGCCGCAAAAAAATCTAAGCCAAACGACGCCTTTTTTGAGCTTTTG
This sequence comes from Gossypium hirsutum, assembly GCF_007990345.1. Lineage (NCBI taxonomy): Eukaryota > Viridiplantae > Streptophyta > Magnoliopsida > Malvales > Malvaceae > Gossypium > Gossypium hirsutum. Next base: position 15,525,248 of record NC_053441.1, on the reverse strand, counting down.
GGGATTTAGCGGCGTTTTTGATAAAGCGCCGCAAAAAAACCTAAGCCAAACGACGCCGTTTTTTGAGCTTTCGGGGATTTAGCGGCGTTTTTGAGAAAGCACCGCAAAAAAACCTAAGCCAAACGACGCCGTTTTCTGAGCTTTTGGGGATTTGGCGGCGTTTTTTAGAAAGCGCCGCAAAAAAACCTAAGCCAAACGACACCGTTTTTTGAGCTTTCGGGGTTTAGAGGCGTTTTTGAGAAAGCGCCGAAAAACCTAAGCCCAACGATGCCGTTTTCTGAGCTTTCGGGGATTTAGCGGCATTTTTGGGGAAGCGCTGCAAAAAAAAAAACTAAGCCCAACGGCGTCGTTTTCTAAGCTATCGGGGATTTAGCGGCGTTTTTGGGAAAGCGCCGCAAAAAAAACTAAGCCCAACCGCGCCATTTTCTGAGCTTTCAGGGATTTAGCGGCGTTTTTAAGAAAGCGCCGTAAAAAAAACTAAGCCCAACGACGCCGTTTTCTGAGCTTTCGGGGATTTAGCGACGTTTTTAAGAAAGCGCCGCTAATGCTTAGGGATTTAAAATAATTTAAAATATTTGTTAAAAATGAAAAAATTAAAATACTATTATTTAAAATAATTTTAAAGTTTTTTGGATATATTACTGATTTTTTTAGCTTATATATTAAATAATTTCTTATATAATCGTAAAAGAGATAGTATTAATTTTAAAATATTGAATTAATTATCACTATAGTATATATGGTTTAGAGTTTAAGGAGTAGGTCGGGGTATCAATTTAGGGGTTGTGATTTAAGGTTTAGGGGTTAAGTGTTATGCTTTAGGGGTTATGGGGATTTAGGGTTTAGGGGTTAGGGATTTGGGGTTTAGGGTTTCAACAATTAGGTTAGAGTTTAATTTTAGATTAATTAGTTTTATTAATTTTTATATTAAATATGTTCTTATATATTTCTAAAATAGATAATAATAAATTTAATATATTGAAATTATGAGTATATAGTTTATATTATTTAAGAGATATATAATAGATAGATAATCACTTTATGCATGTAGATTGATTGGTTAATTTAGGGTTTATGCTTAAACCTTAAGGTTAATTTATAAATTGAGACTTGTTAAATGATACAATTAATTAATACTTGTATATTTAAAAACATTTAAACCTAACCATTTGATATTTTTGATATGGATATATATATACAGGTAATTAATTATTTAAATTGGATAGGACCAAAATATAAGAAAAAATAAAATAAAAAAATATAAATGAAATAAAAAACTAAAATTTATACATGTATCAAATACTTTTAAATATTACTTAAAATTTTAATAATTATTTACGTAAAATGTAAATGAAAGATACAAAAAATAAATAAATAAAATATATGAGATTTAGCGGCGTTTTTAACAAAAAACGCCGTTACTATATATTCAAATTTCTCAAAACGACACCGTTTGAGAAAACGGCGTCATTTTGTTCAAAATAAAATAATTTTTTGTGGAGTTTTTATCCCAAAATCCCCCCCTAAAATTGGCTTCTGTTTAAGTTCAAAACAAAATATTTTGTTTTTTTATATTTTATATACAATCTAAAAATTACACTTAGATTATAAAATTTAGCCCTAAAACATCATAATTTTTAAAGTTTAAACTTCACTATTTCAATAAAAAAATTATTAATTAATTAATTAATTTATAAATATATGTTGCGTAATTTAATATAATAACGGTATTATTTGAGTGGTTGTGTAACGGTTTCTTGTAAGCCAAGCTTGAAATATCGGAGTCTCTTGATACATTTGAACACTACATTATAGTGGTCTCATGTAAGGGAGCTGTTATCCACTCCATTTGCATCTCTGTATCTGATTCAATACTTGGCATATAATATGTTTTATTATAAAAAGAAACTTTTATTTGTATGAAAATCTATCCTTTTATATATATAAATCTCAACCACAGGAACAAAAAAATCAAATTAAAATATTTATCTGAAAACTCTAAATATAAGATTATGAGAAAATGATAATTCTATATAGAGATAAAAATACAAGTAGATGAAATTGACCTAATTTTTCGGTCTTGTGGCGCCTAACTAAGTTTACTTAAATATTTCAAAAACACACGTCGAATTGGACCACCCCACTAACGGCAGTCTCGGCCCACCCAACCGAACCATGCAAAAATCTTCTTTAAAACGAACTCGTTTACTTTTATTATGTAAATGTCAACCTCCAATCTTATCTATAAATCACACCCAATTGTCCATAGCATATCGTATTATTTTCCACCAACTTTCCAGCATGAAAGCGCTCAACATCCTCATAATGCTTCCCTTGTTAATGGCCTTGACCATCACCAATCTCTCCGCTACCCCATCTGATGATGAACCGTTATTTTTCCACAATGACGGTGACGAAGATCGTAGCCAAGATGAACCAACTTCCGTCGGGTTCACGAGCAGGTTTCTTGCACAAAAACCTCGGGCGCCGATGACTTGTGACAGATACCCCAGGGTGTGTCGTGCGGCGGGCAGTGCGGGGCCTGATTGCTGCAAGAAAAGATGTGTGAATGTGAAGACAGACTGGTTCAACTGCGGAATGTGTGGTAAGAAGTGTAGGTACTCGGAGATTTGCTGCAAAGGGAAGTGTGTGAATCCGATGTCCAACAGACTGCACTGTGGGGGTTGCAACAACAGCTGTAACAAAGGAAGTAAATGTCTTTATGGGATGTGCAGCTATGCATAGAAACTCTGGCGGGGCCTCTCTTTTTTTGTGAGATATTTGATCAAATGATTAGCAGCTAGAATATGTTGATGCCATATATAGTCATTCAAATTACTAAGAACAAATAAAGGCGAGCCACCTCAGCTTGGTGTGGGTTTCGCTAGCTGTAGTTATTTTTTGAATTTAAAATTAATTATCGTTTCAATGCTTTCATGTAACTATTTGGAAAGAACATATGTATACTGATACATACAACTTATTTGTTTAATACTATTACATAAATATTTTAATCAAAGTAACGAAAAATATGTTTGTCTTTAATTATAACTATTCATAAATTGGGCTACTACTTTTTGCATGTTTTGTCAAAATGGCTCTAATTGTATTTTTGAGTCTTTTTTTTGCCACCAACCTATGTTCTTTTTTTTCAATCTGCTTTTTCTAACAGATTTAATGAAATTACCGTTAAAAAAGTTAACGGGGATGATGTGAAATTTCATATATAGAATATTTTTAATAAGATATAGTTTATTACTTAGATAACCTAATAAGATAATTACATGTGGAAAATAATAAAATAAATAATACATTAAATTAAAAAATAACTCTTAATTTAAACAAAATAAGCGTAGTAATTATCTAAAAAAATTAACTCAATAAAAAAACTGCTCAGTAAACAAATGTATGAAATATTGAAACCTTTTAAAAAAAATTGAAACATTAAATTTATTCATTAAATCTGTTAGAAAAAGCAGATTGAAAAAAATAGAGGTTGATGACAAAAAAAGACTCAAAAATATAATTAGGGTCATTTTAATAAAACATGCAAATGTTAGTGACTAAATTTATTGTTAAGCCTAAAAAATTAAAAATATTATTATAAAGGTAATATTTTCGAGTAAATAATGTAATATTTAATTAAAATATTAATTATTCTCAATTTATAATAAAAATATTTAATTGAAATATTAGTTGAAGGATACATTAAAAAAATTGGAGAATTTAATTCATTGATTTTTGTTATTATTTCATTGTGGTTTTAAGTAAAAAAAATTAAAGTCATAAAAAGTGGATTAAAATCATCAAAAATGTCACATTATAAATGAATTTAAAATTAAAGAGGTCTTTTATCTTAATGAATATTAAATCTCTTATATTGAGAAATTTAGCACTTATTTTGTTATTAACTTATTTTTAAAGTACATTTTGTAAATAGTCACGTGAGTCACTTGATTTTTGTCCTTTTAAGGGTACTCATTTAATTTTTGTCCTTTTAAGGGTAAAATTTAGAGGAGTGTAATCTAAATCTTACGTGTAAGAGTGAGGTTACTAACCTGGTGAATGTTAGTAATATCGATGTGTTAAGATAACGAATTATCCATTTAGATAAAACTCTGCAAACATATTTTTGTGCTTTATTCTTCCTCAGTGCTTGAAGTAATTGGCACGCTGCTCAATTATGCTAATCAAGATGTGTAGAGAGTGTAATTGACTCTTACAACAGTTTTTAATTGAAAAAAGTTGTTAAAATAAATATATATATATGTAACAGATTAAGTCAATAATAACTAAAATATTAATTAAATTTGATATTTTGTTTCTTCTTCCTCCAAACGTCCTCTGCCCATTGGCCAGGTTACTATCGACTGAACGTGCTACATATTATTGTTTTTATCGTCATTAATAAAAGAGTTAATTTGTCTTATGGAAACACATTTTAGGGAATCAGGATATAATTTAGGGCCATTTTACTATTAAAGCATTATTCTATATATTGTGAATGAAATAAATAAAGTGAATTTTAGATGCAAATATGTTTATTTTAATGATTTTTTTTATTTTTATAATAATATATAACAGTATTTTAAATCCGTTTGTGAATCTTTTTTATTTCACGGTAAAACAGATAAAACAATTACAGCAAAACCTTATATATTTATAGGAATTTTTCTGTGTAATTTATTTTTTACTTGCATGGAAATATCAATATTTCAGAAGAATAAAAAAGAAATCCTTTTACATGTATTCTGGCATTTATATATGAACGTTGAGAAAAAAAAAAGTTGAATGTTGACCACACAGAAACAAAAAAAAAAAATCTAAAAACTCAACCTATAAACTATGAAGTGGCTAAGAAAATGATAGTTGTGTTGTTCCAATAGGGTCGGAAGCGTGTAAATTATTATACTAAAAAATCACACAAAGTTCAATTCCCAGGCAAGAGAGGTGGATCACAAGGATCTCTTAAATACCAAGTCTTTCCTTAGTCAGAATATTCCTTCTAACGTAATTTAATAGCACAATTAAATACTACTATTATACCCTCAAATATTGAAAGAAAAATAGGACAAAAAGAACACAAGAGTTTTAACGAGGTTCGGTAAATTATACCTACGTCCTCGGGCACTAACACCAGATGATAACTTTACTATCTTCAAAGTATTACAAACAAATAGAATTCCTTAAGAATTCTCAAATGGGAGAAAAAGAAAACTAAGAGAGAAAGATTGGTTGGGATGAATTGAAATGAGAAATGAGAAGGCCTATTTATAGTTGAGGTTCAAGGACCAAACAATAAATAGCCCATTATCTCAATGACCAAAAAAAATTATCCCTTGCCACTTTTCCAAAGTTGGTGGTTGTCATTATTGATTGTCTCCCATTAATGTTAATGGCAACCATTATTAATTGTCTTCCATTAATGTTAACAATCTCCACCTTGAAGATTTGATTAGGATAATCACATCTTCACACACTTCCTTCAACTCCCCAAATTCGATAAAGCTATCTTTTGTAGTGCCTACAAATGCGCTCTCGAGCGTCATACACCTGAAGGTGCTCAAATTCTCAGGATGTTAATCAAGTTCAAACAATGATTAAACTTGATTGTTGTTACCACCTTGGTCATCATATCTGCGGGATTATCTGCTGTCGGAATCTTCTGAAGTAGAATTTTTCCTTTTTCAAAGACTTCCCGCACAAAGTGATATCTTACGTCGATATGCTTGGTTCTTGAATGATAGACTTGATTTTTCGCTAAATGAATAGCGCTCTGACTGTCACAATATAAACTTATGTGACTTTGAACAACTCCTAAGTCTTTCAACAATCCATTAAGCCAAATAGCCTCCTTAACAGCTTCTGTAACTGCCATATATTCTGCCTCTGTAGTAGACACAGCTACTGTAGACTGTAAGGTAGACTTCCAACTCATTGGGGCTTTCGCAAGAGTAAACAGATACCCCGTAGTTGAACGACGTTTATCTAAATCACCAGCAAAGTCGGAATCAACATATCCAACTACAAACTGACCAAGTGCTTCATCCTGTTCAAAAATTAAACCAACATCTACGGTTTTTCGAAGATACCGTAGAATCCATTTCACAGCTTGCCAATGTCCTTTTCCAGGATCATGCATATACCTGCTCACAACTCCAACAACTTGTGAAATGTCAGCCTCGTACACACCATCACATACATCAAACTCCCAACTGCATTAGCATATGGGACTTTTGCCATATATTCTCTTTCTTCTTCAGTTTTCGGAGATAATTGAGCACTAAGTTTCAAATGAGAAGCAAGTGGGGTACTTACATGTTTTGTGTTTTCATTTACACCAAAACATTGTAATACCTTTTTCAGATATTGCTTCTGATTCAAACAAAGCTTGCCTCTCTATCTATCTCTACTTATCTCCATGCCGAGAATCTTCTTGGCCTCACTTAGATCTTTCATCTCGAACTCTTGATTCAACTGAGCCTTCAGCTTATCTATCTCTTTTTGGCTCTTCGAAGCGATTAACATATCATCAACATACAAGAGTAGATAAATGAAAGATCCGTCATGCAGCTTCTGCAAATACACACAATTGTCATATTTGCTTCTTGTGTACTTCTGCCTTCTCATAAAGCTATCAAATCGCTTGTACCACTGCCCCGGGGATTGCTTCAATCCATATAGCGATTTGTTCAGCTTACAAACCCAATTTCTACCACCAGCATCTGTGTATCCTTCGGGCTGAGTCATATAGATCTCCTCTTCTAACTCACCATGCAAGAAAGCCGTCTTAACATCAAGTTGAACTAGCTCCAAATTCAACTGTGCTACCAAGGCCAACAAAATTCTAATGGAGGAATGCTTCACAACAGGGGAAAATACATCATTGTAGTCAATTCCCTCCTTCTGAGCGTAGCCTTTAGCTACCAATCTTGCCTTGTAGGGAATATCCTTCTTGCTAGGAGATCCATCTTTCTTTGTGAATACCCACTTGCATCCGATTGCCCTTTTACCTTTCAGTAATTGCGCCAACTCCCAAGTATTGTTCTTCCGGAGAGACTGCATTTCTTCATCCATGGCGCTTTTCCATTTATCACTTTCTAAGCTTTGCATTGCTTCTTGATAAGTGATAGGAATATCATCAACAACGGGAAGGGCGTAGGCCACTATATCAGTAAATCGAGCAGGTTTACGAATTTCTCTCCGTGGCCTTGCAACTGCAACTGGTTCTGGTGTACTTAGTGGTTCTTGGGTCAGAACCTCTTCAACCTCTAATTCCTCCATTGTGGCTGGAGAATTAGACTTATTAACTGGGCAAATCCCATCTGCTCAAACTCCACCTGTTTTGGAGTACACTCCACCTGCTGTGGAGTATTGCTCGTCTGAATATCTTTATCTGCTACCTTTTTCAATGTGGCAGATTCATCAAAGGTAACATCTCTGCTACAGATCATTTTCTTTGTGCTTAAGCACCAAAGACGAAATCCCTTCACTCCAGAAGTGATTCCCATAAAGAGAGCTTTCTTTGCCCTCGGATCTAACTTTGACTCTTTCACATGGTAATATGCAGTGGTTCCAAACACATGTAAGGAATCATAATCTGTAGCCGGTTTTCCAGACCATACCTCCATAGGAGTTTTTCTTTCTAATGCAGATGATGGCAAACGATTAACAAGATGGCCAACGTATGTCACAGCCTCAGCCCAAAATTGCTTGCCCAACCCAACATTGGACAACATACATCGAACTTTCTCCAGCAATGTTCGATTCATACGCTCTGCCAATCCATTCTGCTGTGGTGTATCCCTAACTGTGAAGTGTCGAACAATACCATACTCTTGGCACACATCGAAGAACGGATCACTTTTATATTCCTCTCCATTGTCCGTCCTAAGCCGCTTGATTTTCTTGCCAGTCTGGTTTTCGATCATAGTTTTCCATTTAAGAAAAACTCTAAGCACTTCATCCTTAGTTCTCATGGTATACACCCAAACTCTTCTGGAAAAGTCATCAACAAAAGTAACAAAGTAGTGTTTTCCTCCCAATGAAGGTGTCTTGGAAGGCCCCCACACATCTGAGTGAACATATTCTAAAATACCTTTTGTATTATGGATAGCAGTACCGAATTTCACTCTCTTTTGCTTTTTCAGAACACAATGCTCGCAAAATTTTAATTTGCAAGCCTTTGCACCTTTCAACAATCCTTGCTTTGCCAGAATTTGCAAGGATTTTTCGCTGGCATGTTCCAACTTCATATGCCACAACTGCATTGAGTCCAATTCTTTGTTACCGGAAGCTGTAGCGACTGATCCAATAACTGTACTACCTTGGTAGTAATACAAGTTATTTTTCCTGATGCCCTTCAATATCACAAGTGCGCCAGATGTCACTTTCAAAATCCCATCTCTCATAGTAACAACTGAACCATTGGATTCCAAGGCTCCCAATGAGATGAGATTTTTCTTCAAACTGGGCACGTACCGAACATCAGTCAGAACTCTGGTTGATCCATCTTGATTCTTTAATTGGATTGAACCTATCCCAACAGTTTTACAGGCATTGTCATTGCCCATATAAACAACTCCTCCATTTAGTTCTACTAAATCAGAGAACCACTCCCGGTTAGGGGACATATGATAGGTACAACCCGAATCCAATATCCACTCATCTGAATGGAACGACGATGATGATGCAACCAGTGATAGTTCAGAGTCACTAGTATCATGCTTAGCAACACAAGCATCTACAGCAGCTTTTCCCTTATTCTTCAGCTTTGGACAATTTTTCTTCCAGTGGCCTTTCTCATGACAAAAAGCATATTCATCTTTCCCGATTCTGGACTTTGACTTTGATCTCCCCTTTTGAGTTTTCTTCCGAGTGTATGAACGACCTCGGACTACTAAAGGTTCTGTATCTCTGATTGAGTTTTTCTGTTTGTCCTTCTTTCTCTGTTTATAACTGTATAAGGCCGCACAGACTTCGCTCAGAGATATATCACTCCTGCCATGAAGTAGAGTAGTTTCTAGGAACTCAAACTCCTCAGGAAGTGACCCCAACAGCATCAAAGCCAAATCTTCATCTTTGAATGTCTCATCCATATTCAGCAAATCAGTGACTAACTGATTAAATTTGGTGATGTGATCATTCATTGTGGTACTTGGGACGTAAGTGAAGCGAAACAGTCTTTTCTTCAAGTGGAGCTTATTTTGACTGTTTTTCTTCAAAAAATTTTCTTCAAGTGCCACCCACAACTTATTTGCAGAAGTTTCCTTTGAAAAAGCATACCTCTGCTCTCGAGAAAGGCATGATCGAATTGTGCCACATGCCAACCGATTGATCGCCTTCCAATCTTTCTCCTGTACATCATCTGGTTTCTCTTCATCAATGGCAATGTCTAGACCCTGCTGAAAAAGGGCATCTAGAACCTCACTTTGCATTTGCAATTGTCGGTCTTGTCCACATGGACGATGTTGAAGCTCCTACACCGACCGTTTTCTCCATAATCTTTCAATATACCTAAGGAAATCTTTTCTGATGTGGAAGATCAGTTTAAACTGCAACCACAGAGCATACTACGATTAACCTTCGGCTCTGATACCACTTGTTGTTCCAATAGGGTCGGAAGCGTGTAAATTATTGTACTAAAAAATCACACAAAGTTCAATTCCCAGGGAAGAGAGGTGGATCACAAGGATCTCTTAAATACCAAGTCTTTCCTTACTCAGAATATTCCTTCTAACGTAATTTAATAGCACAATTAAATACTACTATTATACCCTCAAATATTGAAAGAAAAATAGGACAAAAAGAACACAAGAGTTTTAACGAGGTTCGGTAAATTATACCTACGTCCTCGGGCACTAACACCAGATGATAACTTTACTATCTTCAAAGTATTACAAACAAATAGAATTCCTTAAGAATTCTCAAATGGGAGAAAAAGAAAACTAAGAGAGAAAGATTGGTTGGGATGAATTGAAATGAGAAATGAGAAGGCCTATTTATAGTTGAGGTTCAAGGACCAAATAATAAATAGCCCATTATCTCAATGACCAAAAAAAATTATCCCTTGCCACTTTTCCAAAGTTGGTGATTGTCATTATTGATTGTCTCCCATTAATGTTAATGGCAACCATTATTAATTGTCTTCCATTAATGTTAACAAGTTGTTCATAGAAATACAAGCGGATGAAATTCACCTAATTTTTGGGTATAATTTTTCTTGGGACGCCTAACTTATAGCTTACTTAAATATTTTAAAAACACACGTCGAATTGGACCACCCCATGAACAGCAATCTCTGTTTTCTACTTAAAAACGAACTCCGTTTGCCTTTTAATATGGAATGTCACCCTCCATTTTTGTCTATAAATTCCTGTACATAATATCACACCCAATTATCCATAGCATATCGTATTATTTTTCCATCACCTCTCAAACATGAAAGCTCTCCACATCTTCATTTTGTTTGCCTTGTTAATGGCCTTGGCCATCCCCAATCTCTCCGCCACACCATCTGGCGATGAACCGTTGTTTGTCGAGAATGATGGTGACGGAGATCGTAGCCAAGCTGAACCCACTTCTGTTGGGATTATGAGCCGGATTCTTGCTCAAAAACCTCGGGGCATGATGACGTGTAACAAATACCCGAGAGTGTGTCGTGCGGCGGGCAGCCCTGGGCCTGATTGCTGCAAGAGAAAATGTGTGAATGTGATGTGGGACAGGTTCAACTGCGGGAAGTGTGGTAAGAAGTGTAAGTACTCGGAGATTTGCTGCAAAGGGAAGTGTGTGAATCCAATGTCCAACAGACTGCATTGTGGGGATTGCTACAATAGATGCACGAAAGGAAGTAAATGTCTGTATGGGATGTGCAGCTATGCGTAGAAACTCTGGCAGATTTCCCTCTGTGAGATATTTGATTAAATGACTAGCAGCTACCATATGTTTATGTCGTATATAGTCATTGAAATTACCAATAATAAATAAGGGCGAGCCTTCACAACTTGGTGTTGGGTTTCGCTAGATGTAGTTATTTTTTAATTTAAATTTAATTATTGTTTCAATGATTTCATGTTACTATTTGAAAAGATATCCACAACATTTGTTTGTACATTGTTGTTGACTAATGTATTCATAAATATGAAATAAAAGATATCCACAACATTTGATTGTTCACGTAAGTAATGAACATTGTTGTTGTTGTCGTGATTGACCGAGTACTATTTAATTCTCCATGTCCGCGATCAATAAAACACGAATGGACTCGATCACGTCTAACCGTATGACCATCATCATCAGTTAAGTGGTTGTCGTCAAAGGAAACGAAGGTCTGTGACTGGAATCCATAAATCTTTCCACCGACAAAACACTGATTCGTATACAGCATCTTTTGTTGGAAGAAAAGAGAGGATGTACATGTGTTGAAGAAGAGGGTCGTGTAAAGGGCTAATTCCTTCACTTTCCCTTCCATCCAATATAAACAAACACATTACTTGTGACTTGTGAGTATAAATATACATATATACAGAACAAAAATGAAAGGGGAAAAGGATAAAATTAAAATTACGAGAGAATTACTCAGTGAACAAATATTAGCCTTTAGTTTCATTTTGGGAAACAAAACTGGAAAGTTGATGAAAACTTATTTTTGTCAGCTCTATCGGCTTTGTTGTTGATGATAATTAATCATAGAAGTTGTCCATGGAGGCAATGGAATATATGGCGTAAGGAAGGATAGCTTTGATTGTAAGAGCATGAGGCGTGTGGTTCGTTGGCAGGGGATTTGACTTTAGGATGCCTATATTCGAATCTGATTTCTATTAAGGCAGTTCTTTGTGTTGTATGGGCTAGCAAAAAAAAGAAAGTAAAACTGTATGCAATTTGTTTTTGTTAGACAATAATATGTTTAGAACTCAAAGCTTAACATAAAAGCTGAGAATCTAGGTGCGTGGAACTGGAAAGTGTTGAGTTATTATCAAAATGATAACAAAGAGTCTCATCTGCCAACCTACGGCCAAAATTTCAATTATCTAATTATGCCTTCTTCATTAATTCAAGAGGCCTAACTTCAGTTACTTGAATTTTCTATATATACTCGTTGGATTAGAGCAGACTACCCACAAATTAACCAAAAGCAGCTTCCTATGGATCCATATACCATGCTAATAGTATGCAGTAAATCTTGATTACCACTAAATTTCTAGCTTCATTATTCCTTCTATATAAATACCACCCTGCATGCTTGCGTTCTTCTCCATCCAAACCATTCATATCTATATCACCACTTATTTCATAAGCTTAATTTTACCTTCGGAAAGACATGAAATTCTTGAACCTCTTCTTTATGTTGTCTATAGTAATGGCCTTAGTGGCCATTACTCTCTCCGCCATCACTAGCGAAAAATCTGATCATCCTCTGGGAAATAGCCAAATGGCAGCCTCGTTTAGAGGAGCAGGTGGGTTTCCTAGCCAGGGATTTCGTCCTTACTTGACATGCGACAAACAGCCTGAAATTTGCAGCATGAAAGGCCTATTTTGCTGCAACAGAAGATGCGTAGACCTCAAGACAGAACAATTCAACTGTGGGAGGTGTCGCAAGACATGTAACTATTCCAGCATTTGCTGTGAAGGGAAGTGTGTGAGCCCATTATTCGACGAGAACCACTGCGGAGGATGCAACAATAGCTGTGGTAAAGGAAGCTCATGTGTATATGGAATGTGCAATTATGCATAAAATTGGATTTTCCTTTATTATAGCTACAAATATTGTGTGTATTAATTAATGTGTTCGCAGATATTTAAATGCACTACTTGGTTGTATTTGCTCGCAATAATATGGACAATGCAAGAAGTATTTCTAAGTAGTACCGTGGTGAGCATAGCCAAAGTAATGAATGTAATTCAAACAGGTTATCACCTGCAAAATGAAAGAAAAAAAAAGTAAAAGAAAGGGTAAAAAGAAGAAAATATTTAATATGTATTAAATATAAAAATGTAGTAAATAAATAAAGAGAAACGAAAGAAAGTAGAACCGTTTGAAGGAGGATTTGAATGATTTCAATTATTTCCAGTATTATTTATTACGTTTTAGTTAGTGACAGTTCTTCTAAACAATTTTATTTTCAAGCTTTAGATTTGTACAATATAATAATGATTTTAAACATCATATTAAATGATATTTAAAATTTTTAATTAATATATTGATACATTCTTCAAAGAAATAAAGAATTATAGTTTTATAATTCATGAAAATATTACCGGCTATTATCTTTTATGATTATCCAAACCTCAAAAGCTCTATTACGCCAGCTTTTATGATTGGGTCCAAAATCACTTCTACACAGTGTAGAATAATAAAAGAAAACTTCTCAAGTTTATTGGATGCTAACGTATTGTTATATACAAGCAAGGAAAGAAAGTAACAGAAAGTAACAGAAAAATAACTACTAACTGACTAACAAGAAATTAATTTAAAACTATATGACTAATAGCCCTCCTCAAGCTGGAGAGTGAATGGGAATCAGTCCCAGCTTGGACAAAAGAACCTGGAAGGGAACAATAGCCAGAGCTTTGGTGAAGATGTCAGCAAGCTGGTCTTTGGAAGAGCAAAGAAGTAATTTGACAACACCGGACAACACTTTTTCACGAACAAGATGACAGTCGATCTCAATATGTTTAGTACGTTCATGAAACGTAGGGTTTGCAGCAATTTGGAGAGCAGAATTATTGTCGCAAAACAAAGCAGTAGGCCCAGAAATGGACAGATGCAAATCAGACAGAAGAAATCGAAGCCACTGAATTTCACAAACAGTAGACGCAAGAGCCCTATATTCTGCTTCTGTGGAAGAGCGAGACACGGTGCTTTGCTTCTTGGCTTTCCAACTAACAAGGGAATCTCCATAAAATAGGCAGTAACCAGTCACAGAACGACGTGTGAGAGGACAACCAGCCCAATCAGAGTCACTAAATGCCTTCAGTGTAGGCGAAGAAGAAGCAGAAAAGAAAATACCAAAGTCAATGCATCCTTTCAGGTAGCGAAGAATGCGATGGGCAGCTTGAAGGTGAGTGACTGTAGGTCGGTCCAAGAATTGACTTAACTGTTGAACAGCAAAAGTAAGATCAGGTCTAGTAGAAACCAAATACAATAGGCGTCCAATAAGTTTTCTGAAAATAGTGTTATCAGGAAGCAATTCGTCAGAAGCATTGCGAGGGATTTTAGTAACCATAGGAGTTGGAACAGGCCTGCAATCTGAGAAACCAAAATCAGCCAATAGATCGAGAGCATATTTTTGCTGGCAAAGATGAATACCAGCAGAACTACGAGCAACTTCAAGGCCAAGAAAATACTTGAGATCCCCCAAGTCTTTGATGCTAAAGGCAGAATGCAAGAAGGCTTTTACCCGTGTGATTTCTTCCAAAGAATTACCAGCTAGAATAACATCATCAACATAAACCAATAAGGCAGTGAAAGAAGTGTCATCCTTTTTAACAAACAATGAGAAATCTGAAGTAGATTGAACATAACCAATAGAAGTGAGAGCTGTTGTGAGTTTAGCAAACCATTGGCGACTTGCTTGCTTTAGGCCATATAACGACTTTTGCAATTTACAGACCTTATGTGGAGTAGAGGAAGCAAAACCAGGGGGCAAAACCATATAAACTTCTTCAATCAAATCTCCATGCAAAAACGCATTATTGACATCAAGCTGGTGCAAAAACCAGTTCTTGGAAGCAGCAATAGCAAGCAGTAAACGAACAGTAGTAAGCTTGGCGACAGGGGAAAAAGTATCAAAATAATCGACTCCCTCAGTTTGTGTAAATCCCTTGGCAACCAAGCGAGCCTTGTAACGCTCAATAGAACCATCAGCTCGATATTTCACTCGATAGACCCATTTACAGCCAATGGCAGTCTTGCCTGGAGGTAAATCCGTAATGATCCAAGTGTTATTTTGTTCAAGAGCAAAAATTTCAGCTTGCATTGCTTTTGCCAATGAGGAATTTACTAGCTTGTAAATATGTAGTTGGTATAGAAGAGGCATTAAGAGCGAGGGTAAAGGGTGTAGAGTATTGACAATGATTGGTAGCAGCATTGCTTAAAAAACAGTGATATTGGTCTAAATATGATGGTGGTTTCCTAAGGCGAGGTGGCCTAGAGGGTTGCGAGGGTACGGGAGGTGAAACCTGTGGTTGAAGTGGCAAATCATAAGTAATGGAGGGGTCAAAGGTTAATTGTGGGATGGAGGAGGAAGAAGATGGTTGAGAGGAAAAAGGAAAAACATACTCATGAAAATGAATGTTTCTTGAGACAAAAATGACATGAGTTGACAGATCAAAAAGAATGTAACCTTTGACATGTGGTGGGAATCCAAGAAAAACACACTCACGAGCTCGAGGATCAAATTTGTGGCGATGAGCAGTAAGGGTGATTGCAAAACAAAGACAGCCAAAAACCCGTAGGTGCTGAAAAGATGGTTTAGTTTGGTATAAATGGTCAAAAGGAGTGAGGTTAGCTAAAAGAGGTGTTGGGGTGCGGTTGATAAGAAAAACTGAATGAAGAACAGCATGTCCCCAAAAATGCTTAGGTAAACCAGCATGAAATAATAGAGCTCGTGAGACATTGAGAATATGTTGGTGCTTACGTTCAACAAGACCGTTTTGTTGCGGGGTTTCAACGCAAGAGGTTTGATGAATAACGCCTTTGGAAGCATAAAAAGCTGGAATGGCAAACTCACTGCCATTATCAGTTCGAATGACTTTAATTTTGGATGAAAATTGAGTTTCAACAAGGGTAAAAAAATTCTGAATATGGGTACGAACTTCAGATTTTGTTCTTAATAAGATAATCCAAGTAAAGCGACTGAAATCATCAACAATAGTAAGAAAGTAACGATGACCAGTAATAGAAACAATATCGGTTGGGCCCCAAATATCCATATGAACAAGGGCAAATTTTTCATTGGATACAGAAGTGCTTACAGGAAAGGATATTTTCTTTTGTTTTGCCAAATGACAAGCTTTACAAGGTGCATTAGGTGATATGGACAAGGAAGGTATGTAAGGAGAAAGTAGCTTCAATCTGGAGTCAGAAAGATGACCGAGACGAGGATGCCAAAGGGAACATGACGTGTTGGTAGCTGATAAGGCAATTGGTGAGAGAGTTTGAGCTGGTGAGTCCAAAATATAAAGACCATGTAGAACTTTAGCTGTACCAATCATCGTCAAAGATGGAAGGGCCTGTAAAGAGCAATAAGTTTTGTGAAAAGTAAAAGAGCAAGGTAGTGTAGCAGTGAGTTTGGTTACAGATAAAAGATTGAAAGTAAATTGGGGAACATAAAGAACATTAGTAATGTATAGGCTATTACTAAAAATGACTGTACCAGAAATTCGAGCACAAACTTTGGTACCATTTGGAAGATTAATATATACTGGTTTAATGGAATGAAAAGAGGCAAAAAAAGATAAAGAGTGTGTAATGTGATCAGTTGCACCAGTATCAATGATCCAATGGTAGGGTTGAAAAGAAAAGAGGTTACCTGAAGATACAAAAGGCTGTAAAGGTAAAGAAGAGGCGGTATTGGTAACATGAGTAGGGGAGGTAGAAGATGGAAGCAATGTAAGGAGCTGCTGTAACTGATCTTGTGTCAAAGTAGCAGGAGAATCAGGTGGCAAAATAGCAACAGACTGTGAAGCGTCCAAAGATGGTGCCTCACCATCAGTAAGTACTGCGTGTGCACGAGAAGTCCGACCACGAGACTTGTAACCAGGTGGATAACCATGCTTCTCATAGCATGTATCAACAGTATGCTTGGATTTGCCACAAAAGGTGCACTGCCGTGAGTCAGAAGCCGATTTCGGCTGAGATTTCCTTGAAGAAGGATGTTGGCGCAATGTGTTACTGACAAACAGTTGGGAAGAGCCAGCAGCAAGTAGGTGACGTTCTTGTTGAATAACCAAAGAAAACGCTTTGTTGATCGTAGGCAACGGATCAATGAGCATGATTTGAGAATGAACAGCAGCAAAACGATCATGGAGACCTTTAAGGAATCGAATCACATAATCATTATCATGATACTTTTGAAGAGTAGCAAAAACACCACAAGAGCAAGATGTGGGACAAGAACAAACTGGAATTGGTCTAAAATTCATCAATTCATCCCAGAGGATCTTTAACTCAGTAAAATAATCAGTGACTGAGCGATCTTCTTGTTTGAATGAATTGATTTCTTCTTGAAGATCAGAAATGCGGAAAACATCTCCCTGAGAAAAACGTTCCCGGAGATCGCGCCAAACATCAGAAGCAAAATCAAGCCAAAGAACACTGTTCATGATCGAAGGTGAGATGGAATGGTGCAACCAAGAAAGCACCATAGTATTACATCGTTCCCAAGCTGAGTAAAGAGGGTCTGTTCGAAGCGGAACTGTGATGGTGCCATTAACAAACTGGAGCTTGTTCTTGGATAAAAGTGCCATTGTCATAGCTCGAGACCAAGAATGATAATTCGAGCTTGATAGGACGGGAGAAACAAGAACCAAAGCTGGGTTTTCATTTGGATGAAGATAGTATGGACTAGAAGGCAGCATAGTATCATGAAATGCCATTGGAAGAAAAGGGAATCAAGAATGCAGATTATGGAGAAAGCAAAAAATAACGTCTGATACCATGTAGAATAATAAAAGAAAACTTCTCAAGTTTATTGGATGCTAACGTATTGTTATATACAAGCAAGGAAAGAAAGTAACAGAAAGTAACAGAAAAATAACTACTAACTGACTAACAAGAAATTAATTTAAAACTATATGACTAATACACAGCCATTTTTTTTTCTTAAACACAATATGTTCTCCATTGCTTCTGCTATAAAAAAAATGCTTTCGCCAATGACAAATGCTCCTTTAGTTGGTTTGAGTTATGTTTTGCACAACTCATGTTGAATATATAATTATTTATTGTGATTATTTTGTTTAGATTTTTTTTTGGAAGAAAACTTAATAAAATAACTTAAAGTTTAATAGCGTTGTACATGATGGATTGTGGGTGTTCTTCAATAAGCAAAGTTTAAGCTAAGCTTGGCAAGTTGTGGGTCACTTTCTTTCCATCTCCTTTAATAAGGAAGATTTGGCATTCTTCAAAAGTATTCATCTTAGCCTTAACGTTTCCACAACGGATTCTATCATTAAAAGATCTTTTTCAAGAGACTGAAGTTTTTTTGTGACTGGCAGTGTCTCCTTCTATAATGATGCGCCTAAACTCCATTTTTTCGGCAACTTTAAAAATGTTTGGTTTTTCAGAAAAAAATTAGAAAGAAAATAAATTTTAAATGTGGCGGTGTTTTTTTAAAATTGGAATGATGAAAGGAAAAAAAACGAGATAGAACTGTTTACACTCCACCAAGCAAAAAATTCTACTAGCTTGGTGAAGTTTGAGCACTCCTACTCTAACTACAAATTCTTGGCGATCCTTGATAACCACTTCAATTCCTCCTCCTTACTAGAAGCGATGAAATTGGTATGGATCCTTTGGAGCTTTTCAAAAATATCAAGTATCCTTTGGCTTTACGCTTCTACCCTGTTAATGGAAAGAAATGAAAGTGTTATGATTGATATGTCATTAAATTATAATTGAAAGAGAATTATATGATTGATTGGTTTATTCAATAAAAAAGTCGATTAATCGCATAAATTTATAATTAGATCCAACTTTGTTTAAATAGGAACTTTAAATTTGTATACACACATCTTGTCTTATATTCATAATCAATTGGATTGAATCATAAAATGAATATGAACACTAAATTAGTGTACACAAGTCTCAAATTACTTACATAAGCATAACCGATTGAAATCTAAGATGTCTACGGAAACTCTTCATCTCTGTTTCAGATAGAAAGATAAAAACTAGGAGCTTTGTTCTAATTTTCAAAGTTTGCCATATTATGAACCGATCAAGAAATTCCAAGCATTCGACATCTAGCTTTACTGGGATTGAAGTTCCACTTCTCAGCTTCTACCAATATATCATTAGGAAGAAAAGAAATAAAAAGACGTTGCAGTAACCAATGATGGATACCTAAGAAGAACAAGCATTAGCAATTAAGCTCCAGTTTGTGCTAGAAGAAGCATTAGGCTTTAGTTTCTTTTTGGCCAACAAGCTGGAAAGTAATGTTTGTTCATAAGTGGAAAGTTATTTTTGTTTATTAACAACCTTTTTTTCAGAAAAGAAGCAATCGTTTTGTTTGTTAAATAATTTCATCGTGCAAAATCACAAGTGTAAAGACAATAATATTTTTAACTCAAAAGCGGTGATAAATGACAATCAAGGTGCTTGGAACTGGAGAGTATAAATTATATATTATCAATAACGAAGAGTAGATTTACCAACCTACAGACAAAATTTCAACCATGTAATTAAGTATTCTTCATTAACTCAAGAGGCCTAATTTCAGCTTCAGTTTTCTGTACCCGTTGGATTAGACTATCCAGTAATTAACCAAAAGCAGCTTCCCATGGATCCAAATACCAAGCAATGCTGTAAATTTTGATTTCTTCTATATATAGACCGACTGGGAGGTGTGGCAAGACATGTAGCTATTCCAAGATTTGCTGTGAAGGGAAGTGCCTGAGCCCGTTATCCAACGAGAAGCACTGTGGAGGATGCAACAATAACTGTGGTAAAGGCAGCTCGTGTCTATATGGGATGTGCAGTTACGCATAAAATTGGTTGCAGCTCGTTTGGATATGACGAGCTAAGTGTGCTTCAAAAGCTGAAAGAGATCGAGTTTCCTTTTATTATAGATCTGGAATATTGTGTGTATCAGTAATAAGTAATAAATAAAGGGCGATGCACCATTGATGTGCTCGCAGATATTTAAAGAAGCTTTATTTTTCTCCATCTCCATATATACATATAACCTAACAAAAAATATGGAATGTGTTGAGGTAGCAATAGCATACTACGTCCCCAGCATTAACCCTGAGCTGAGAGTAATGAAAGTCAATTCAATAAAGGCCTCCCAGCATCAGTTTAATTTGGAAAGACAAGAATTCCAGCATAATTCTTGGTACTATCTCTTTTCATAATATGATCTCTTCTTGATAACCTACTTTACAAATTAAGATCTCGAAAGGAACAATTAAGTATCTTAATCAGTAAGTTTTTAATATCAATAGTTGTTATGATATGTTCCATTACCGACTTGAAATCTGAACATAATCTGAACTATCAACTCGCGACTTGTATATTAGGGGCTCAAGAGGAGGGCTCATAAGCCTAGTTCACATGTCCCTATAGGTGTTCGAAGGTAGAAGGTATAAAGTCAAACAAGTGAACCAGCGAATATGTGTTAAGTCTAGAACAGCATATGTGTGAAGTTTAGGATAGCATACGTGTTGGCATGCATGGAACTATCAACTCGCGACTTGTATATTAGGGGCTCAAGAGGAGGGCTCATAAGCCTAGTTCACATGTCCCTATAGGTGTTCGAAGGTAGAAGGTATAAAGTCAAACAAGTGAACCAGCGAATATGTGTTAAGTCTAGAACAGCATATGTGTGAAGTTTAGGATAGCATACGTGTTGGCATGCATGGAACCTACCTAAGACGTCACTTCGATGAATAATAATCGTGTCTTATAAACACACGATTCTCCTCAACACGAAGACACACAAGAAAAACACTCAACAATTGTATTTTCATAAACATGAATCAAATTTCGGTTTGATCGAGTAAGAACTGAAAAACTTTGGGTAGGTTACTTAGAAAGAATTTTGAATGATATGGACATATACTCATTAACTCTATTTTTAGGTTAAAATATGTCGTAATTTTATTTATCCTTTATAAATTTAAAATTTAATCTCTTTATTTTTAATTTTAGAATTTTAGCTGCTACTTTTAGATTTAAAAATTTAGGTTCAATTGTTAAACTTATTAAAATTATTTTGTTAAATTAAAAATTTTTACAAGCTCTATCATTTATAATAATCTAGTTCAGTTTCTTTTTGGCAAACAAACTAGAAAGCTTATGTTTGTTTGTGAGTGGAAAGTTAATGAAATATCTTATCTGGTGTAGGTGAAAATATGTTATAAGTTCTTATACTCATTATAAATTTGTAATTTAGTCTCTATATTTTTATTTTTAGGAATTTAGTCTCTCTACTTTTCAGATTTCAAAATTTAAGTTCAATTATTAAAACTGTTGAATATTTTGTTGAATTTATTGGTGTGACATTTTGAAAAACAAATACTCACTTGGTAGTCATGTAACTAAATAAAGGACGTTGTAATGAACCTGGATTTAACAAAATAATTTTAATAGTATTAACAGCTAAACCTAAAATTTGAAATCTGAAAAACAGAGTAATTGTATTCCTAAAAATAAAAGTATAGTGATAAATTTTAAATTTATGAAAAATACAAAAACTTATAATATATGTTAACCTTTGATTTATTGATTTACGTTTTATAAAAAAAATTGTTGCATAATTAATTTCATCATATACTCAAACTCAAAATGTAAAGTAAATATTTTGAGCTCAAAAGGTGACCATCAAAAAGTCCGTGAAATATCAAATTCAAGGTTCGTGAAAGTGTAAATTACTATTAGACTGATAACAAAGAGGTGATTTGCCTACCTACATCCAAAATTTCAACTATGTTTTCTTCACTAATTCATGAGGCCTAATTTCGGTTACTTCAATTTCCTGTACTCATTGGATTAGACTACCCACAAATTAACCAAAAGCAGCTTCCCATGGATCCCAATACCATGCACTGCAGTAAATTCTGATTACCTCTAGCTTCGTTTCTTCTATATAAATACCACCATGGATGCTTACGTTCTTCACCATATCCAAACCATATCTATATTTCCGCTGTTTTTATAAGCTTAAGTTCATATTCGGAAAAGCATGAAATTCCTCAAACTTTTCTTTATGTTGGCTATGGTAATGGCCTTGGAGGCCATTACTCTATCCACCAGCATTAGCGAAAATTCTGATCATCGTCGTCTGGCAGATAGCCAAATGCCGACCTCGTTTGGAGGAGCAGGTGGGTTTCGTCCTTTCTTCACATGCGACAAACGCCCTGAAATTTGCAGCACCAAGGGCCAGTTTTGCTGCAACAGAAGATGCGTAGACCTCAAGACAGACCAATACAACTGTGGGAGGTGTGGCAGGACATGTAACTACTCCAAGATTTGCTGTGAAGGGAAGTGCGTGAGCCCGTTATCCAACGAGAAGCACTGTGGAGGATGCAACAATAATTGTGGTAAAGGAAGCTCATGTCTATATGGTATGTGCAGTTATGCATAAAAATTGGCTGCTGCACATTTTAAGCTCGTTTGGATATGACGAGCCAAGTGTGTTGCAGGCAGGAGAAGAAATTGATCGAGTTTCGGTTTTATTATGGCTTCGGAATATTTGTGTATCAGTAATAAGTAAAAAATAAAAGGCGAAGCGTCATTGATGTACTCGCAGATGTTTAAATTTATTATTTGGTTTTATTTCCTCTAGTATGTAAAATGTAATTTTAAAAATAGTACTGCATTGAGATAGCATACTGCGTTCCTAGCATTGCCCCTGAGAAAGTCAAACTGGAAGAGCAAGAACCCCTCCATTACTCTTCATTACTTTCTCTTTTTCATCATCGTCATCAGGTCATCTCATCTTGATAACATGCATTTCTGCTAATTAAGATCACGAAAGGAACAAATGAGTTAGATTTCAGGTTCAACATGATGGAAATTAAGACCCTTGAAAGCTTCGGGTAAGTTGGAAAGAATTTCAAACAACTTAATAATGCATGCGACAGAACCAGATCACGATGGAAAGCCATCAATTTAATTTCCAAGGTTAAGTCCACCTTTATTGACGGTCAACGCTTGGAAACTTATTGCATATTATGCAAAAGCCCATATCCATAGCCTGGACCTAACCTGGCTTAGAAAACCTTGATATAATTATAGTAGTGAAGTGCACCCATTTAAACTTCTATTAATTTTTTTCACTCCTCTTCTTATTTAAGCCCATGGGTAATATGCATCACCTGCTCTGGGTGTTCAACCAATCATGTCCGTTATTAATCAAATTGAATTATCATTAGTTGAATTAATTAATACTCTTTATTTGAGGAAGCTCAAGTAATAAATATTTCATTTAATATTGAACATTGTTTTACAATATCAAATACTTATAATTTAAACTTTTACCAAAGTCACGTTACACTTTTAAGGACATAATTAGACGAATGTTAAAGTATAATTTCATATCAAATTCATTTCGAGTCTCTTTTAACTCAATTAAAAATTTTCAATTGCAGGCTTATATGCCTCGAGACCAAGATTTGACTGTCTTGAGACATTATCATGGCATTGTAGATATTTGGCTTCAAAATTGCCCTATCTCGAGACAAATGAGTATAGGTGTCAAGATAATAGAGCTTTTGCCTTGCGACAAAGTTCAGTATGTCTTGAGACATGACTCTATTATTGTAGATTTTTAGCTTCGAAATTTTTATGTCTCGAGGCCTGAGATAAGGGACCTGAAAAATATGATTTTAAACACTTCATCATATTGAATTGTCCACAATCAATTCCAACATTAACCAAGATTCATAAACCATGCAATACCTTATAATTATCATATTATTCATCATCTGTTCAAGACATATCCCAACTAAATTCATTACACCATAGCTAATACCGTAATATATATTCTTACTTCCATATCTTGAGATGTGTCGAAATCGAATCCTTGATATAACATTTCAAAACAATCTTTTACCTACACACTAGAAAATAACGCGTTAAGCTTATGAAAGCTTAGTAAATACGACAAGAATTAATCCTACCTTTACATTAAATAAATATAAACAATGTATATTAATATTATATTACATAAGTTTGGAACTTGATAACATTAGAACTGCTTGTTATATCCTATTTAATATAATTTAATTCATTATTATTTTCTTTCAATTACATATAACCTTGTCATATTCATCATTGTTTTATTGTGTCCTTTAATCTTTAACGTATGCCTAATGTAGAGTTAACAGAACATGCGGGATATACAGAAATTAATGTAGAGAAGCACCAAAGTGCATAAACAAAACAGTGGCACTAAAATGCATTAATAAAATAGAGAGCGCACTAGATATTGTAACAGCCTGAATTTGGGGCTAGTCGGAATAGTGGTTTCGGGACCACAAATTCGAGAGAAAATTTATTTTTATTATATTTTTTATGGTCTACGATTTCACGAAAATTTCGTGAAAATTTCGTGAAAATTTTGTTTGAAAATTTTGACGTTTGGGAACTCAATTTAGTCAAAAGGACTAAATTGTAAAAAGTGCAAAAGTTGAGTTCTATATGTTAGAGGTGTCCAATTGTTATGAAATTTTAAATTGGAGGTCTTTATATGGTAATTAGACCATTGGTTAAGTTGATGGACAAAAATGGACATAGTTAGGCATGTTTCCAAAGTTTTTCATTAAGGGCATTTTGGTTAGCAAGGGGGAAGCCATGGTTAGGGTTTTCAAGCTTCCAAGCTCCATAGTAAGTGATTCTAAGCCCCTTTTTTAATGTTCTTTACGTTTTTAGAGTCCCGGTAACTTGATTTAGCTATTTCTAACAATAATTTAACCTAGGGTTTATATTTGGAAAAATACTCATAGGTGAAATGTGTTTATTTTGATGTTTTATGGTAGAATATGAAGCTAAAAATTATGTTAAACAACTTTTGCTAAGCGTTTTTAAGTGAAAACGAGTAAAACGATATAATCGGTAAAAATACCTAATGTTCATAAGTAAGTGTTAGAGTGGGAATTTGATGTTGCCATAGAAGGGAAAAATGTTCAATATGTCATAAAACATAAGAATAAGAGATGGAGTTTAATTTCCGAACTTTGGGGAAAAAGTGTAAATATGCAAAAGTTTAGGGGCAAAATTGTAATTTTTCCAAAGTACGATTTTTGGACTGGAATGAATAGTGTGAATGTTATATAAGTTAAATGTATTGTTATAAATCAAGAAAGACGAGAAATTGAAATTGATCAATAAAAAGAAAAGTGAGAAAAAGAGAAAAATTCCCGAATGAATCTTCGGAATAAAAGGGATACAAATGAAGTGACAAAAATGATCACATGTGTGGCATGGACTGTGTGTAGGCCACTATGTAAAAGTGAAAGTGATGGTCACGTGTGTAGTACAATGTGCAGGCTACTACGTGTACCGAAATGATGGGTCGCATGTGTAGTACTATGTGCAGGCTACTATGCGTACCAGATAGTTTCGATCACGTGTGTAGTACTATGTGCAGGCTACTATGTGAACCGAACATCATTGATTAATAAGGTAGTTGCTATGTGCTGAATCCACCGAGTATCTGTTATTATTCTGAAGTGTTCATTAGGAAATTGACTAAGTGTAATTGAATAATGAATATAGGTGTGGAATTGAATTGAATATCGACTTAGAAATGGAAAAGTGAATTTTGAATTAAATTGTGATTGAAAGTGAAAAAGTGAAATTATGAAAGATTACATTTAGCAACAAAATAGTTTAGACAGCAACAGTTGTGTGACTTTGAAAAATCACCAGAAATGATGGAAATTGAATTAGAAGCTGAATAATATATTAAATTGAATCTGAATGAGTCTATTTTCACATAAAAGAAACATAGAAAGCAAAAGAGTTATATATTTTGAGATATTTGAATTTTAGTTAGATAGAGTCAGAATGAGTTTGGAATCTCATGTTCTGACTTTGGAAAATTGTTAAAAATTATAAAAAAATAATTACAGGATAAAATTTATATATTTAGAATCCTCAGTGAGTCTATTTTCAAGAGAAATAAACAAGAATAATATTCGCATTCTGTACAATGAGATAATTGATTTTTAGTGAAGAGAGGTCAGAATTGTCAAGTAG
This sequence comes from Gossypium hirsutum, assembly GCF_007990345.1. Lineage (NCBI taxonomy): Eukaryota > Viridiplantae > Streptophyta > Magnoliopsida > Malvales > Malvaceae > Gossypium > Gossypium hirsutum. The sequence goes on along the minus strand of NC_053441.1, from coordinate 15,499,324 downwards.
TGAAATAAGGGAAACTTTAAAGAATAAACTGTACTATTTGGATAAACAAAAAATTATGAAAATTTTATGGTCATAAGATATGTGAATCTAGTTTCGGGGAAATTAATATTTCTTAATTTGGAGCTCTGTAGCTCCAGGTAAAAAAAATTTAGTGACTCTGACTCGGAGAAACAGTTTTAAGTATACATGTAAGTGAATAGTGAAACTATAGACAATGTTATTTCTAAGGGTGTTATGTACATTAAGGATGTGGAATGGAGAGGAGGAGGAGGAAAATTGGAAGAACATATGGATGATTTGTGTATAATTGGCCATATGCTCGATTATAATCGATAAACGATTGAAAAGAAATAATGTTTATAATTGTGCATTATTAGTTATGGTTAAAGTTCATATGAGAAAATAAAGTTTCATAGTATGTATATGTGGTATACTTGGTATATGGTTTGGTAGGTAGCAATGCCAAAAAAGGTTTATGAATTAACTCATGTTGGTAAGTTTGATACATGAATAAATGTGGTGCTTATCCATACTTATAATGCTTATGCTATATGTTTATTTGGTTAACATATTTGATGTACATATGCTTAGGCTTTGGTCAAGTTGTGGCTGGATTATGCCACGTTAAACTTATAAGTTATGCATTGAAATGATAAGTGCCTAAATGGAAATATACTTGTGATCATGACAGGGTGGTAAGGTTTAAATTATGTAATCTCTAGTGAAATGGTTTATCATGTGGTTAATTCCAAAAAAGATTATGTTTAAATGCACTAGCTTGCGACTATGGTTGAATGATATATTTATGTCTTGTGTGATATGCATAGGAAACGGGAGTGGAAAGGAAACGAAATACTAAGTTCAAGCTTGAAGTGTAAAATGACGCAAAAAGTGGACGTTAAGTTAAACGATAAATATGTATTAGTATTGAACTTAATGAAATTGAACTGTACGTGAATTAAATGGAAATTGCAAATGATATTATTTGAATTAAATGAATTATTGTGGTATTGAAATGTGTATTGGATTGAGAAATTGAATTGAATCGTGAACTGGAGAATCGTGAATTAAATGAAATGGAAATGAAGTATTGGATTACATGAGTATGTATTGGGTCTCAGAAGCCCTATTTGTTACAAATATAGTATTTTGAAGTTATAACGTGAAGATTTATAAAAGCATGTTAAAAATTTGAAGAGTTTAAATTTGAATGAAATTTTATAACTCTGTTTAACATGTTTATAAGTGTATGTGTTCTAGTAATGCCTCGTACCCTATTCCGGTATCAAATACAAGTAAGGGGTGTTACAGATATTTTCTAAAGGCATGTCATTTATATCCTACTAGCTCATATCTTGTTTACATGGACAAATATAACAAAATTAGCTTCACCTTTACCTTTCAGAACATTACATATTTTAAATTCTTTTCAATTTAATCCTTATTATAAAAATTCAATAAACACTATAATACTATTTCCCTCATATATGAAACATAACACACTTTCTCACTTTCTCATAATGCTTCGTTCCAACATCAAAACATTGATTTACCTTACTTTTCTATTTTTGCATATTTTACAATTTCACCCATTTTTATTAGTCACTATATTCTCACTTTAAAATTCACTTTACTTTCATATATCACTACACTTAAATTATTATTTAGTCCCTACTTACTAATTTATTTATAATTTGGTCCTTTCCACTTTTAGAATATTTTTACTTTTGATCCTTCAACTTTTTTAAATTTATATTTTAACCCCTACTTTTACTTAATTCCATTTTAGCCCCATTAATTTTTACTCATTTACAATTTAGTCAATAGCTTAGATTTATTTCTCTCAATACATAATTCTTTTCAATTTCTTCCAGTATCCAACTATCTTATCTACTAAGACTAGTAGTTCCTATTTTATTTCATTCCGAAATTCTAACACATGCCATCTTGTATTAGCACTAATCCCGATTTAGGGTGTTAATGATGTTACAATTAATCAAAGTTTTTGGTACAATTGTGAATCGAACCCAGGTTATTTATGAAGAAAGTGAACACGAGGCCAATAGACCACAACTTGGACTCAATTGTACCGAAACCTTTTCAAAAATAATTAACTGGATTGAATTAATTAAAATTTGTAACTTTTTTTTTTGTGTGAAAAAAATACAATGGCAATATCACATTAAAAATAATATTAATAACAACACAAATTAAAAACATAATAACAAACATTCTATTGGATGTTCAAAGTGTTTTTATTAATTGTAATATTTTATATTATTTAAATTCATAATATATATATATATATTTGCTTTAGCCCATTATATCGCTTTTCTATTGAATCCATTTGTTTAATATAAAACGGACTTATATATAATATAAAATATGCACATCCTTACCTTCCCAAATAGAGAGAGCGCTCTCTTCCCATAAACATAGTCTAAACTTGAGGGTGTTTTTTTTTTTTTTTTTTAAATTGGGAAAGGGAGATTAAATTCAAGATCCAATGTTAATTGCTACATTATTTCAATAAAAATATTTTATCATTATATTACGAAATTAATTGTTTCTAAATCTTATTAAAGAACATAAATACATACATATAAACTAAGACAATATATATGGAGGGCTGAATATTAACTGGAATTTACCTATATTTTGTTTAAGAAATTATTGTATTTTTTTCTTTTTTTTTATACACTTACAGTTAACTCATGCATATTTAGTAAAAACAAATTATTATAGCAATTCATAGAGTTGTTCCTATAATTCAATCCTGGGATTTAAATTTTTTAGATGAACATACGATGCTGCTAAAAAGTGGCGGGACTGAAAATATTTTTAGGAACTGGAATTAAATTGTATACTAAAAATACAATTTTATTATTTTAATAGTCTATATTTTTATAATCTTTTAAAGAATTAAATTAAACTTTTATGATTTTTAAAATATCAAAATATAATTACCATTTTAGGTGGAGCATGACTCTGGACCTCCCATACGCTGCGAGACTGTCACTAGATCAAATATTTAGTTGTTTTGTACCATATGAGTGTACTTTTAAAAGGGAAAGATGTTTCTTTTTCTCTGTTATAATAAAAAGATCTTATCCCCATTCGTAGATTAAAACAAAGGCGGTGGAAATTGTTCCACTTGAGAAAAATAAAAGGAAATGAAATTAGAGATAAGTAATGACAATATACAAATCTAGTTTGTTTTATAAAGTCTCAAGTCTTGACATTCAACATTGAGACTTGAAATTATACCATGTGATGGCTGCCTTTATCTTTCAAGTTTAATATTAAATACCCTTTGAAACCTAAAATCTCCGACGCTCGCACCACACGGAATTCATGCAACATTATTACTTTACGTGACAATGATAGGATTGATGTAATCAATGCCATGACACCCACTTTGTACTAACACCATTCTAGCTAGGCGGCTTGAAACTCATGCATGGTGCAACAGATTTCACCATCTTAATTTATCCATCTCTATATTTATAATAAAAGTCCCTAGAACTAGAAGAAAGCATTAAAGGGATCGAGAGAGGGCCGGTACGTTCACATGGAAGCACGTGGGGGCGTGATGAATCCCACGCTGAAGGCTCTAAGTTGATAAACTTTATGAAATACTTATTAGAAATTGTACGGTGGCTGAGGTACGGTGCGACCTACACCATGCCCACGAAGTTCGACATTAGGGTTCCCCCCCTCCCCCCACTTCCCCCTCCGTGGAACATGGCAGGTCTGGATCATATGTCAATCAAGTGGGATGGGATCCAAAAGTCAACAGTCGTATCTCACTTGTCCAATAAAATAAATTGTTCCTCACCACAATCCACGATACTACTACCCGACATCTTCTTCATTGAACATGTTTGACCTCTTACCAACCCCAAAGATAATTAATGGTAATAATTATCCTCTTCAGTTTTCTTTTATTTTCGTTTCAATGCAATCACGTTGTTGCCTGGAAGTCTCGTTCTAACGTCCACTGTCTTGGTTCTCATCTGGTTCTTCTCGTACAAATGATTTACGTGTCAAACGGTGGTAGCCGTATTTTCTTGACTGTTTATGACAGAACATAATAATATTCCAATTGAGAAATTATTCATTTTGGTTTTTTTTTTAGGAATCTTATTTTTACGTTAGTTGTAATAATCTTTTTATTTTTATTATTATTCTTTAAGATTAATCTTTTGTTTTCTTGTAAATGTAGCATTCAATCATTTTACCTTGTTGTGAAGATATTATTGTTTATTGTTCTTGACAAATAAGTTAAAAAATGGATTTAAGAAATTAGATGCATTACGCATTGGAAAAGGAAATTATGGACATGTTTTTCTGTGTAGTTTTACTTGGAAATTCTGAATTGGATTATTGAAATGAAGCAGCAATAAGAAAAAAGAATGAAGTTTGGGTACGGTTTACTAACCCTGTCCCATAACAAAGTACAAAAAGATATAAACATGTAATCTCCACCTAATCCCCCAATTAAAGAACACTGAGAAAAAAATAATAATAACAAGGAAATTGGGTTCAATAAAGAAGTCGTCTCTAAATAATTTACGGGGAAAAAAACCTACTGATCTATTGACTGCTCCTTGTGGTGTTGGCATTACTTGTTGTCGTTGTTGGAAGTGTTGCTGCTACTATTTGGGCGAGCACCACCAATAATGGAGGTGATGGCAGCAGCGAGGGCGGCGGTGAAACTAGGATCATTGGTGATAGCAGCAGTGGCAGCGCTTACTTTGTCGGCCAGCGTGGGAAGCTGAGGCTGCTGCAATTGTGGGTGGCCCAACTGTGAAGACCCCATGTCTTTAGACAACTGCAGGCCTGAGAATTTTGACTGATTAAACGGTGGTTGACCAAAAGCTTGAGGCAATTGAGGGGAAGAAAGTGAGGCTAAGTTTTGGGGTTGGCCCGGAAAAGGGCCATCGAATTGGGGAGGCGGTCTTTGGAATTTAAGAGGATTGGGTGATTGCGTAAGGTCCAATGTTACAGTTGGGAATGGAGCGGAAGCTGAAATGGTTGCCATGCTGGAGGATGGAAGGATGGTCCTGGCAAGCAAATTTGGGTTCATGATCCCATCTGCACTGGGCATTGACCCTGAAAGCAACATGCTAGCTGCTGCTGATGTTGTTGATGCCATTGCCATGGCAGCTGGAGGAAGTGGGTGATTGTGGTTGCCCTCGTATGTTGTTATCAATATTGTTCTATCTTCAGCGCAGCGTTGAACCTGATCATCACCGTGAATATACCAATCAGTTTCTGGCCTTGAAACAAATAAATCTAGGCAAAATTCAAAACAAGACATCATTGAAAAAGATTGAAAAGTACTTGTTTTCGGACAGGACAACCAACTGCCATGGTGCATCGGTAATAAGCTCGAGGACAGGGGTTTCCTTTCGCCATCTTTTGTCCATATTTTCTCCATTGACACCCATCACTGATCTGTATCAGATTAACAAATCAATAGATTAGTTTCCAAACAATTTAACAATAACTTCATATCCATCGATTGGAATCTTCACAATAACATACCATGGGAGCTTCCGATCGAGCTCGAACAGAAACACGAGCTTTCCTCATGGTGACCTCTGTAGATTGTTCAATTGGCTTTGCAGGATTCAGCTTTTGGGCTTTGTTAGGACCCCAGCCATCAGATTCTGGGCTTTCTTCTCTATCAATTCTCTTGCCATCCCGCTCCTCCTGATTAAACTGAGAAATTTCATTTCTGCCTTTGATAGAATCCTTGGATGCAACTTCCACGTTGTTCGGAGGAGACCCTGAACGCGTTCTTTCTTCTGATGAAGGATGAGTCATCTCATCTGTTTCAGCTGTGCCTGAATGTGGGACTAGTTCCATAAATTGTCTAGGCACTACCACCTCATCTTTTTTAACTTCGGATTTCACTTCTTGAATCTGAATCCATCCAAGATATTTATGTCACCAATTTGAATAACAACTGATACTAGATATCTATGTTTTGCTCAGTTCCTATGATCCTAAAAAGAATACTAACTTGAGAGAAGAATTATAAAATCACCTCATGTTCTTGGGTGCTTTTGGCTTCACGGTTCCTGTGTTGTTGCATTAAGGTGACAAGGTGCATCTGGAGAGCAGTGTAGTTGTTGCTGACATGACTAATCATGTCTCTTAACTTCTGATTTTCAACATTCACACGTTTGAACTCAGCTTGTAATTCCGCCAGCTGAAATCAAGTGAAAAAATTGTCATTCAGTGGGCGAAGATTCCTTGGGCATATATGTAGCTAGCTTGACGATTCATATAGAACCAAAAAACAAGAAAAAAAAAGTTTCACGTTTAGAGACATCCTCGTACCGCATTCTTTTCTCGCTTATCCTCCGTTTCCGATGATTTCCCATCATCAACCGTAAGAAGATGCAACCCAGTCTATAGTTAGAAACAAAACAAAACAAGCTTTATCGTCAATAATCTTGTCTAACTGTAAATTAATTGTTTTTTACGATTTTTTAAAAGAAGAATAAAAAATAAAACACTTACATTTACATCCAAATGATCAGAGCTTGGACCGTCTCCACCATGAGAAGTAGTCTCCGTCTTGACGATGACAGTACCGGTTTTCTTTTCATCAACAACCCCGTGTTTCTTATTGGAGAAAAAGTCGACCTCATCAACCGCCACCCGGTTGTCATCGGAGGCAGGTGAGGAGGAAGAGGAGGTTCCAGGGCGGTCCTCCCTGGAGCCAGCAAGGCTAACAGGGAATTGTAACATGTCTGGGTGCTGTTTTAACCTGAAGACAGGTCCAGCGGTGGAATTAGTTTTGTTGTGGAAGAAACTAGACACAGGATCAGAATTACCAAGGGTAAGGCCCCATCCCTTCTCCATAAATAACCTAACAACAGTAACAAGACTTGAACCAGATCAAAGAGACCAAATTAAAGATGGGGAGTTGAAAGAAGAAAAAGAAAATGGAGGGATGAGAATTGGGAAGGTGTTTAATATGTGTTACAAAGTCTTTCAAGTCTTCTTGCCGGTGCAAAGGGGTCGCCAATAAAAAGGGGTTTGGAACGTAGACCAGATAGCTGGAGCATACATATTACAATTTTGGATTTTTCATAATTTGACGGGATTTTATTTTTCAATAGTTTTTACGTCAGATGGTGCGTCAGCTTGCCATCTGGCAAGTTGAACCCCACCTTTTATTTTCACCCTGAGAAACTAAATATAAAAAGGCCAAGGCAACCACGACTGAAATAATTAAGGATGGGTTTGGATGGGTGATGCGGTGCGATGCGTTTAGTTTATTTTTTGTTTCACGTTACAGTATTGCTACAATATCTAATCTCACTGCCATCGCTGTTCTTACACTAACCACAGATAAATACACTGCCATCCAAACTCATCCTAAGAATCGGATACATCACTTTGTTTAGCCCATTACTCTTTTGGCTTCTCGGACAATTGACCAAAAGTTAATTCGAATTTCTGATCATTTTTTTATTCCAATTTCAAAATTTGATGACATTTAATTAGCAGCTTGATAGCTTTTAACTTAAAAATAAGGGTAAACTATAAAAATAGTCACTTTTGTTTGTCTCAGATTACATTTTAGTCACTTATGTTTGAAATGTTACGTTTTAGTCACTTACGTTATCGTTTTGTTACGAAGTGATCATTCTATCGTTAAGCTTTGTTACCTCCCTAACAGTGGTCCTACGTGGTAGTCCAAATGAGTTTTAATTGTCAACTTGGATGTCCTACGTAACAGTCCAAATTGAATTTTATTTAATTAAAAACCTATTTTCATCCCAACAACTAGACATCCAAGTTGGCATTTAAAACCCATTTGGACTGCCACATACGACTTCCGTTAGGGAGGTAATGAATTTTAACAATAGTGTGACCGCTTCGTAACAAAATGATAACATAAGTAACTAAAATGTAACATTTTAAACATAAGTGACTAAAATATAATTTGAGGTAAACAAAAGTGACTATTTTTGTAATTTACCCTAAAAATAATTTAAATTCAAAATTATTCTATAAAGTAATCAAAGTTAAAAAATTAACTTATCTATAGAATTGTAAATGAATTGAATTTGAACGAATACATCTTTGTTTCTATATTCGTTTGTCTATTTTTAAACTTATTCGTGTCCGTTAAGAATTTTAAAATTTCTATTCATGTCCGTTTGTTTCTATATGTGATATCTCAACATAAAATTGTACTAGCTCGATAATATTATTAGTGATTTATGAAAAATGAATCAAACCAAAATTTTATATATGAAATAGTATAAAACCAAAATTCTTATCTCAATATTAAATTATTAAAATTATTCATAGAAAAAAATCATAAAGTAGTTCATGAATAAATGTTTGGATAAGAATTTTTTTATTAGAATTGAAAAAAATAAATTTGTTGTCAAACGTAATTAATTGTTAGAATAAAAATAATAATTGAAAAGTAAAAAATAGAGAGACGGTAGGCGGGTGTGGACAAGAGAGCTTAGGACCGAAAATATGGAGTTATTGCGTCAAGAAACAGTTTTGACTCCCTTCCTTTATAAATTTAAAGTAAAAAAACACAACAAATAAGGGAAGAAATCCGTATATTATTAAATACACCGCCCGAAGGGCGCGGCGCCTTCCACGTGATTAATTTTACAAGCAAATGTTACGCCACGGAAATGACACCATATGTCATCCACCTTATTCCATATTCAAGTAACCAAACTTGAAATTCACGATTTATTTTGAACGGACTTACAATTTTTAGATTTAACTTCAACTAAGAACCAAATTTAAAACTACCCATACAGAACTTCAATCAATTTATTTTACAACCACGGAGAAATGAATGGAGCTCCAAGCCAAGTCAACGAATTTGACGGATCGGGTGTCGTATGACTGGCGACCCGGTGGGGCCGTGGCTTGGTCTGTCGTTGGCCCTATCATGTAGCGTCAGACTCTCGTTTCAGTATGTTGACTGTGTACCGGTGGGAAAGAGTCCTTTATTTTTTTTATTACTTGCAGTTTCGCCTGGTGTAAACAGTAGCAGGACCATTATCATTTTTAATTAGCTTCTAAAATTTAATATTTTAAACAAAAATCACTCAAAAGCGAAAAAGTCTACAATTAAAATGTTCAAATAAAGTACAACACTGGAGGTTGTAACTTGCCCTTCAAAGCTTAGCCTAATTTGTTATTTAAGAAATTGAATGAATTTTCTTCCTTTCTACATTTTAATAATATTCGAGGTTCCATTGGTAAACTTATGATGAAATATTATTTTTTTATTAACATCAATAATTGCTTTGATGAGATGAACAAATGTGCTAAAGATTTGGAATATTCTGTGGCATTTGAAGTTTTCTTTTTTTACATTGCAAAACAGGATTATATAATAAGGTAGGAATAGGGTTGTTTAGAAATCGAATTCATAATTGATGTGAATCAAAATTTTATTAATTATTATTATTATCTACTTATTAAAACCATGTTCATAAATGATAATTAAAAAATATATTAAAAAGCATGTTTATAAAAACCCAAACTGATCATTATATTTTAAAGCATATCTTGACTGCTAAATTAAATAAATTCTAAATCAATTTTCTATTTTTGTTAGCTGTTATTTTTTTTAATTTAGGATGCTTTTTTTGAATTATAATAACAGGTAAAGCCCGAACAATCAATGCAAGTAGCATAACTCGAACCCAGACCAACACTCTTGACCATTAGGCTTTTTTTTAATAATAATAATAACAACTTTAGTAATTCTGAGACTTATGAGTACTTGGCATATAAAATTTTGATTTAATATTTGTACCTCGCGTGAATTTATAAAAATATATATTATAAATTTCACCATTATACATGAACTTTGGTTAAACATGTAATAAGATGTATATAAATTTTGATCTTTTGTAATTGTATAAATTAAATTTTGATTAAATTCAAATTTTACCAATCAGTAATATTATCATCCATATATTATCATTTTACACTTACATATTGTATATACAAATAATTTTATTCATTCAAAAAAGAAAGTAAACGAATACATACATACTAAAAATGGTCTACAATTAAAAGTCTACAATATTTTATACTGTTACAAGCTTACGAATTGGGAATGAGATGTAATAGCTAAAATTCAAACCATTGACTTTGAGGTGTAAATATAAAATTTTAACCATTGTTGTCAACTGTTGAACCAATTAAAATTTTATCAATATAATAATATTAAATTAAAATTCATATATTATATTAGACATTAGATTAAAATTTTACATAAATTAAGATTTAGGTAAAAGACAACTAAGAAAAGAACAAAAGGGTGGCTGCAGATTCAAATATTACATGATGGATTAGGTGCATGGTTTGATTTATTGATCACTTATTACTAATACATTAAAAGGCCAAAAATACTAAAAGACACACTGAACTAATTCTTTTCCGAACAAGCCCCTATAGTTTGATTTATATTTAAATCGGCCCTTATATTAAGAGTTTTGTTTAGGTATATATTAAAGGTTAAGGATATCCAAGTTAAAGATTAAGGATAATTTGTTACGTGTATCTGAGTGTAAAATAAAAGTATAAGGACTTATCAAACAAAATGACAAAAAATCAAAAGCTTATTTTACTATATTAGCCTATATTTAATTTTTCCATATATAATCACACCTATTGGTGTCTCGTATTTTGAATGCGCGCGGCAGACGGCAGAAGGGTTTTTTTCAACCTCCAGTGACGACCTTGTTTTGCATTTTTCTTTCTTAGTTATTTTATGATTACCTTTGAAAATGGATGGAACATGTTGAATGAAGGGCCAAAAGTTAATGACTAAATCGAATTGTATTCCAACTTATACATAGAAAAAACTAGTTTCCTTTCTTTACGCTGCGATACTTTCAACAACTTTAGCATCCAACAATGAAAACATAAACAATAAAGGACGTCGACATGTACTACGTTTTCTTCTGAATTTTCTTCTTTAGCCAAAACCATGTGTTTGGACTTGGAATTCATGTAACACTGCCAAACTAGTTCACATGCATTTATATATCTCTTTTTTGAACATAAGATAGGAATATTTAACTCTATCGAAGACTTGATATCAATTTTCATTTTTGCTCCATCGGTGATTTACCGTTAAAATTCATGTTTTAAAAATTATAATGTTTCTAATGAGTCTTAGCTTGATGGGCATGTGTATTATTCTCCTATTAATGGATTGGGGAGGAATTATAGGAAGTTTTAAGTATTGTATCAAAAAAGAGCCGATATAATCAAAATTTATAATAAGATTATTCAAAAAATATTATAATGTTTCAAGATTGTTAAGTTTAATTTTTTATTGATTTTACATAAAAAAAATTAAAAGATAAAATACGCTTATAATAGTATAATTTAGATAGATGAATGTGAATACTAAAATGTTCAATTAGTAATTTATTTTGACGGATTAATTAATGACAGCTATTTTTGATATATCGCAAAAGAAAAGGCACTCGATGCAGACGTGAGGGAAGAAAAACATACTGATAACTCACCAATTTTTTTCTCGGTTAATGGCAAACCAAATTTGAAGTCAAATTTCAGTTGTTTAATGCAACTGCTAATTTAGGTTTTTAATAAGGTCAAAATATGCTGTTAGTCTCTGTAATTTGACAAGATCTGAAATTTAATTCGTGTACTTAAAAAAGTTAAAAATTAACTCCTCTTACTTTTTCTAATTTAAAAATCTCAATCCTACCATTAACATTGTTAGTATTTTCCGTCAAGATCTGTCAATTTGGTATGTTGATTAAACTATCCTCATACGATGTTGTATACGATTGTCAAAAAATAAACATGTTAAGTTGACAAGTTTTGATGGAAATTAGAGTTTTTAAATTAGAAAGTAGGAGGAGGATTGGAAGTTTAACTTTTAAAGTAAAGGGACTAAATACAAAAATCTAGAGAAGTACAGGGTTAATATCATATTTTAACCTTTTAATAATATTCTAGATGCATGTGATTGCTATGATCATTTCCCTAAAACTCTAATTTTCTGATACATGACAAAATAAAATATATAAAGAGAAATCGGGATTGAATTTTCTCAAGAATTAGATCTAAAGTTGATGAATTTTGAAGTTAAAACCAGTTGAGACTTTTTCCCAATATTAGGAGCTTTTCAAGTCCAAAAATATTAGTAGCAGTCAACGGATGTAGGTAATAAAAATTAACCTTTCCCTCTGTTTCAAACATCAACGACGACACCCCCCATGTTCCTCGTCAGTCCTCCCACCAAAAACTTTCTCGGTCCTCTTGTGCAGCTTTTAAAGATACATATATTATGACAAAAGTGAACCAATGAATAATGGATACAAGGAAGCTTAAGATAATTAATTAATGAAAAATAATAATTTATGACTTTTGATTTACCTGTTCTAGAACCATATGCTCGTCGACGCTAAACATTTTAGGACAATAGTTGAATCTATAGTAATACTATTAATATTAATATTATTACAGTTGAATTTAAAAATAATGTTAATATATATATATGTTGCTTGGTCTAGGGTTTGGTTACAGGTTAAGGTAGCAAGAAAGCATGTCAAATGTCAATGCCCCTTCACACTAAACTATCCAAATTTCCAAAAACCCAAAATTAAAACAAAATCAACATTGGAGAATAAAAACAAATTTGACTGTAGATTTTTCGTTGACTATCTGGAGCTAACTGCGTGGCTCAATATTAAAGGCCCAAATAAGTCTAAACTAATAATATTTTATTTCATATTTAAAAAAAAAAAAAGCATACATGAAACACGGCAAAAATAAAATAAAAACTCTAACATCCCGTAATTCAAACAGCCAGCCATTCCATGAATACAAGTTTGCCTGCTGCAGTTTTCTATTACATATACACACATTAAAAATCTATTTTATTTTATTTTTATTTTTAAATTTAAGGATTGAAAATAATGGATGAATTGAAAGCCGGGTAGGGGGGGGGGGAATACACTCAGCCATTATTTATGCGTGGTTAAACCGTGTCTCTCTTAATTTCAAACCCTTTGGGATTGATTTAGTATTATTTAATGGGGTCATCGTTAATTTGTCAGAATAACCAGCAAATTAACTTGATTTGTCCTCTTGTGGTTGCATTGTGCATAAGAAAGAGACAAAGGATTTGAAAAGCCACCTGTTCTTGATGTTTTCATGAGTAGGTATCCCTATTTATTAATTAATAGGAAGAAAGAAATTGGATGTTGATTATGAGATTAGGTTTTCCTTTTGGCGTTGAGTTATCAATTAATCAAGTGAGGATGCATGATTAAGTACTGATAAACATATCAAATCAAGACTCATGCTTACGATTATACAGGAGATAAGGAGTGACATTAATATAAGCAGAAAATAGAGAAGACAAACAACAAGTAAAGACCAAAAATAGTTGATGAGCTGCATTAATTTAAAGATCTATCACCCACATTGTCTTGACTCAAAATTATGATTAGTATGATGCCATTTGACAATAACATGTTTCCCTTAAAATTGGCAGTTAATCGTATTTTAATTATCCTTCTCCGTCAATCCCAACCCCTTAATGGAGGAAAATCAATTGATTCCAGCTATATATGTATGAGAAACAAAGATCGAGGGCTAATACCGGTGAAGCTGAAATTTGGAAGTGAATGTGGTCAGTGGTGGGTGGCGGGTGGCGGGGATTCCAGTCAAACCAAAATATGGGCCATTAGACTTTTTTTCATAGTGAAGGGTGGACTCTTAAAGAAAAGAAATTAAAAAAGGACATTCCACATGACTGCTTATATGGATATACCTTAAAGATACCTTTCACACATACGGTACTTTTTAACCATTTCATTTTTGGTAAATGTTTCCCTTCTACCATCTTTATATTAAAAAAATCAATAAATTAGTCATTGCACAAAGAAAGAGTAGATTGATTCTTTAATTAAAAATTCATCCATTTTTATCTTTGTCTACAGAAGTTACACGTTTAATTATTATGTTAATTTTTAATAATAAATAATTCTTTTAAAATAATTAATTTATTATATCCGAAGATTTCTCCATCGATAATCTGGAAAACTTTTTCGTCCAAATTGAACGTCACATTTTGTTTATTGGCCTTAAATTTGGATGGGAGAAGTGACTAAAATTTACACAGAAAGTAAATGATTCGTCACAGCTAATACTGGTTTCACAGCCTCTTCCCTAGATAGCTTTTATATTTGACGATTTAAACTGGGGCCAAGAAATATATTAGAAAAAAGGTGTATATGTTTGACAAATAGGGAATAAATTTCACAGGATTTTATTTTAAAACATGATCTGTCTTTTTCGATGACAGTTTTGGTTATTCGTCAAATTTCAAGGTTTCTAATTTCTTCCATACCCTTCTTAGTCTCTAATTAAATCAGCCATGACCTAATTTGACAGATATTTATTGAATGGGAAACGTAAAAAGAGTGTTCATCATTCATTTTCAAGTATCAACCAGCTACCCCATATATAATTTAGAGGTGGGGGCAAAACTTTATATATGAGCCCAAGTGATGCAAAAGGGCCTTTGTTGATACTTGATGGACCATAGAGAAGTTCAGGTTCACATGGACATATAGGCTTACCTTAACAAAGACGATAATAATCAAATAAACTGTCATTGGGCATTTGAGCTCTTAGTGTTGCATATGTTGTATGCCAATGATACTTTTAATCCTATCGAATTTTATATTATGATCCATCATGTTAGCTTATCCAATGCTAGTTTTAAGCTTTCGAAATGCAGACAAGAAACCAAGACTTGGTAAGACAACGGTAGACCGACCGAGATGAGGAAGTGAGGCCAGTAAACAGAGATAAGGAGGAGAGGCGGAGACCGACTGATAGAGATGACGAGGAAGGGAGAATGGCTGTTATTCAATTAATTGATGAGAGTAAAGAGGAGAAGGGAAAATGGCTTACGGGATAAATTTTAATAAGACATTTTCCTTAAGAATGTATTAGTTTTACTCGTGTTTTGGAGAATATTTTCCTTTGAAAATTCATTTTCCACCAAACAAACACCATAAAATAAATAAAATAATGAAAATCTTTTACGAAAAATATTTTACTGACAAACAAATGAATCTTTAGATTTTCAACGTGTCAACCATCTCTTAATTTTGAATTCTTAAGTAATGTCGAGATATCGTAATATATAATCTTATTATAACTTATTTTAATTTTAAATTTTAAAATTTAAACTAATTTACCCTTTGTTTTGATTATTTTAATCAGTTTAGACAAATAAAAATTCAAATTAAAATTTAATTAAAATTAAAAACAAAAATATTTTCTTAATAGTGAACTAGAAGGTCCCATAGAAATTATAATTATTTACTCTAATATATTAACATATTAATTATCATTGCAATTATTATTGACGATACAACCACTTTTTAGGAATTAGCATGTTTGTGATTTATAAATTTAATTCATCATCATATATTTACGTCTTTTAATATATAATTTGTAATAAAAAATAAGAATTATAATAATCGATAATAGTTTTATGAAAAATGAAATTAAAAAAATATTAAAAGAAATAAAAAATTTTAAAAGATATTTTATTAAAAGAACAATTTAGTAAAATATACCCTTATTTAATCTTATATTCCTTCAACCAAAAATTGGTGAAAGTATTATGAAAGCCTCTCTTTTAGGAGTCAAATTGCATTTTGCCCCCTTTACTAAAAAATAGGCAAATTAGTCCATATACCTTAGATCAAAGAGCAAACTGATCCATTCTGTTAAAATTTTCATACATTTCTACTAATAAAAATTGGAATGGTTGACAGAATAACCAAACAATTATATCTGGCATGTCAAGTGCACATTATTCTGACGTATAGGGACTAGATTTTAGTAGTCTAAATGGAACAAAAAGGCTAATTGATCTAACATGTAAAGACTAATTTGCCCATTTTTAATAAAAGGACAAAATACAATTTGACTCTTAATAAAAGACTTTCATGGTACTTTTACCGCCAATCACCTGATATTACATTCATTCAAATAAACCAAATAAGGCAATGTAATACACCAAACATATCGCCCATATGAATCAAAGAAGTCAATGTAATATACCAAACATGCCATCCCGTATTATTATCACGAAACATAATCTTACATCCTGTAATAAATATCATTTACTTAATTTGTGTTTGGTTTTTAACCCAACTTTCAACAACCCAGATATGAAAAATTAAGATGCCAAACACTTGCAATAAAGTATGCATGCAGTCTTGTTTCCTTCTCCAACTCCACGGTGAGCTGCCATTACTATTAAAAGATCTACCATGTGGGACCTGAGTTCTTAATGTTGTCCATCACCCAATATGTTGTTATTACAACTTCATAAAGATGGTGGAAGTATGTAGCCACTGGTCTCAACCTAAAATCCTGTCGTGCTGTAAAAATTTGAGTCCTTGCTCCGTTTCACCAACCCTGGTTTAATATGGTAGAAAAGTAGCATTTACTTGGCATATGGCAAATGGCAATGGGAAGCTTTACATTCCTTAGAAACTTCAATTGTGAACACTTAACGAACAAGTATGTGCCAACGAAAAAAACAAAAGTAACTCGTATGATTGCAACAATCAATTAAGCATTGGCGATAAGGCATGCAAAACAATAAATGTAGGCAATGACAAGAAAAGTGACAAAACCAGAGTGGCTTCCCAACCTTTATTTTTTACCGAAAGCTGAATTAACCAATAAGCAGAAAGGAATTTAAATGGTGGCTGCCATATGAAGAAAAGAAAAAAGAAAACACTCTGATTGGGCTTTACTTGAAAAGGACGTCATTTTGAAGATGCCACAAAAATCAGCCACGCAATGCGTCAAAAAGGGGTCTAACAAAAGCAATTTCGATGAAAAAGGTTCATAACCAGCTGACCAACCAACCAACCAACCAAGTTATGACAAGGAAGGTCGGGTTTGTGAAAAAATATGAGTTGGGCAGATCGGTTGGGTTTATTAGGTTGCTGTCTTCCCTTCTCTCAACTAAATTCCAACTGCACCAATCCTTTTGCCTTGTCTTGCACCCATAATAAATCCAAGAACTGGAACTAACCATATCTACTAGTTTAGGTAACAATGTTCCTTTTATGGTGGATGCAAGAATCAGTTATCCATCGTCTGATTGTTGGGTGTTCTGTTAGGCGCTTAAATCATGTTCTTTTTTTTGACAAGTAGCCATTGCATGCAACTTATTCAAACTATCAACTTTGCGCAAAGGGCGAATAGAACCCTACCCTAAATAAGGATATAACTTAACTAGTTCTTGAACCGTTGAGATATAATAGCACAGGTAAGAGCTTCCTTAATTAAACATCTGGTCTATGAAGTACTATGGATTAAATTAAAGTAATTAATTAGTGTTAGAAACTTAGAACACAACTAATTAAAGCTAGGAATGTACCATTTACAAGGGACCTCTCATTGTGCCAACGAACTAGCACCGCACTCTAAGCATGCGGCTCATGTGAGAACGCAACAGTATGATTCGTGGCTAAGCTAGCTAACCAAGTAAGCAACCCGCCAAAGCTTTTAATCCAATCTTCTTTTGCCACGTGGAATGCTCTGGTCTCAAGATAGAAAGAAACGGCGGCCGCCCCATTGGTCACAAACCTCCAACATGGTGCTGTTAAGAAGCATTTTTTTTCCTTTTTGCATTAAAGCCAAACCTTTACCAAACTAAAGAGTAAAGCCTCAATATTTTGTATATAAATGCTTGGTACCCAACTCGCCGAACTATTCGACTCTCCAAACTGAAACTCTCAATTTTCACATTCCTTTCCAAGCTTTTCCACCTCTCAAATGGATTGGACCCGTGGTAGAACCATTGGCCGCGGCTCCACTGCCACCGTTTGTGTCGCCACTGTTGACCAATCCCGTGTATTTGCTGTTAAGTCCTCTGAGCTTTCGCTGTCAGAATCTCTCAGAAAGGAACAGAGGATTCTGTCAACGTTAAGCTGCCCTCATGTCGTAGGATATAAAGGGTGTGACATTTCATCCGAGAATGGTAAACTTCTGTACAATCTTTTCCTGGAATATGCCCCTAGCGGCACCGTCATGGATGCAATCCAAAAGCACGGTGGTTACCTTGAGGAGGCCACGGTTCGATCGTACACTCGTGGGATTTTACTTGGCCTTGAATTCCTGCACTCTCGAGGGATAGTGCATTGTGACATCAAGGGCCAGAATGTTTTGGTTACAGATGATGGGGTGAAAATCGCTGACTTGGGTTGCGCTAGGCGAGCTGATGAGGCGTCGAGTGCCGCTTGGTCCATTGCTGGTACCCCTGTCTACATGGCGCCAGAGGTGGCACGCGGCGAGCAACAAGGATGCTCGGCTGACGTGTGGGCACTTGGGTGTACGGTCATCGAGATGGCCGCCGGACGATCACCATGGCCTGACGTCAGTGATCCTGTTTCTGCATTGTACAGGATCGGATTCTCGAGTGATGTGCCGGAAATACCAACCAACATTTCGAAGCTGGCACAGGATTTCTTAAGCAAGTGTTTGAGGAGAGACCCCGCCGACAGATGGTCGGCAACACAACTTCTTTCACACGATTTTCTAGCGGAATCGAAGTTCCCGGTGAAGGAAACTGAAGGTTCTAAATCGGAGACACCCAACAACGTATTGCATCCAAACATATGGGATTCCATGGAAGAGTTAGAGACAGTTCAGATTCCTTCCAACAAGCCTATCATGGAAAGGCTACGACAATTGGGTGAAGACAATCTTGTTTTGTCTTCAAAAATACCCAACTGGGAATGCGATGAAAATTGGCTGACAGTGAGAAGCAATAGCAATTTGGAAGTAGAAAAACTGCCTAGCACTAGCAGACGGGACAGTAACCTTTTACGTTCCGATGAACCCACAAGCAGTTGTGGAGGATACACGAGTAGGACGAGCGAGGATTTTGAAATACTCGTTGATTGCTTTCTCACAAAGATTAGGAGGCAAAATACTAGGATCACTAACAGTGATAGTGTTGAGAGTAGGAGTAAAACGGGTTCTTTTGCAGCTTGTAGATATATGATTTACATCTTATGTATGGATTTAAATTACTCTAATAATAATTATTTTATTAATCCGATTTTTACTGCTTTTCAGTCTCTTTTAATGAATTTGAGTTTTATAAGTATGTTCAAAGAAAGTAACTGAAACAGACAATGAATCTAAGATTTTGAGAACTTATAAATTTTCATAGACATTCATGTTTGGTCAGATCATTCGATTTTACCCTACAGTTATACATGCTCATCAACTATCGTAAGTTTCTCCATCATCTATAATTGTTTTTTCCACCATGTTTGCTCACGGGTGAAATGAAACTCCATTTATTTATCAATTTCAGTTTTATTTTTGCCTTCGCCATGTGAAACGAGAAGTTCATATTCTCCATCTGATCATACATTCGAAGTATGGACAAGCAGGCGTATCTGCATGGCTTAATTGTCTAACCACAAGTTTCTTAGACTGATAATTTGTTTATGTAGACAAATATTTAATTGATCATGTTAGAAACTATTTTGTACAAGAAGAAAACTTTTATTAGACTATCAAACTAGCTAGCTAGCAAATTCCTCAGTTGCTTCTTTGTTTTGTGTCTGCGAGATGCTTGAGCTCTGATAGGCTCCTTCCTAGCTGCAAAGCTCCCTTCATTTCAAGAATTTCTCCATTGTCTCCTCTCTCAACACCTTTTTTCATTGGCGTTTGACATTATGCTCTCTTCAATAATCTTAAAGAAGCCAGCGTTGCTACAATACATCTCAAACAGTACTATTCCAAATTTCCAAATTTAGCCCGCGATGGAGTTCACTATGGACTATTTGGTTGAGCGTCGATCGAAGGGTGTTTGAGAATAAAGATGCTTCTAGTGGTGAGTTGCTGTTTCTGGTTAAGCTAAGAGCCCTTGAATGGGTTAAGGCTATTGAGAACAAGGAGGTCTGTGATAGACTGATAGTGAAGGGTGGTGGATTTATCTGGGTACCATCACTAGCGGTATGGCTTCTAAGTTACTGAGCACCGTTTCTTGGGATCCTTCCCTTAGGGGTTGGCTAAAGTTTAATACGGATGGGGTGGCGAATGGCACTGGTAACGCTTGTTGTGGCGCTTGTTGTGGGGATACTACGCAGACAATGATAATAGGGTGGTGGGGTTGTTCTGGTGCCCTTTTAATAGCAACAATCCTAATGTCACTAAGCTATTGGCCATCAAGGTGGCCTTGGAGATCCTTTCTTTATCATGGTTAAAGATCTCTCGTGAAGCTAATCGAATGGCTGACAATCTCGCTAAATCCGGTATTGATTTTTCTACGTTTTTCAATTCCTGGTGGTAATATGCTTTGTCTATGGACTTCGTGTTGGTCTGTAACAGTTGTATTCTTAGCCAGTTTTTGTGATCTGTTGTCTTGTTTGGTCCCGATGTTGTCAGTGTTTATTATTATCTGGGCTGTAAACAGGGGAGGCAGGTGGTAGTTTGTAACTACACTGCCTTTTAACTATGTCAGGTGATGTTTCTTTGTAATTTTGGTGATGTAGTGATTCCTTAATTCTGGTGGTGCAAAAATTACGGTTTTTAGCCAAAAAATCTGCCAATGCACCTGCTACGCTGCGTGAGAGTTCAATGTCTGCCATGGCTGCTGTATTGGGCTGAATTGGCTTTGAGAGGAATGAATTGTATTTATATTTCATAACAGGTCGCATTTCATTGGTACAACAAAGAGTAGAAAAAGTCTAATATTTGAAACTGCAAGGTTTGAACAAGAGGAATTCCAGGCTTAAATTAGGCCGCTGGTCATCTGAAACCGAACTGCTGGATCTTTGCACCTGGGGTTCCTACTGCTGACTTTCAAGTTTCAACTGCAATAACCCTTAACATGTCTACACTCCGGAACTACCAAAATCACGTCTAACCTATATAGTAGTACACTTTTAATGGTAATTTAGTCAAAATTTTCATGCTGTGCACCATATAGTAATTCCCTCTATGTGGATTCAACAAGTGTTCTGGGATATTAGAATTCTGAAAAATCCAAATATAATCTTTAAACTGAAATATCGCCAAATCTTATTTAATTGTATGCTAATCGTTTCCACGGGAAAGTTCAGTATATATTTCACAATCATATCATTGTTTTAGTTAGTGTTGTCAAATCTTGACAAAATCTCTCCTTGCTTGAATTACCCTTATTTTTCATGCTGACAAAATACTCTTGCATTCCCTTTATAGAGGTGAAGGTTGGGCTATCCGGCTCAGGCTCAGCCTGAAGGCCCGCTCAAAAAATGAAAGAGTCTAAGTAAAAATATAGGCTCGAAATATGAGTTTAGACAAAAACGAGACCTATTTAGCAAATGGGCCGGGCTCGGGTAAAACTTTTTTAGTAACAAAAAAAAATTTATCCAGAGACCTCATTTGTCTCTCAAGTTCCTTTCATATTCTTTTCTCAACACTTTTCCATTTCGGACCAAAACTTACATTTAACTTGACATGTCCCAATTACCACGAGGCTGCAAAAATTTGTTGAAAGATGACCAATTGCATCTTCCAATATAAAGAATTATTTTCTTCAGTCTGGAACAGGCAGCATCTGTCATCTACGGTATGCCATGAATACATGCATATGAAAGAGCCAGTTGTTTGCTAGGTCAAAGTGAGTCACTACATAACGTTGAACCTGAAGCTGGGATTTCAATCAAATGCTAAATTCGGTGCAGTTCCAACATAAAACCAAGACTTGCCGATATTCACGTCCTCTTGTGGCTGGCTATCATGTTTTAAAGCATGAATGTCCCAACCTTGTACACAGGGATGCCTCAAGATAAATTACAGATTACCATCTCTGGAATGCAATGGATAGTAACTGGTTTCCTAGCAAATGGAATGATATTAGGCGACAATATCATCACCATGTCATTTCAATTAACTATTCTGTGGCATGGTTATTATACAGTAGTAGCATGAAAAATTGAGGAGAAAAAGGCAGATAATGAAATTTTACTGCTCAGATAAGCACAGAACTCAATATCGAGCTAATAATGAAACACTCCAGGTAAGATAAAACATTAATAATTAATTCATGGTTGCATAAAACAAGCTTCAAACTACTTAAAATGAGTCTATGATATGGAATTTTGATATGCTATAATTAAACAGATCCAAATGAATCGAAGGTTTTCAATTATTCAGTTACTCTTTGGCAATGCAGTCTTGGGCAATGTCATAGCTCTTGCCCGTAGGTTCAGAAATATTCCCCTGAAAAATGAATTTTGAAGGAATAAAAATCACCTTATGAGTAACTATGTATATATTTTCATTGGAGGAAGTAAAGTGGGAAAGAAACAAAGTATTTACCAGCAAAATGCAACGAGGCTACTAAAAATGACACGGAACTGCAACGGCATGTACTGGTGATTTATCCATCCCACAACAGGCCAGAACTGCAATTTCATTCAGGTAGGTTCTAAGGTATATATGTAAGGGCAGAGTTCTCCTCTTTGTCACATAGATACAGATAAACTATTACTCTATTAGTACTCAAAGTGGGAAACAAAGTGATACCGTCCATGCAGTCATCTGTACTTTCGGATACTCCTGCTTGATCCTAGTTTTCACATGCATCCAGGGTCTTCCTGCATTTTAAGTTTGCATTTAAACTAGAAAGAAAAAAGAAAGATAAAGAAGCTACTCTTATTGTATACAAAGAGGAAGCAAGGAAACTAAATCATGTTTAATTGCGCTTCTTTAAATATTAACTAGTACTTTGACATATAGCTTTCCTTTTTAGCAAGAGTTCACTACAAATATTAAACTATCATCAAAATAAGTTATTTCCAAGAGAAGTAATTTAGGTTTGGTCTCATTGCCCCTCAAGAATAAGTTCGTAAACTAACACCGCTTACCCTCAACAACCACCCCATAGTAAATCATGAAAAGCAAGTTGTTGCAAGGAGAAGTTGTCAACTGTTCCAGCACCACCTGATACGATTTTATTCAGCATTAGACCCTTCCCTATGGATCTTGGCAAGAAGAACCAAGTTGATATATTGAATTCAATATGACCCCCATATTTGAATCGATGGAATTTAAAAGTGAATTCTATTGGACAACTGGAGACATAAACTGAGTGTGTAACATACCTTCTTGGCAACAGTTTTGGAGTCTCTCTTCCCCTTGAAGATTTTATCCAGTAGCATATACATGTAATGACCAAATGGCCCAAGATAAGCAAATCCAAAGAGCTGCATATGGTAATCACCGTGTTAGATGACGATGAATACATATTTTACCTTCTGATGAACTCATAACATCACAAAATCTCCCCTTCCTCTCATTAGCAACTCCCTAGCGCTACATAGAAAAATCCCCAAATCCCAGTTGCTTTCTAAATTTACCGAAATTTCCTAAAAGCATCTCTTAATAAGACTCAAGATAACTGTGGTTGCATTACACAATTCACCCATTTCTATAAACATCTCCAGCTGTAAGGTGAACTTGGTTTCTACCCATCATTTCAATCGTGTTAAATCATAGCCACAAAAGAGGAAGGAGAAACTATAGCAAGCAATCAACCAAGTTGAATACAAGTAAGCTATAAAATGAAGTCAACTAGAAACAAAACAAAGAGAGGATCTTTCACCATTTTGAGAAGAATCCGTCTCAGCTGAAGTTTGGGTATTCCAGAAAGCTTCTGAGAAACAGTGTCACTAATCCCTGACAAAACCGCAGCCGTAATTGCCTGCACCGGTTTTCCTCAATTTTGTTCAATTTCTTAATCCACAAATCAAAAAAGAAAGATAAAAAGCCGAAACAAAAGCAAACCTTGGTTCTCAAAGGGTGATGTTGAAGCTGTAACAAGTATTTCTGCAATCCCTTCTTTGCCACCGAACCCATTTTTCTTCAGTTCAGTGTTTTCAGCTGATATTTTCCAACAAAAGTAAACGAATGATTGCGTACGAGCCAACGTGTTTGTTACTATAAAATCTGCGATTAATTAATAATATTAACGGTTCGGAATTTTACTTCGCATATTCAGTTCTCCATTTTGTCCTTCAGCTTTTGGGGCTGTTTTGGTTCGATATTCTTTAGGTACGGCCACGGGCATTTTTGGAATATCAAAAAGCTCAATGATTTAAGAATGTTTAATGACACTTCTTAATTTGTGAAATTAAATTTAAAACTTTTCTCTATCTTTATTTGTTTGTACTACTATATAGCCCACTCTCCCTCGTTACCCCAACTTTTAGAAGAGCCCAACCACCATCTCAAATAATCAACATTATTTTTTGGTTCAATTCTGCTATTACTCCCTGTTATGGATTTAGTTTTTCGTATTTTAATTTGGTTATTTTTAGTCCCTGTATTTTTCAATTTTAAAATTTTAATCCTCACCAAACGATAATTGTTAAATTCATTCAATTAATTTTTGTTATTTCCAAAATCTGATCAGGCAAACATATTATCATATGTGCAATGTCATGTCAGCTTGTTATTTTCACATATTACTCACTAAAAATACAGTTTATGGATTAACGACGGTCTTTTACATCAAGATTGAAATTTCAAAATTCAAAAAGTATAAGAACTTGGAATGATCCAATTAAAGAATATAGACTAAATCTACAATTGTATGAATAGTAAAGGACTAGTAATTGAATTTCATTAAAAAAATTAAGCTTGTACTATTTGGATCAGATTAAAATTTCAAAATTCTAAAAATATAAGGACTAAAACAGACCAATTCAAAAAGCCGCGTCAGGTTAAAATGTTAACTATAATTATTTGATAAAGGGTGAAGTTTTTTAATTTTATAAATAAAATATATTTTAATTAATATTAAATTATAACACATCTATCTACAGTGAAAAATAAAACTATGTAATAAATATATTTATAAATAATAGTATAAATAATAAATGAAATTTTGATAAAATGGTAAAATATAAATGTAAAAAATTAAATGGCATGAGTTTAAATTTTATTATGCGTGAATATTTTTTATTTCTTATAAAAGATATAAAATGATAAGAATATTTTTAAAATAAGGGAAAATATTTGGTACATTGTGCCAATGGACTTTTTAGACTCTATAAACAGAGTCAAGGCTTGACAAGTGTACTATAGGGTATAGTAAAATATTAAAGAATAAATATTAAAAAAGAAGAAGAAAGAAACATGTGGTAATATTTTAAAATTGCTTATAGAATAAAAAAAGTACATTGTTAGCGTACCAAATATTAAACCTTCAAATAATATAATTTACTTTATAAAATTAGATTATTTTCATTTTTTATATTAATTAAATTAACACTAACTCAATTAAAAATTGATGTTTCGAATAACCTTATTAATTAATGAAAATAAAATAATGATATACATAGCCCATAAAATGCGTGAATTAATACTATTAATGCCCTTAAAAAGGAAAAGGTGAAAAGATAGGTTATGTAACACCCCTTACCCAATACCGTTGCCGGAGTCGAGCATGAGGCGTTACTTGACTTAACTTAAAAGTTCGGGGCATAAAAATTTACTTTCAAATTTAATTTCATCATTCATAATAAAGCTGTCCACCTGTACAGCAGTCACTAAAATAATTATAATTAAAGCTACAAAACTCGAAATTTATATCCGTAAATTTTCCCTGAAACTAGACTCATATATCTATTCACCATAAATTTTTCAGAATTTTTGCTTTAGCCAATTAGTACAGTTTATTAGTTGAAGTCTCCCCTGTTTCACTAATCGACTATCCTGACCACTCATCACTAAAATTTAATTATATCTTATTAAAGGCTTCATATGGTGATTAAACTTATTTCTACTGAAAATAGACTCATTAAGGAATCTATACATATAAATTATAACTCATAATTCCTTCTGTACAATTTTTAATGAATTTCTAAAGTCAGAACAGGGGACTTCAAAAACATTCTTACCCTGTTTCACTAAAATTCAAATATCTAAAAGTATATAATTCTTTTGCTTACTCAACTTCTTTTATATGAAAGTAGACTCTTTCAGCTTTAATTTCATATCTCACTCAACTTCTAATTCTATTTCCACTATTTTTGGTGATTTTTAAAAGTTACATCAATGCTGCTGTCCAAGAACTGCTCCATTGCAATTTTTTTAAAAAAATTCAATATAACCCCTTTATAATTGTCTAACCTTCCCTGCAAATTTCAAATCACAACCAATTCCAGTATTTCATCTACTTCATTTAAATACTAATTAAGTTCAACCAATCAACCATTTCAAACTAAAAACATGTATATATTTCGATATCTAACGCAACCATAACATTCAAATTTACTTTTACTTCAATTCCCTATACATGCCATATAAATCCAAAAAGTTGCTTAACATAAACTACCGGAGTATATCTGGATAGTGTGATTCTTGATGTAGATCCGATCCTCCGAATGTATAAATACGTTAATCTACAAAAACAATAAACACACACATGTAAGCTTATAGAAAAGCTTAGTAAGTTCATAGGCATAAAACATAAATCTTACCAAACACTTGTACACTTATACAATATACACCATTACTAAATTTACCTGTCAACCACAATCTTTGGTGAGTTCCTTGGTATAAACTCACTACTACTTATTCTTTTACCATAATTCCTTTGGGCCCATTTGTCACTTACCATCCTTGATCAAAATTAAGGAACGGTTACGGAAAATTGAGTACTTCACTTTCACTTTGACATATGACCTCTTATCACTTGTCCTTGATCAGATAAGTGTAGCTAGGCTACCACTTATCACTTTGCCACTTGATCAGATAAGTGTAGCTGAAGCTACCACTTATCACTTTATCACTTGATCAGATAAGTGTAGCCACTTATCACTTTGTCTCTTGATCAGATAAGTGTAACCACTTATCACTTTGTTTCTTGATCAGATAAGTGTAACCACTTATCACTTTGTTTCTTGATCAGATAAGTGTAGCCACTTATCACTTTGTTTCTTGATCAGAAGTACTCAAATCCGGTGTTCCACTTAATTTGATCATTTATTCGATTTTCACATTTGTATTTTATTCTCATTTCAACAATAAATACATTTCATCATACATTGTATAATTCATGAAATTAACATTTAATCATTAAATTTCAGCCATATGAACTTACCTGGATCGATTTGCAGAATTTGTAAAAGTTCAGGGACTAATCGGCTACTTTTTCTTTTCCTCGACTTGTTTCAGGTTCTCGATCTAAAATGAAAATTTATTCATTCATCAGCATTTAATTCAATTCTAATTCATTTCACAATTTATGCCCTTTAATTTTCGAAGTTACACTTTTACCCCAAACTTTACAGTTTTTACAATTTGATCCCTACTCAATTAACCCCTCAATTGATCTAATTTTTCTCAATTAACACCTTTTTCCAACTATTTTAGACTACTACATAGCCTTTCATACTCAAAACCGCAACACCAAACCTTAATTCCCAACTTTTTCACAATTAGGTCCCTAAAATCAATTTCTATCAAAATTACTTAATAAAATCATCATATAACAAAATTAAAGCTTCAATTTCATGTTTATTCATCATAAAAATCCAACACTAATCAATGGTAACTTTCAAAATCAGCCATGGAATCAAAAACTAATGAAATAATTAGTTGGACCTAATTGTAAAAGTATCAAAATCACAAAAATTAGAAGAAATAATCAAGAATTAAACTTACATGATTCAAAAATATGAAAAACCAGCTTATTCCAGACCTCCTATGGCGTTTTTGCTGATAAATTGTGAAGAGATCTCTAGATTTTTCACTTTTGTCTTTGTTTTAAATGTTTAATTTGTTAAGTTTCCAATTTTGCCCCTGTTTCTCCTTACATTCTGCTGATTTTTCTTACCCAACCGTCCAGCCCATATAATTTCGGTCTAATAGCCTTTTAAATCCCTCCACTTTAGTCACTTAAGCTATTTAATCACAATTTAACAAATTTTACACTATTCCCAATTTAGTCCTTTTTAGTTAATTAACTATCCAAACGTTAAAATTTTCTAACGAAACTTTAATACCAACTCAATGACACTCTATAAATATTTCTAAAAATATTTATGGCTCGGTTTAAAATCTTCGAGGTCTCGATACCTCGTTTTTTTTTAATTATTTTAATATTTATTCCTAGTACACTATTCACTATTTCAAAAATTTTCCTAACTTCACATTTAACTTATACTTACTAAATTTATAATATTTTCTACTCGTTTGTCAGATTTAGTGATCTCGAATCACCATTCCGACACCACTAAAAATTCAGGCTATTACAGGTTAGGTTTGATTTAATAAAATACTTTGTTTTTATTTTATTTTTAAAATATTTTTATTCTTTAATTTTTTAAAATTGGTAAATGCATTTGCTAAATGATAATGAAAACATAAAAATAGAAACATGAAAAATAAAATGATTTTTTAATTATTTATATAGACTTAAACGTGTCAATAATTTTACTTAAAAATTATTAAAAATATTTTTATATTTATATAAATTTAAATAAGTGTCAATTCATTAATTAAATTTAAATTTTAAAATACCCTTATTTTATTTTTTAAAACTTTTGTAAAATAATTTTAGTTAAACAATAAAAAACAAAATTAAAAATGTATTGTACAAAAATAGTGAAAATTAAATAAAGGAGAAATATTGCGCCTCAAAAGTACATTTTTACTTTCCATCTATGAGAAAAAAGTAAATTTTTAAACTCATTTTCATTATTAATAAAATGGTTATAAATAATAATATAAAATGGTTAACAACATAAGAATCAATTTTCTGATTATAACTATGAAAATTACATTAATGTACTTACCAAAAATAGTTGCGTTTTGTTTATGCTTTTTAACATGGGTAAACTATATAGATAGTCATTCAACTATCAAAAATTTTTATTTTAGGTATCCAAAATAAATAGTTTGTAATTTAAGTACCAACTTTACATAGTTCGGTCATTTTGGTCACTCTGGTTAAAATCACAAACGGAAAGCTAACGTGGCAATTAAAAAATTTGGTATAATAATATATTTAATCCTCAACTATTACATGTTATATCAATTTAGTCATAATTTAAAAAAAAACTAACCCTCAAAATTTACAATCAATTTGCAGTTAAATTAAAGAGAGCGCAAAAAATTGAAAAAGATTGAATGCAGATGTCAATGTGAAGTGTCTTCCATGTAAACACGGCCATAATATGTATGTATGTATGTATGCAAGGTCAGCTGCAAAACATAAAATATTCTATTTTCAAGCTTGCATATATAAATTAAGATATAATAACACACAACTCTTTAGAGTATTATAAAAAAACACATTTTCTGTAGGATATAATAAATAACATATTTTTATATATTCTTT
Organism: Gossypium hirsutum; assembly: GCF_007990345.1. Taxonomy (NCBI): domain Eukaryota; kingdom Viridiplantae; phylum Streptophyta; class Magnoliopsida; order Malvales; family Malvaceae; genus Gossypium; species Gossypium hirsutum. The sequence continues at coordinate 15,469,866 of NC_053441.1, read as the reverse complement.
CTAATTTACAAGTACTTTCATCTGAGATTAAACTAGTTATTTCCTTCTCCTAATGTATATTTTGTATCTTAAACCGTGGAGTTTATAGACCAAAAGCAAATATAGCCTCAGCAGAAGATGAGCATAAACGTAAATTGACCGAAGGCTGCCATGCCCTGCCTTGCCTTCAATATCTTTCCTTTAATGACGCCAATATTTGATTGAATGGATCGAATTGTTTGCCTTCAGGCGCCAAAGGAACGAGTTGTTTTACCACTTCCCATGCAAAGACCCGATCCTACACTGAGAAAATAAAATCTTGAGCTAAGCGAATAGGTCAGCTAAAGAGGCTGGTCAATTCAAGCAGCCAGTCTACATTTCCTAACACGACCTGACTTCCTCAACTCAGTTTAATCTTCCCCTTCGTAGTTTGCTATAAATTATGCCTTCAGAGTCCCCCTCTCTTTTCATCCTTAACATCTGCCAACACAAATTTTTCTTTTTCTAATTTGCTCAAAGGCGCTAATTCTAATACAAATTCACCAGCAGAAGAGATCTTAAACAAGAAACACCCTCACATGGCTTCTTTGCAAGCTTCTAACTTTCTAGCCTCTTCTTCTTCTCCTTCAAAGCAAATCCATGCCGCTATATCTGTCCCAAAGCTTCCATCAATACGGTTTTCAGTTCCAAAAGTACCAACCAAAAGCTTGTCTGTGGAATTGAATACTAGGGATGGGTTCATAAATACAATTCCATTTCAAAAGAATGTCACTGGGAATGGGATACCACCGGTTCAAGAAAGCTCATCTGCTTCAATGGCTACGGTACAACTTTATGCTATCTTAGAGTCCGTTATTGATAGAGTGGAGATGCACAACAACGTCGGCCAACAACGGGAAAACTGGAACGCCCTTCTTCTTAATTCCATCAACATGATCACTCTCACCGCCGCAACCATGGCTGGTGTTACGGCAACTGGCGGCGCTGGGATTTCTGTTTTGGGTTTGAAGCTGGCTTCGACTCTCTTGTTCTCTGCAGCCACGGGAATGTTGGTGATGATGAACAAAATCCAACCTTCACAGCTTGTGGAAGAGCAGCGTAATGCGACGAGATTGTTTAAGCAGCTCCAGGGACAAATAGAAACCCTACTTGCCATTGGTTCTCCAAGCAAAGAAGAGGTCAAAGATGCTATGGAGAAAGTGTTGGCTCTTGATAAAGCTTACCCTCTTCCCTTGTTAGGCGTAATGCTTGAAAAATTTCCGGAAAGTTTAGAGCCTGCTGTTTGGTGGCCAAAGACCCAGACTCAGAAAACAAACAAACAAAAGCACTCTAACGGAAAGGTAGAGAGCAATGGATGGACGGAGGAGCTGGAACTGGAAATGAGACAAGTCGTAGAGGTGATTAAGAGAAAAGACAGTGAAGATTACGAAAGGCTAGGCAACAAGGCACTGAAGATGAACAAAGTTTTAGCTGCATCAGGGCCATTACTAACTGGGATTGCAGCTCTAGGATCTGCCTTTATGGGTCCCTCCAATGGTCCTTGGGCAGCAATAATGGCAGCTGTTGCAGGTGCTTTAGCTTCGGCTGTCAACACATTCGAGCACGGTGGCCAAGTTGGTATGGTGTTCGAGATGTATAGGAACAACGCCGGTTTCTTCAAGCTCGTGCAAGAATCAATTGAATCGACTCTGAGTGAAAGCGATTTGGGGGAAAGAGAAAATGGGGAGTTGTTTGAAATGAAGGTGGCATTGCAATTGGGAAGAAGCTTATCACAGCTGAGAGATCTAGCCAAAAAACCCAGTTATTCTTGTATAGACGGAAGCCCCATTGATGAATTCGCTAGCAAGCTGTTTTAAGTTTTAACCGGTAGAGATTCAACATCACAACATGTGCACATATACAAGGATTATTCTTTGATTCATTCAATTAACCACTGATAATATTTGTTGTACAATTTTGTAAAGATGATAGGAGATAATGTTGTACCATGTACGTCATGCCTCATGCATGGAAATTTTTTAATTAATAATTATAAATTAAATTATAATTCTATTCAAGTAATAATTCTATCTTAAAATTATTACAATTTTTTAACTAATAGTTTTAAATTGAATTATAAATCTTGTTTTTAAAATTAATCTATTAATATGATGGAAAATAAAATATATTATGAACTCATACTTTTATATATATTATGTCAAATGAAACCTTAATTATAGTAATCAAGGTTTTGACGTTGAACATTCATGTTTCAATCTTTTTTCATGTAAACTATTTAGTTTAACTAATTAGAATTAAGTTATTCCATTTAATTTTAATTTTAATTTTAATTCCGGTTTTAATTAACATATAATTAATTGTAATTAAAAGCACAACCCAAATATATACAAAGAACTAAATCGTGAGATGAATTAATGTCATTAAAACAGTCAAACTATATGACGGGTTTTTCTTATAAGATGGTTTTCAGGTTTTGCTTTTAAGTTTAGTTTTCTCCTTAAGCCATCATATATAAGACACATTCTTTTACGTTCATTTACTTTTGAAATGTTCTTTCTAAAGGTCAATAAAAATGCACATTCAAATTTATTTTTATTATAAATTAAACAATAATAAAATATTGGATGATGTAAGTATAATCTAAAAACAATTCACAACTTGGAGATCAAATCTGTATCAAGCCAACACTAAATAGGAATATTTGATCATTTGTTTTACTAATGAAGGAAAAAAAAAAACCCTGAAAAAGGTTGAATGCAGGCGACGGTGTGAAGTGTCTTCACTGTAAACACAGCCGTAAACCCATAATATGGAAAGTCAGCAGCAAAACTTTAATTCATTATACCACTGGGGCTAACAAATCATTATATATCTTATTAATTTAGTTTTCTTTTATAAAATGTGACATCAATTTGAGTTAACAAACTTCATTATTCATCTACCTAATCATCACGAGTAATAAAATTTAAAACTCTACAATCCAGTATTAAAAGTTGTCATATGTTTTTTAATTAGTTTTTGGCTAAAGTACTAAACCCCCCCTCGAAAGTATTCGAAAATTAATTGGATTTTTAGTTGAAAAGTACAATCAATTGGATTCTTAATTTAAAAATAACAATTAATTTGAATTGTTATTTTCGTTAAGGTCCTTCATGGATTGTTAAGTGCTGATGTAGCGGTTGATATAAAAATTTTGATAACATGACGGTTAGCGTGGAAAAATGTTGTCATTGAGGATTTAATTGGTTTTTTAAAATATTTTAGGAGGACTTAATTGATTTTTAAAGATTATATAAAATTTATCAAAAATTATAAAAATAATGAAAACTTATAGAAAAGAGAATTAATTTTAAATTTTCATAACATTTAATAATTTTTAATGACATGCATTTTATAATTTTTTTCAAGAACTTATAATATTTTAGTAATTTCTAATAATTTTTAAATTTTTTTAATAAAAATTAGTACTCATTTTTTTGTTTTTTTCATACATATTGCCCTATACCATTGTGTAAACTATCTGTATCAACTTGGATCCATCATCTATTCTCAATCAAAATTATTACTCATCACTCACCTTAAACTACCAAATATTAAATACATTATTTCTTGGAATCTTTACTCGACACCCCCATCCAACTCAAATTATTTTCGCACTTCAAGCCCCCATTAAAATCTAACCCAAACCTTTAAAAAAAACTATAATTTTCTTGTATAGATCTTAATTTTTACAACTTTTTCATAATTTCTATTAATTTTTATCGAAAAATCACTTCCCCACCAAAAGCAAAGGCAAATATATGAAAGCCTTAGCAGAAGATGAATATAAACATTTATGACTGCAGGATGCCATGCCCTGCATTGCCTTTGCCAATCTCTTTTCTTTAATGACGCTCGTATTAATTGAAACGATCCAGTTCTTGCCTTTATACGCCAACGGTGTCAGTTTTCTTACCAAAAGAGGAAATAAAATCTTGAGCTTCAAAATTATGGGGGCGAATAGGTCAGCCAAAGAGACTAGTCAATTCAACCAGTCGGTCAACAATTATTTTTTTTGCAACATGACTTGACCTCCTCAACTCAGTTTAATCCTCGCCTTCGTTGGCTTGGTTGTTATAAATATAGCCTCCAAAGCCCGGCCCCCCTCACCTTTCATCCTTAACATCTGCAAGCAAACATCTCCCTTTTCTAATTTGCTCAAAGCCGCAGTTTTTTGAACTTTGTTTCTAATACAAGTTCACCAACAGAAGAGATCTTAAACAAGAAACGCCCTCACATGGCTTCTTTGCAAGCTTCTAACTTTCTAGCCTTTTCTTCTTCTCCTTCAAAGCAAATCCATGCCGCTATATCTGTCCCAAAGCTTCCATCAATACGGTTTTCGGTTCCAAAAGTACCAACCAAAAGCTTACCTGTGGAATTGAATACTAGGGATGGGTTCGTAAATACAATCCCATTTGAAAAGAATGTCATTGGGAGTGAGACACGGCCGGTTCAAGAAAGCTCATCTGTTGCAATGGCTACCGTACAACTTTATGCTATCTTAGAGTCCGTTGTTGATAGAGTGGAGATCCACAACAACGTCGGCCAACAACGGGAAAACTGGAACGCCCTTCTTCTTAACTCCATCAACATGATCACCCTCACCGCCGCAACCATGGCTGGTGTTACGGCAACTGGCGGCGCTGGGATTTCTGTTTTGGGTTTGAAGCTGGCTTCGACTCTCTTGTTCTCTGCAGCCACGGGAATGTTGGTGATGATGAACAAAATCCAACCTTCACAGCTTGTGGAAGAGCAGCGTAATGCGACGAGATTGTTTAAGCAGCTCCAGGGACAAATAGAAACCCTACTGGCCATTGGTTCTCCAAGCAAAGAAGAGGTCAAAGATGCTATGGAGAAAGTGTTGGCTCTTGATAAAGCTTACCCTCTTCCCTTGTTAGGCGTAATGCTTGAAAAATTTCCGGAAAGTTTAGAGCCTGCTGTTTGGTGGCCAAAGACCCAGACTCAGAAAACAAACAAACAAAAGCACTCTAACGGAAAGGTAGAGAGCAATGGATGGACGGAGGAGCTGGAACTGGAAATGAGACAAGTCGTAGAGGTGATTAAGAGAAAAGACAGTGAAGATTACGAAAGGCTAGGCAACAAGGCACTGAAGATGAACAAAGTTTTAGCTGCATCAGGGCCATTACTAACTGGGATTGCAGCTCTAGGATCTGCCTTTATGGGTCCCTCCAATGGTCCTTGGGCAGCAATAATGGCAGCTGTTGCAGGTGCTTTAGCTTCGGCTGTCAACACATTCGAGCACGGTGGCCAAGTTGGTATGGTGTTCGAGATGTATAGGAACAACGCCGGTTTCTTCAAGCTCGTGCAAGAATCAATTGAATCGACTCTGAGTGAAAGCGATTTGGGGGAAAGAGAAAATGGGGAGTTGTTTGAAATGAAGGTGGCATTGCAATTGGGAAGAAGCTTATCACAGCTGAGAGATCTAGCCAAAAAACCCAGTTATTCTTGTATAGACGGAAGCCCCATTGATGAATTCGCAAGCAAGTTGTTTTAACGTATAGAGATTCATCCTCACAACATGTGCATATATACAAGGATTGTTCATTGATTCTTAGATTCACTCAATTAACCACTTATAATATTTTTTTTGTACAATTTTGTAAAGACTATACGAGATAAGGTTGACCTATGGAAAATGTACGTAATGGCTCATGCATATTTTCTTTAAAGTTGATTATTTTATTTGGTTGTTCTTCGTATTTTACTTTTCTTGAAAAGGGGGAAAGAATTGTATAGATATAAAATAAGAAATTTCAAATTTCAAAGTAGAAGAAATGAATATTATTGGCTTTGTCTCTCAGATGATATGTTAACACGAGGAAATTAAGGGTCAATGGATTGGATGTTGACATTGTTGAGTCTTCCAATTATTTTTGAAGGATTAAGAAGTGTTCAACATTGTATGCTTGGGACTGGGTCACTGAGTCATTTGGGTCTAAAATTTAAGCCCAAGTAGCTATTTCCAGGATCCATGGAGGCTGCTGTTTGATACAATGGGGGGAACCATATAAGCTTGCTGGTATAGCTTTGGACACGGCACATACTTACTCGCTGTAGAATGAATTGGAATGCTCAAATTTTGAGATTTCCGGGAACCCATTTTCTTCAATTTTCTTCTGCTATTAAGGAAATCAATACTATTGCCACAAAACTTTTGGCTAATTCCAGCGTCACCTACCTTGGGTGGTCGACCTGGCAAAAGTCTCATCTCATCAACTCTTCATTTCCTTCTTTTTATTTTTAAAGTAGTAACAACAGTATTTTCTTAAATGAACAAAAAAAAAATTTATCTTCATAGTGATCTCTCAACTACAAGGGTCCCTCTTATCCCCTGTACTCGTTTCTAAACTCAGTTCAATCACAGGCCCATTACATTTAGCCTCGCATAAAATCAGCAACAGACATTTAGATTCCTCGTCATGACAGCCGTTAGATTAAGCGAGTAGATACATGTGGGTGAGGTGGTCAAGACAGAGGATTGGGAAGTGGTGAAATATATAGCTCCAAAATCCTCTAAGCACCACTCGCTGACGATGTGGCTTTGTTGGCTATTTGTTTTTCTCGATTTTGCGACAAGCCCTCCTTCACCCGCTAATTTACTATCAATTGATCTTATTCTTTTTTTAAATCTTTTTAATACTGCCAATGGATGTCTTCCACCCATATATAAAAGGCTATCCTTTTTTTTATCTCTTAGCTGAGCAATGTTCTATTGTGCTATCTGAATTGCTCTCTTTTGAGTTTTGAAGAAGAATAACGCAAAGAAAGGTCCTTTGTAAGCCCTTTCCATTCTTGTTTTCTCTTATTTCATTGTTTGTTTTTATGTCTTTAACAACTTGGTATCATTATTTGTTTCTTTATGATGTGGTGAATTTGATTGATAACGCGACAGCATTGGTTTCTTTTGTTAATTACCCTTTTATGTTCCGATCGTTTACATCTCTAAAACTTGGGCATAATGGGGTGTTTTTCATTGAAGATGGTCTGATTTTTGTGTGTGTGTGTGTGTGTGTGTGTGAATGTTTGTCGTGGATAGTTCAACGCTGATTTCTAGATCGTTTTGGGTTATATCATCTGTGAAGTTCATTTGATGTTTGATTAGTAATATGGTTTTGGACTTTAAACATTGAAATTGAACCGGTTCATTGGATTGCTCGTGTGATTTTGAAGCCAGTAAGCATTTGCATTGAATTACTCTTCAACTTTAGGCGTTAAATGTACCGCATATTTCCATTCTGTTTGCTAATCATGTTTTTGACCTATGGTATTTCCCAGAACCATTTGACTTGAATATAGCACAATGATGTCAAAATCACTTTCCCCTTTCAATTAGAATGATTTCCTTTACCACTGCTTTTGCCTGTTGCTAGTCGTTTGTTTTTGTGCAACTTTTCTTAGAACTTGTGTTTCCTTAACACATAATTGAGCATTACTTGGACTATCTTCAACTACCCAACTTTTGAAGTGAGATGTGAATGCTATTCTTAGTGTTACAAGATTGTGTTACTACTTATTTCTGGAAGATTACTGTTCGTTTGATTTTTCAACTTTAGAAGATGAGGGGAAGTCTTTGGCATCTTGGGCAATCGATTACACGCCGTGTAGCTCAGGCTGACAAGAAGGCTGCAGCACGTCGATTCTTTGCTTCAGAAGCTGATCTGAAAAAGACTGTTCTTTATGACTTCCACGTTGCTCATGGTGGGAAGATGGTCCCATTCGCTGGATGGAGCATGCCAATCCAGTACAAGGACTCGATCATGGACTCTACGGTGAATTGCAGGCAGAATGGTTCACTCTTTGACGTTTCTCATATGTGTGGGTTGAGCCTTAAGGGAAAGGACTGTGTTCCATTCCTTGAAAAGCTCGTCATTGCTGATGTTGCTGGACTCGCCCCTGGAACGGGAACACTAACTGTTTTTACAAACGAGAAGGGAGGGGCAATTGATGATTCCGTGATCACCAAAGTGAAGGATGATCACATTTACCTAGTTGTGAATGCAGGCTGTAGGGATAAAGATCTGGCTCACATCGAAGAGCATATGAAGGCATTCAAGTCCAAAGGTGGGGATGTCTCGTGGCACATCCATGATGAGAGATCTCTCCTAGCTCTCCAGGTTAATCTCTAGACTCTTCTAGTTGCACGTCTCCAGCTCTGATTCTCTTTATAGATTCATTATTTTGCTTCCTTGCAACTTGTTGGTGATTGTTTTGAATCAGAAATGCATACTTCTGCTTTTTTCTTGAGTTCATTCCATGCAAATGTTTCTCCGTTCAAATGTTTTCCTTTTACTCTTGAATGGCTTGATGTGCTTGCAGTTTGCAGGTTTTGAGAGAAAGAATTGCCTGTGGTAATTGAACCTTGTTCGGGTTTAGCTGTTATTACTCTGTTTGTAGCTTGTCCTCTCACTATATGTAGAAAAAATTAGTCTTGTGTTGTCAATGATGGTGGATACGGTTTGTAGAATATGCCATTTAATTGAATTTGAAGATAAATGGATGTCATCTTAGAAAGTTGAAACATCCCCGTCTTTTGTCTTGCAGGGTCCTCTCGCTGCACCAGTTCTTCAACATCTTACAAAGGAAGATCTGAGCAAGCTATATTTTGGGGAATTCCGTATAATGTATATCAATGGTGCATTATGCTTTCTTACTCGAACGGGGTAAGCTTCCATTTGTATTTCTTCTTGCTATTCAAAGAGTAATTTGGTTGGCATGGTGATGTTATCCCTTGTTGGGATGCTGTGGGAGGACAACTGATGAGTTGTCTCTTTAATCCATCGTAGGTACACTGGTGAAGATGGATTTGAAATCTCAGTTCCCTCTGAAAATGCCGTGGATCTTGCTAAAGCAATCTTGGAGAAATCTGGAGGGAAGGTTAGGTTGACAGGACTTGGAGCTCGAGACAGTCTCCGACTTGAAGCCGGCCTGTGTTTATATGGTAATGACATGGAGCAACATATAACACCAGTGGAGGCTGGACTGACCTGGGCCATAGGGAAGAGGAGGAGAGCAGAAGGTGGATTCCTAGGAGCTGAGGTAATCCTTAAACAACTGGAAGAGGGGCCGTCAATCAGGCGAGTTGGCTTCACCTCCAATGGTCCACCTCCTCGATCCCACAGTGAGATTCAGGACGAGAAAGGGAACAACATTGGTGAAATCACCAGCGGAGGATTTAGTCCTTGCCTTAAGAAGAACATAGCAATGGGATACGTGAAATCTGGGTTACACAAGGCAGGCACCAAAGCTAAGATTTTGGTAAGAGGAAAGGCTTATGATGGGGTTGTCACGAAAATGCCATTTGTACCTACAAAATATTACAAACCATCCTAAGATCAATTTTACATTTCAGGCTCAGCTCCAACATATTTCTCCTTGGCTCCAGTTATCGAGTTTCCTTGTTTCCAGTAAACTTTTAAGCCCCTGCAATTAATGCTAATGGATCTGGTTTTTCTATTAACTGACAGGGCATGCTATGGTTTGTTAATTTATCGTGTGTTAAATTTAATTATTTTTCTCGAGTTCATGTAGTATAATCATATCTAACACTACTTTGTCTATTGGAGTTATGGTTTAAATTTTACTCAAAATTCCCTTTCGGAACTTAAGATTACTGGATTTCCTCTGTTTTCCCTAAGATAATAGACATCAAAATTGCAGAAACTGTCAAAAATATGCAGAAATTATAACTAATCAGGGGAAGTAAAATCTACAGCAGAGTCCTTTAAGGATTTCCGAGCCCGCCAATAGATAGCAGCAGCAGTTTCTGTTGTTCCCAACTGTAAAAATGGGTTGGGAGACAGTGAGTGAGGACATGATACAAGTTAGAATCCGAGCCAATGGTTTGAAAGAAATCACATAAACCGCACCTTAGTTTCCAGGGAATGGTAATCTTTCCATAAGCTAGTGTCTTGGTCATAAGTTGCAAGTGCAGCTTCGTACAACTTTCGGGTATTTACTAGAGAATCCTCGTTGCCAAGAGAAGCAAGATTTGACTCTAATTCAATGCAATTTTTGTATAATGCAAGACCTGGATGAGGTAGAGCCAGGAATCTACAATTTGCAGAGGACAAAAAGTTAGAAACTTCTAACATTGACGGAGAACTTTTCTAGACAAATTGATCCTGTTCTGGTACTTAACATATAGATGCAAAAGCACATCAGCAAGCAACTCTTAAAACTTAAAATTCCTCTGGGGATACAATCGAGGGCAAAATAGAAGTAATAAGAAACATTGACTGAAGAGATGAGAACATACCGCTTATAAACCTCTCTTGCATGTTTAAGTCCATCCTTTTGAAGGATGAAATTAACTACAGCTGAAGAAAGAGAGAACCCATTCTCACTGCCACCATATTTAGCGACTGCTTTGAGAGAAAGTTCAATCAGCTTCTCAAAAGATTTTTTCTGATTTGCAAAGAATTTGAGAGCCTGCAGAATGAGATAGCATTACACCAGGACTTTCATACTCATCAACTTTATTGCCTTTCTGTTTCTGATGTAGTAGGTGAAGAAATAAAAGTACAGTAACTTTTCATACACAAACAATGCACAGATGATAAAGCGCATTCCAATATGTTTAGGCAAATCATGACTTCAGGGAATCCAAGGTTCATTCAGCAAGGGGATTATCAACAAATAAACATCAACTAGAGCATCGAATAGAACAGAAAAGCAAAGATGGAAATTAATGCTGAGACATACCATTATCCACAAGCTCTCAGCTTCTGATATTGACATTTTTGTTAGAACAGTTCTAAAAAGTTCAAAGATGGATAATGCATCAGCCTTGCTAGGAGAAAGAGAATCCTTTGTGATACATCTAATGTCTACTGAAACCCTTAAAAGCCACAGTTGTACTGAATCTGAAATTTTTCCACTGCAAAGGTTCTCTGCTACTTTCTTGGCTTCCTCCAATCTCCCCAGTTGTGTGTAAAATGAAATACATTGGCAAGCAAGTTCTTCAGTAAGACACCCTGTTGTTTCAGCCTTCTCATAAACCTTCAAGATATCTGAAATATAGCTGGAGGCATGATTGGATAAGCTAAAGGCTTCTACTTCTCCTCTTTCAGAAGCAATGGCATCCAGCAAAAAATTTATGTACAATTTAAACATCGTGGCTGAAGGCACTGCTTTTATTGCCTCTTCATAAACCTGTACATGGCAGAGAAATAATGTATATGATTTCATAAATATGCTCGCTAGATTTTTACTAGGTAATATATAGTTAATAGCTTCAAACCTGAACTGCCTTTTGCAACCGAGAATACATGGCATCTTCATTCTTCTCCCCCGTAATTGAGGCATCAGGCATTTCAAGTCTTGCTAACCAATCCCAATATTCAGGATCAGCTGAAAAGTCTCTCTTCATATCCCTCAGTATCTCAATACGAAGCTCCTCTGAATCTGCCACCTCTATTGATTCCAGTATCTCAAGAAATTGTTTCCTGAGGCTAAAACTAGAAGGAAGTGCTTGAATTGCCCCACCATATATCGTTTTAAGAAGCCCCGATGCATGCTCTGAAAACAAATCCAATTTCTTCTCAGACTCTTCATCTGACACATGATCATTGTTTTCTTTGTCTTCATCATCAAGGGACATAAACAAATCTGTGTTTTCCTCCTTCCATTGCTTTTCATCGGCATCCTTTTTATCACGAACTAAGGTTCCTTTATCCTCCCCAAGAGCAACCTTTCGAGCTTTTAGCTTGTTAAGGTAAGTAAGTTCCATCCTAAGATACTCTACCCAAAGGTCTTCTGAGTTAGGACACATTCTCAAACCACTTTGCATTAAAGCACGAGCAGCAGCCACATTCAAGTTATGATCAAATTCCCAAGCTGCTGCATATATCCAAACTCCTGGCAGCTTAGGATGGAACCTAATCACTAGGGCCAAAACCTACAATAGTTTTTGAAAATCAACAAATTTAAATTATCATTCACCTCTAAAACCCAAATTACACCCCCACCAAAAAAAATCTTCTTTTCCATATCCAAACAGAAAATAAGAAATTAAAAAACGTACCTTTTTCATTCTCCCATTCTTTCTCTGCCTACAAAACTCAAGGTACCGAAACCAAAGCTCAACATCTCCTTTATACCTCATAACGGCAAGTCTATATATCTCCATGATTCTCGAGACGGGGGCGAAATCGGAAACCGATTTTCTCGTCTTGGTCTTCTTCTTTCCTTGGCGCAAGAGTTCACGAGTTGCAGCTTTTTTACGGAGCCGGCGGAGAGCGTCGAGCTGAGTCTCGTAGTCGATATAGGCAATGAAATCTTGCTTGAGGGGAGAAGGCCGCTTGAGTCGGTATTCGAACTTGCGACGTTGCTTAACTATCTCGGCGATCTCGCGACGAGTGAAGATACCTCGACTTTCGAGGTCATCGAGCTCGTCCACCATGCGCTCGAGACGGTATTGAACTACGTCCGCCATTGCTGCTTCGTGCTGAGCTGAGAGAGTGGGCGCGTGTTTAGGGTTTAAGAAAAGATTATAGTCCTAGGGGGGAAGGAAAAGAATGGGTCTGGTTCGGGGTTTTTATTTTGTTGGGATTCGAAATGATGGTTAGCTTTTATGCAAGTGGACTGGGCTTATGTTTGAATCAGATCAAGATGAATTTGGGCTTTCAATTTATGCCCACTCCGTTTCATTAGTAAAATATTTTTAGATTAAGGGTCTGTTTGATTGAATGAATTGATTTTCCGGAAAATCATTTCCAACTTTTCCAACGTTTGATTGGTGGAAAACATTTTTCATTTGGAAAATGAACTCCAAAACAAGGGAAAATGGGTTACATTTTAGGGAAAATGTCTTACTCTTTCAATTTCCGTAAGACATTTTCCGTGCTCTCTGCTCTATCCCTCATTCATTCCTTCCTTCATTTCCGGTAGAAAATTGCTTCTATTTATCAATTTTCCAGTAACTTATTTTTTTAATTATTCAATACTTGTTTTTTTAACACAATTACAAATAATTTATTTGATATTAATTTTTTTCAATTTATAACGATTAATATTGTGGCTTAATAATTGAGTATTATTATAAATAAATCATTGAAATATATGTAAAAACAATTTAAAGTATAAAAATTTATTAATATATATCAATATATGTAAAAACAATTTTTTCGAAAAATATTTCCAGGAAATCTGCCAAATAGTCGAAAATATTTTACACAGATTCAATCAAACATCAGAAAATATTTTCCAGTAAATCATTTTACAGAAAAGTAAAACATTTTCCCGAAATCATTTTACGGAAAATATTTTACTGGCAATCAAACAGACCCTAATATTGTTAAAAGAAAACAATGTTTTAGCATTTTCATTAGAAAAAAATGATTCATTTGGCTAATGTTAAAGGTTAAATTTAGCTAAAAAAGAATAAGGGTTAAATTGAAAAAAATGTAAAATTGATAACTAAAAAGTTCATTATTCCTACTAAAAATATAAGGATCAAATCCCTAATTTAAATATAGTATAAGAACCAAAATAATAATTTAATGTGGTAACCAGTGTGGTAGTCAAGATGTACTCATACTGGCATGACACTATTTGTTTTATATGTCATGTTAACAAAAAATTAAAAATTATAAAACATTTTAATTTTCAATAAAAAGGAACCCGAAATTCTTATCAACCAATTAATTTGTAATTGAATTTTTATTTATTGACCAAAGGCCTCATTCTTTTTTTAATTCAAACCAAAACGGAACCTTAAAAGAATGAATGGGAAACTTCTCTTTACTTTAATAGAATAGGAGGTTTACTTACTGAGTTTTTCTTTGAATTGAATTCAAAATTGTTCAAATTGTATAATCGTCAATTACTGACATTGGTAAATGGCCCAAAGCAATTTGATTCGATATTCAATAAAATTATAAATAATTTATAAAAATTAAAAAGAGATCAAGTACACGTAAATTACCATGTAGGCTGTCATGTTTAACAAATTAATGATTTAATCAGTATTTTCATTAAAAGCAATAATTTAATTCTTCTTAAAAAGTTGATGATTAAATTTATTAATACTAGTACTATATTTTAATCCAAATCACTAATATTATTTGAAAATTTCATTAGTCCATTGACTTGACACAGGTTTTCGTAAAATGCCCAAAATCCAAATTGCAAAACTGGCTTGCTAATTAAAAGCTGAAATTATCAACCAACCAGCAATAATGGGTTCTTATTTATTTTTGTAACATATGCCCAATAATATGGGGTGATTGGTTTTAATATTTGCTTATAGTTAAAAATTATTGTCTTCTTATGTATATGTGATACTTGTTAATATAATATTGTGATCATACCTGGAGAATAAGGTCTATATTCAAATTATATCATTCTTATTTGGGTAATCTATAATGTGAAAATAATTTTAAATGTGGAAAGAGGTTCAATCTCATCATTGTCAACTAATTTAATGTCTTTTCTTTTTGCCGAGATCAACCCATTAAAGTCCAGTTGTATCTTTATTTCTTTTTTAATAGTTTAATGCTACATTAACAATTTCAAATTGCAAAATATCAAATCCAAATGAAAATCTTGAAATTCAGGATGAAATTATTGATGTGATATTAAGCTATTGAAAATGAATAATATCACTGTTTCATACAATATTTTCTCTCAAAGTCCAAGCGTATTATTTATGTCCATGTTGATGAATTACTTAAATGCCAAAGAAAATTGATGACAAAAAATATATTTAGAAAAAACAGAACAATATGTTGATTCCTTTAACATTGGTTTCACATCCAACTTTATTTTTTTATCAGACAAAAAAATATAAGTTGAAGAGTTAAAAAAAGAAAATTAATAGAAAACTAAAATAACAATTTTATAAAATCATTACATGTTAACATTTTTAGGTGATACCTTCTTACCATTTAACTCATTCTTTTCTTTGATATTAATTGATAAAGTAGTTGTGTTGAGGTTTTGAAAAATCAGACATAATGTGACACCCTATCTGTATCGAGAGAGGCGACAGATATAGCAACTGTTAAAAGAAATGGATAGGGGAAACTTCAGATGTTAACACAAGTTATTAACTTCTATTTTCTTTTTGTTGTTGGTACGTTTTTTAAAAATATTATTTTATTAAAATGTTGTGTTGTTCGGAAAATGAATTAAGTACAAGTTAATTTAAAAAAACGACTGATATAAATTAGTGAACTTTATTACATTTGTAATATTGTTCCCAGTTATTCACTTTTAGGCTTTTCATGTTACAATTACACAGATAGTGGGAGCCAAGTAGTACAAGTAATGCACACACAAATTTATAATAAGAAGAAAACATGATAGGACAAAGTTACTTCAATCCCAAGCAACACTGTCGGTACTTAGCTTCACAGGTATTAAACTCACGGTATTCCGCTTCCGCCTCCAAATCCTCCTCCATATCCTCCGCCAAACCCACCGCCATGGGAACCAGCACCTCCCCCCCACCACCGCCTCCGCCTCCTCCTCCGCCACCAAGCCCTCCATTTCCAGACCCAAACCCACCTCCAACTCCACCCCCAAAACCATATCCAGCACCTCCTTTGCCACCCCCACCTCCACCGCCACCGCCACCGCCACCACCACCTCCCCCACCACCTAAGCCGCCACCAGCACCAGGCCAACCGAATCCACCACCATAACCAGGGATATAGGGGAAGAACGATTTACTCTCACCAACCGCATGCACTTCCTTTTCACTCACTAGCTTCCTACCATCAATACAACCGCAAAGAAAAATAACACCAACAAGCACGAAGACAGAAACCCTGCAGACAGTCATCGTTTATGCTAAGAATTGTTATAAATATTTCACAACGTGCAATGAGAAAAGTACTCAAAATGATAGAACATTTATATAGATGTCCGAGAAGTAAAACTGAGTAATAAAAATTGCCAGCAAGGTTAGGGTACTTAAAAAGGTGAAATAGTAAAATGCCTCCTATCATCAATAATCCGTGCTGAGACATGGAAGTTAATATAGCCAGCTGCGCCTAGGGAAAAAGAGACCCACTACTTTAAGCGTTGATTTTGGTCTTTGGATCATTGATCGAAACCAACGCTATTGAATGAAATAATTGGCTATTGCTCTTATTTTAATTCAATGTTGAAGACCTTCCTTCATCTAACTTTCTCATTGGCAATCTTATCAATTTTAATTGGCCTCACATTGAGGTCCTAACAGTTGTCTCCATGACGATTATCTTCTACGTCCCAAGCATTACAAAGAACCAACCATATGGTGAAACTAAAGTACATTCTTTGGATTAAGCTAATTAACAACGCCGACCAAAAACAAACGGCCAGAAAACAGTTAAATTGTACTGTTCCATTAAAATCAACCTGGCCCTTAACATTAAACTCCAATCCCGTCTTGCCCTCCCTTTTCTCTTTTGTATCAAACTTTTCGGTGGTTACACTAAAATTCTTCCATTGAATTAAATGAATTTGTTGGTTTAAAAGTCATCTTCTCGAAAGGGAAATGAGAAACTACCCAAAATCTGGTGTATCATCAGCACTTATAAGTTGGCTGCCGACTCTTCGCATCATGAGACCAGAAAAAAGAAAAGTTCGGATGATCCCCTTCTCTGGTATCCAGACCAGAAAAGAGGATAGAAAAAAGGTTCCTTTGGCACACGTGAATCAAGCCTGGTTTTCAGCCTTTGGAATGGTGCTTTTGGTCACCGTTCGTCATAATGGAGGTAGCGGCAGGTGTTAACCGTTAAGGATTAACTGTCTGTCTCGTTGGATGGTTAACATGTATATATACTTCGGAAACCAATAAAGAAAAACCAAAAAGACAATTGATATACTTGCTACGATGTCCGTTTATTTGCATAGCTTTAAGCAAGTGTGATAGAGTTCACTTATGCCTGTTGAGTCGAGTAATATGGAATTTAATGTCCTTTTGAGTAAAGCTATCAGGTTCTAGTTTTGTGGATAGAGAAAACAACACTATCTCTCCTTTAGGGATCTGATTTGGCTCGATGTCAGGACTTGATATAACTACTGGACACCAGAGCATCAGACCCCAAAAAAAGAAAAATTCATATATGGGGTCTTAGCTTTCCTCAGCGTAAACACGGGCCGGGAAACTTTTGAGTTTACAGATAGACGCATTGAAAAATCAGATATATTGCGTCTGCCGCTTCCTGATGGATCAGCTAAGCCAACCTGCAGCACCATTGCTATCCTCGTGTATAATAAATCGATAATTAAAACCATCCACTTAAAATGCCCCTCCTATTTAGAGCTGAAAGCATATACCATATAGATTCAAAAATAATAATCAAAACAACAATTCAAGGCTTGAAGATGTCATTTGGACGCAGACTTTACAGGCATTGTTAAATAATAAAAAATAAAAAAGCTAAAGACGAAGGGTCAATTTGTGGGCACTTTCGGCAGTGGAGAAGTCGCAATTTTGCAACTTTTAATTTGGACAAATAGGCAGGCCTTTTTGGATTCTCTATTCAGTATTTAGGGCCTTGCTATACCATAATGGGCTGATTCCGGGTTCTAAGTAAGTTCAAGCATGATTCTCTTTGACATGTGCAATGAGAGATGGTTGATTTGTTTCACTACACATTATTTTACAAATTAGAAACAGCAATATGGAAATGCTTCACGAACTTCCAATTGTTTCAACCAAAACATGAGTTTGCATAAATGGATTAATGTCGGGTGCATCTTTCAACCACCATACGGATTAACATATATAAGTCAAACATGTTACATTCACACTTAAACTAAAAGAAATAACCGATTCCAATATCTGAATAAGCTCAACTACGTAAAGAATTTGGAAAAATCAGCACAAAATCAAAGTGTTAAAAGTCAACAAAATGATTCAAAATAAAACAATATTCTTGTAGGATTTTACGCTGGTAGAGGAGATAATAGATTTTAGTTTCATAATTTTAAATCTTACAAAAGTACTTCTAGCCTGTATATAGATAGGTTTATAATTATATTAATCAAAACCCAAGTTTTTAGCTCAAACAACTTCTGTTCTTTCATAAAATTACTGCTAAGATTGTTCCAATTACAGTAATTGTTTCATCAATTTCGTTTAGTTATAGGACAATAGAAGACTACGTATATTGTGGCATGCCAAAATAAATAATAATATAGTAAAACTAAGGCCAGTTCTTCATTGCTTTTGAAAAGTGCTGTGGAGAAGTGCTTTTGAAAATTTTAAGTGTTTGGTATTGCTGTCAAAATAAAATATCCATTTTAGACATAATATTATAAAGTAACAAATATGTATTTAAATAATATTCAAATTAGTTAATATTATGATATTTTAGCAAAAATATAAAAAATAATTTATTATAACTTATTGTTAATATTTTAATAATAATAATTTTAATTTTAAATATTTCTAAGTAATTAATATTAATTATTTATTAAATTTAATTAGAATATATAAACTATATTTAAATATTTAAATATAATAATTAAATATTTGTAATTAGATATTGACACAATTGTATTATTATAAAAATTATTTTTTATTTTTAATTAATGCTTTTAACACATCTGTATTATTTTATTTTAAAATGTATTTGAATATATAACTCATATTAGATATTAACATAACATAGAAAACATAAACCTAACAAATTAAAATATTACATATATTTGGATTAAAGTTTTAAAAAAGGATAATATTTATATACCAAATATAAATTCACAATAGACATGTACTAAGCATATACATAGAGCTACTCTAATATTGTTCTCAATTATATTATTTCTTTATAATTAATTTAACTTGTTCAAAACTATTAAGAACATATATTATATAAATATGTGGTTTCCAACTAGGAAGCTCTCAAATTTTCAACTGCAATTTCATTGAGCAAATTGAATAAAAATTGCATCCAGAATGGCAAAAATGTCATCAATCTCCAAAGTCTAGTTTGCAACTAAATACTTCATATCTGTCCAGGAAATTTTTCTTATAGAAAGAAAACACTTCAAACCATCTTAAACTAGTAATATGGGGAAAAGACTATTAGATGGACAAGTGTCAGACACAGGAAAGACTCAAATGAAATCAATTTCATAATATAAGATTCTAGGAAGAGGGAAGAGTGTAATGCATTTCATTTAAAGGTTCAGCTAAAATCTTTAAATAGAATCAGACCTATAGTAATAAAACTAGTACATACCATGATGTAAAAAAAAGTACAAGAGAAACAGAAGAGTAAATTTCAGTCCACTCAGATGTTGAACATATTTTGAATAGACCAACAAAATTAACTATCCACTGTAACATACTTGATAACTCTATAGGGAGTTGATACACATAAAGCATGAAAATGCTGAAGCCTGCATAAAAATGGAGAGCCTTCCACAACCTTAACAAAAAAGAAACAGAACATAAGCTACTAAAAACATTAACCAATGATAAAATCAAATCCATTAACAAAGAAAATGAAATAGAACAATGTACAAAGAGTCAAGAAGCAATCACCTGAATAATCCTAGAAAATTGCTAGTCAAAGACCAATCCACTATCCCAATACAGCTTCCAATGAAAAATGGCAGAGAAATCCACGAGGGATGGCTAATTCCCACAACCAGCTGAATAGCAGGTAGAAGCAAACAGGAAGCAACTTTAAGATGGGAACCTTTCATGAAATAAAAAACCCGATCATTTCAGTTGGCTAACCAGCGAAATAGCAAACTACCAGTCATACACATTATATGTTATTAATGCAGTCTGTGCATACATTGGATATTACTAAGTTGGCAAGGATACAACTCAATACTGCATGAAACACAAAGCATTTGTTCGCTGAGAAAACTCGTTTGTTCTGTTACCACATGAAAACTCTTGACTAGATTGACAAGAACTCTAAATTGAATATGAGGCAAAATAATGCTTTAGAATGTCACAGCCCGATTTCGACCCTAACCGGACATAGTAATTTCTGGACCACGAATCCGAGTCTGAAAAATATTTTAATATTATTTTATGTGTTTATTATGTATTAATTTATATGTGTGAAAGTTTTGTGAATTAATTTTATTGTTTGTGTGCTTAATTTAATAAAAGGACTTAATCGCGTAAAATGTGAAATTGACTAATTATTGTGTAAAGTGCTAACTTGCTAATGTCTTTATAATGTGAAGTCCTTAATAGGAAATTAGGCCATTAATCAAGATAGTGGACGGCATTATGCTTATAATTTATAGTTTTTATATTATGTATAAAGGTTTTAATAATATATTATATTATAAAGTTAATATATTAAAAGACAAACAAATTAAAAGCCACATTTTCATCTTATTTTGACCGAAACTAGAGAAAAGAAAAAGAAAGAAACCTAAGCTAGGTTCGGCCATCTTTTGAAGCTTAATTCAAGGTTAGTTTTTGTTTGGTTTTTGATAATTTTTACGTTTTTTAGATCGTTGCTTTGAATACTTCAAAACTCATGTCTTAATTTTGTGAATTGTTGATGATTTTGAAATGTTCCATTGATGGATGCTTGAGCTTTGTGATAGTTGATGATGAAAAATGAAAGGTATGTGAAAGATTAACATGTTTGAATTTTTGGTGAAATTGAGTAATTAGGGCTAAATTGTGAAAATAATTTTTTAGGGACTAAAATGTGAAATAAATGAAATGTGTGGATCTGTATGAACACTAGGAACATTCGGCCCTAGTATGGTGTGATTAAATTTTGTGTATTTTGTGTTTTGTGCAAAAAGGACTAAATTGCAAAAAGTGTAAAATGTTAGGGGCAAAATGGTAATTTTCCCATTTATGTATTTTTGGATTTAATTGAATGATTTGATGAATAAAAAGGCTAAATATGAATATGTTTAGATCAAGAAACAAAGAAAACGGAATTGGATTGGGGAAAAACGAAAGTAGTCGAATAGTCGAATGTGTTCGTCGATATCCGAGGTAAGTCAATTAGCAATTAAATGTTATCTAAATTAAATATATGCTTATTATATTTATTTTACATATGATAAGCTGAAACTTAATATATTCAAATTGAATGAAACTTTAAATTTTATTATTGATAGCCGAATACAAGAATTTACTTTGGTAAGTTGATATTAATGATGCAAATTACATGTATGTTAGCTAAAGTTTGTTTAAAGTTCAATAATATAGAACTAATAGTGGATACTATATGTATATACATGTATAAGTTCTTGAATTTAGTTAAAAGTATGTATGTTAATATTTATATATACAAAGTTCAGATATATTTGTATATACATGAATAAATTCTTGAATTTAGTTAAAAGTATGTATGTTATATTTATATATAAAAAGTTCGGATATATATGTATGTACATGAATAAATTCTTGAATTTAGTTAAAAGTATGTATGTTATATTTATATATATAAAGTTCGGATATATGTGTACATACATGAATAAGTTTTGAATTTAGTTAATGTTGAATGTTATATATGTTTACAAGAGGTTCGAATAGGTATGTATATATGAGTACAAATTATTGGATTTTATTAAAAGTATGGATGTTACATATATATATGTATAATATATTTGTATATGTTTGGATCGAATAAGCATGTATATATATGTATAATTGCTTATATTGAGTATAAGTATGAAATTATATATGTATATGTTAAATTCGAAAATGTATGTGTATACAAGTATAAGTACTTGTTTCGAATGTAAGTATAAAATTATACATGTATATATGTTAGATTTGAATATGTATATATGTACATGTATAAGTTATATTGAAATGGGGTATGAAATTATATAGGTATATGTGAGATTTGAATGTTAAATGTACATAGCATGTTATAAGTTAAATAGTATGATATTAGTAGTAGTATCTAAAGTATGAAGGTATATATAAATGTGTCGGTTGAATCATTGATATATTAATGTTGGATTTGGTGATTGAACTTTATATATATATACATGTGGTTCAAGAATATAAGTTATAAATTTTGGGTTGAATTTTTATGTATGGATTTTATATACATATATAGTTTGAATATGAGTTACAACTTATATGAAATGAGATTTCAGGCTCAGTGTCTAGAAGGCTTATCGCCATTGAGATAACTCAGCCTTTATGTTTAGCAGGCTAAGTGCCGGTGATCTGAACCAGGTTATAAGCCTAGCAGGCTAAGTGCTGGTGATCTGAATTAGGCTATAAGCCTAGCAGGCTAAGTGTCGGTGATCTGAACCAGGTTATAAGCCTACCAGGCTAAGTGCCGGTGATCTGAACCAGGTTATAAGCCTAGCAGGCTAAGTGTTGGTGATCTGAAGCAGGCTATAAGCCTAGCAGGATAAGTGTCGGTGATCTGAATCAGGCTTTAAGCCTAATAGGCTAAGTGCCGGTGAATCTGTTTAAATTAAGTGATTATATGCATTGGGTATATATATAATTTTGGTTATATGTAATGGATAAATATATGAACATTTGTTTCTACGTATTTGATGAGCATATAAACGTTCGGATCTTTGTGTTTAGTGAGTAAGTACGTATATTGGTTGTTATGAAATTATTGGATATATATATGTATGCATTCGACATTTGTGGATTATAAGTATATATGTGCATTCGACACATGTAATTGATAAGTATAAATATATGTTTTTGGCATATGTATTTGAATAATTATATATATAAATGCACTCGATGAAGTGCAAGAGATAAGTACACTAGCAATCAGTATATGCAGTTAGTGAGTATGTTTATAACTTGGTTATGCATATAATGAATATACATATGTTCGTTTATATGTATTAATTAAATATACATTCTTTTAGATATCAACAAAATGACTTAAGATAGCAATGTTTGAATAGTAATTATATTTGGTAATTGTGATCTCAATAAATTTACTTAAGGAATTATATGATTATTTTATATGTATAATAGATATGCTAAAGACTTACTAAGCGATAAAAGCTTACTTTGTTAGTTTACGTCCATTTGTTTTATAGATAAAAACAAAGCTGCAGGCTCGGGGATCGTCAGAAAAGATCATCACTCTATCTATTGTCTCGGTATTGAAATGTTTAAATTTTAACTTATGGCATGTATAGGCTAGATAATGATTTGGAAGTACTGTATATATAATTAATAGCCATACGAAAATGGCTTATTTTCTTATGGTTTAACGGAATCGAAATGTTTTGTTTTGTTTTAAAAGGTTAAAGTAGAATTTATAATTATACTTACTTAAAATTTGACTAAGCTTAATATATTTCAATTTATATATATATACAATGCTTATATTTTGGTTTGGAAATAGTAGATTTAAACCTATATTCAAACGAATTGCATATAAATGTTAAATTCTTGAATTCTACTGAATGTCTGTATTGAGTTGTGTTTTGTCTAGTAATGCCTCGTAACCCTAATTTAGCGACGGATACGGGTTAGGGGTGTTACATAGAAGTTCTAGTAGCTAACTTATAAGCTTTAAGTAGGCTACAGAGATCAATAATTTCACCTCTAATCCACAAGGCCCCAAAGATCACAAGGGAAATATTCCACTGGTAAAACATGTGCTATCATTAACACAAAATGAGAAGAGAATAATAATGCTTCACTGCTGCTTTAGAAGAGGGACAGTTGGGGGAAGAGTGTTGAACTTGATTTAATTCATTTAACAAAGTGAATAAAATCAACTCTAGTTCATATCCTCTGCATGCAATGAGTTAATCCTAAAACATGCATATATGATTGCTAAATGGATCCTGTTTTGGGTGGAGAGAGTACATAGTGCAACAATATCACTACATAAAAAACATTTAGAAAAATAAGGAAATACTTACAAACCTAATTGGTCAACAACTGTTAAGAAATGACCCCAACAAGTATACCGCCACGGAACAAGACCGAATCTGTTCCCATGTATATCAAGCAATGCAACTACTAGCACTAGAAGTTGTGTAACCAAAAAATAGATCACTGTGGGAGATCTCCAAAACTGGATTCTGTAAAAGCATAGCCAAAGGGACAAACTGTCAAAATATGCAAAGACTGAAGGAACAGAAGAATTAAAGAAAACAAAATATATCCTCACATCATAAAACCAATTAGCTTGAGCCACCAAACATCTCCTACACTCTGTTTATAGCCTCCAACATCCCATATAACAAGATATGCAACTTGTGAAAGAAAAACAAGTAGGGAAAAGATGATAACAGGCCATAGTAACAAATGTTTCCTCTTGAAACGAAATCAAACAATTAATTTTAAGGAGAAAGAATTTCTGTAAAATCAATCAATTAATTTCTGTAAAAATCAAATAATCAGAAAACAACTAAAAAGTAAAGCATAATGAATAATTAAAGAGAAGAAGAAGAAAAGAAACTCACCGACGGAAGAGGAACAAAGAACCAGAGGAAAGAACTTTGAAAGAGAAAATGTGAAAAAAATGGGTATAGCCAAAGAACCAGAGAAAAGATCATAATCGGTGTAGGTTGCGAAATAAATAAAAAAGTATTTAAAAGAAGCAAAAAAGAAAAAGGGGTTCCATGGTGCCTCACTGCTGTATAGTCAATGTTGTCCACTCCATTATTGCAGCGTCCTGTTTTTCAGTGTTTAGAAAGACTAATATTTAAAAAGTGCATCACTATAATAGCACAATTCTGTTTTTTTTCCTTTTATATTGAAAAAAGCAACTTTTCCCGGCCTCAATATCCAAAATGATCAATACAGCATATTTAGCACAAAATAACTTTTCGATTATTTTCAATTTCCATCTTTTAAAAAATTTAAGATAGTTAATTATAATATTAATATTTTTTTATTAATTTCATTACTTTAATTGATATACTATAAAATTTAACACTTAATGTTTATATGTTATATATAAATGTTAACGGTGTGTATAAACATTAAGGATAAATTTATTAAATTAATAGACATAACTTTAAATATTGAATTTATTATTATACCAACAAAAAAAATATGTATAACTGATGAAAATATTAATACTATGATTATTTGTTCTTAATTACTTATTTTTTAAATTGATAATATTAAATTATTTTGATTTATTTAATAATATCTAAATTGAGAATAAGAAAGAAATGTTTTCACCAATAATATAATAAATTAAAAACCAAATAAAAGGCGAGTACCGAGTACCATAGACCTGCCCGTCCGTATATTGTATCTCATGTATTTTTAAGTTAATTCTATAAATAAAATGTAGTACGTCTATTAAAAGTATTTTATGTTTTGTACGTTTAAATACATTATATTATTTTTTGTTTGCTATTATTTTTGCATTACGCTCAAAATTTTTTGGAATTGCACCTGTTTATAGAAAGACAATGCACTGTTAATAAAGAAATGTGGGTAGGGTGAGAAGAGAACATTTAATTATGTGAAAAATAACATCGATATTAATATTAAACTTGATCATGGATTAAATTGATGCAAAAATTTAGGTTCGGGTTTGATTAAATTTAAAAATTGAGCTTAAAATTTTGTCCAAGTTTGGTCCGGATTAAAAATGTTAAACTCAAGCCGCCCGATCCAGCCTGCTCATATTAATTTGTTTATATTATTTTTATATAAAAATAAATTTTAAAAATATATATAATACATCAAATACATTAAAAATATTAAAATAAATGTTTTTCAACAAATTAAAAATACATTTGAAAAAGTCTTTTTATTTAAATAACACTAAAATAGTTATAATTTAGCAAGCTCTAAAATAGTAACAAAATTACAAATAAAATAAGAGTTATATAATATTTAAATAATAATAACAAAATAATAATAATATAATAGCAAAATGATAACAAAACAGTAGTAGAAAAAAAATTTAGACTAATTCGTACCAAAAAATATTGTTTGAGGCCCAACCCATTTAAAAATTAGATCTTATTTTTTGTTAACTCGATTTCTAAATTTATATTTTTATTCAAATCATTAAATTTCTCAAGCAAACATTTAACAAATGAATCTATTTAATATAGTAAGGGATTATTGTATCAAATCAGGTCGCGTCAAATAAACACATAGCTTAATTGATAGTGATGTGTGAAAAATGCATGCATCCTTTTACTAACCCCAAAGGTCATATGGTTTTAGTTGCCATGACAACGTAAGATTCCTCAAAGATTAAAGAAATCGGTGCATCATAGAACAATATTACAGTAATCATCATTTACCCTTACTTAATCAAAAGGAATGGTGATAAGTATAATATTAACTTATCTTTAATATGATTTTGGCATACAAACAAAACAAAAGTATATATACTATATAAACTTCACAACCTAATGTAAAAGATTTTTATAAAATGGACCGCCAACCACAACTAGTGCATTTAAATGTCCTTTCGATGCATCTCCAGCCGCCGGGTCCACATGTGATTCAACTTTTAATAAAGATTACTTTCAGCCAAGTTGGGACTTCCACAAGTTTGTTTTCTTAAGGTAGAATTTCGATTTGCTAATCATATTATACATGAAAATTAAGATTCGATGTTTATATTTGTATTTCTTTTTTATTTTATTATAATATAATCGTTTACTTGTATAAAAAAATTGATTTAAGTCAAATAAATATGAATATTTCTGTTTTATGTAAATACAATTTTCCTTTTTCTTGTTGGAAGTAATATTAAAATTTTAAATTCATTTTTAAAATTATAGGACCAACTGTTCTTTTTCTTTTATGTATATAAAGGGTCAACGTTGAATTCGTAGAATATTGCTCCAAGCATAGATTACTGTCAATTTAGAATTAATGCTTTGTTTGCAATAATAGTTTTATATTTTATATTTTGTTGCGACTTCGAATCATATTTTGTTCAAATTGATTTTGAATATTTATGTATTAATTATAAATGTTTTTTATAGCCAATGTAACAGGACTTGTCCTTTTCTTTTATAAAATTTACCTTAAATCTCTATATTATTAAAAAATTTAGATTTTATTTTATTTTTAAAATTTTAAATTGTGCGGCTATGTAATTACAATTTACATTACTAAATATGATATAAATAATTATTTACTATTAATCAAACATTTTTAAAAGATATAAATCACTGAAATTACAAGAAAGAGAACAATAATTACAATTTTCACTTAATTATTCTGTAATTTTCAAACATACTTTTTAATATTTCATATAAACAAAATTTTTAATATAATAAATATTGAATTTCGACACCAATGGATAAAATTGATGCTGGAACACACTCTTTTTTTTTTTTGAAGTTTCATAATATTGTTTGACCAGATATCCGGTTCATAATATTGATTCACCGTATTTTCGGTTTTCATTTCGCGTGCTTCTCAATCTATGGGGTGGGAATTTTTCATGGGTTACTTTCAGAATCTTTTATTTTATTTTTGTCCCACGCTATATAACGAAAAAAAAAACATATACGGAAAATAAGATGAGATATTTTCCTCACCGTTTAAAAATAAAATTAAGGATTAGGAATGGACCATAGTGTGTGGCATGGACCACCCTGATTGAACCAAATGGTTCTTTAGAGCTGAGGTCACAAAAAATTGTATAATT
Source organism: Gossypium hirsutum (assembly GCF_007990345.1). Classification (NCBI taxonomy): domain Eukaryota; kingdom Viridiplantae; phylum Streptophyta; class Magnoliopsida; order Malvales; family Malvaceae; genus Gossypium; species Gossypium hirsutum. The sequence goes on along the minus strand of NC_053441.1, from coordinate 15,442,303 downwards.
TTAAACCACACCTTATAGGTATTTCTCAAAAAAGTAAAGGGTAAACTATTAAAATAGTTACTTTTATTTGTCTCAAATTACAGTTTAGTTATTTATATTTGAAATGTTATGTTTTAGTCACTTACGTTATTGTGTTATAACATTTCAGTCACTGAGTTGATAATTGCCATTAACGGTATAACAATAAGTTAACGTGTCATGTTAAATCATCATTTCAAATAAAAAATTTTAGTTAAATTATATATTTAGTCCCTATATTTTTCTTATTTTGAACAATTTGATTTTTTTTCCTTTACGTTCTTTTAACTTCTTCTTTTTTTCTCTTTATCTTTCATTCTCTTTTGCTTCTCCTCCTATTTTCCTCCCTTCTTCATTTATTTTAACGTAGATTTCTATGTTTTTAATTTGTTAAAACATCCATCCATACAGGTTAAGCTCTTTTAGTTTGACATTTTTTGTTTCTTACTTTTGGGAATTATAGGAAGGAATGGAGTTAAAGGGGCACAACTAGTTTGGTTCTTGACTGGATGCAAAGGGTAATAATTGCAATTGATGCGGCAAGAGGCTTGGAATATTTACACGAGAAGGTTCAACCTTCGATTATCCACAGAGATATCAAATCTAGCAATGTTCTTCTTTTTGAATACTTCAATTCGAAGATTGTGGATTTTAACCTCTCAAACTAGGCTCTCGACATGGTTGCTTGTCTTCATTCTACTTGTGATTTGGGAACCTTCGGCTATCATGCACCAAAGTATGCTATCTGAAGTTGCTTTATATCATTGTTCATTACTTTTTCGAACCAACCGGTCATTGCCAGTTGCTGACATAAATAATTTAAGAGAGGAAAACAAAAGGAGAAACAGAAGAGAATAAAAAAAAAGTTAAAAGAACATAAAAGAAAAAGTTTAAATTGCTCAAAACAAAAAATATATATAGGGACCAATTGTATATTTTAATCTAAAATTTTCATTTGAAATGATGATTTAACGTGTCACGTCAGCTGACCGTTACATCGTTAATGACAATTAATAACTTAGTGATTAAAATGTTACAACACGATAATATAAGTGATTAAAATATAATATTTTAGACATTAATTATTAAAATATAAATTGAATCAAATAAAAATGACTATTTTGATAGTTTACCAAAAATAAAATATGAGATCCTTAAAAGAATAACCAGAAAAAAAAGGAAAACATAAAAAAGAGGGAAGAATCTAAGAAATTAATGGGACCGTTTTTTCAGCCTCCAAACACAAACTTAACCTTCTCTATATTGACCACGTCTCTAAGGTGCTGTCCACGTGACGCAAGCGATGAGAAACCTATATTAAGCTCCATCCAACCAAAATCAGCCACGTAAACAATCTCATGTTATCCAGAAATGCGTCTAGGTTCAATGCACCTTGTACCCCCGTCTTTAATCAGGCTATTATTTAACCTTTTAACCCTCTGTGTCCCTCTCCCCACCACCAACGCTCAACATAGAGAAAACTCAGAAACACGCAGGAAACCCAAAGTTTTTCTCTTTTTTTTCCCTCTTTTTTTATACACAAAGGTAATAATTTTCGAAAATGGCATTTGCTGTTACCTCCTCTCCGGCTGCAATTTCTGGTTCCAGCTTTTCTCGTTCAAGTGCCTCATCTGATCTCAGAAGTACATTTAATTTCGTCTTCTTTTTAAATGTTCTCTTTTCCGGTTAATTATGTTTGTTGATGTTTTTATTTATTTATTTTTTGGGGGTTTCAGTTCCGCAAATTGGTTCATTTCGGCTAGCGGATCGCCATGCAACGGTGAATCTATCTCAAAAGCGTTGCGCAGTGAAGCCCGTGAATGCGGAGCCAAAGAGGAACGATTCCATGCTTTCTCATGCTGCAACCACCTCTGCTCCTGGTAAAACATCGAAGTCTTATTTTTTCTTTTTTGAAAATTTAATTTAATGATGATTACAAAGGTTTGATCGGGATTAATTCATGGTGGATTAACAGAAGTGTCGGAAAAAGTTGAGGTGGAGGATTTTGACCAATTGGCCAAAGAACTTAACAATGCTTCTCCACTCGAAATCATGGATAAGGCTCTGGAGAAATTTGGAAACGACATCGCTATTGCTTTCAGGTAGTCCTTATCTCTAAATTCATTAACTTCATTAACAATTAGTAATGGTAGTTTGAATGTTAATTACTTAATACGGCCAAAGCATATCATGGAATGTTTTAAAATTACTAGATCCATTTTCTGTTCTGGTAATTTTGAGTGTTAGTCAGTAATGAGATGTATTTATTTATTAATTATTCCTTTTGCAGTGGAGCGGAGGATGTTGCTTTGATTGAGTATGCAAAATTGACTGGTAGGCCATTTAGGGTGTTCAGCCTTGATACTGGCAGGCTGAACCCAGAAACCTACCGATTCTTTGATGAGGTTGAGAAGCATTATGGGATTCGTATTGAGTACATGTTTCCTGATGCTGTTGAAGTTCAGGCCTTGGTTAGGAGCAAAGGGTTGTTTTCATTTTACGAGGATGGGCACCAAGAATGCTGCCGTGTTAGGAAAGTGAGGCCTTTGAGGAGAGCACTCAAGGGGTTGCGTGCCTGGATTACTGGTCAAAGGAAAGATCAGTCTCCGGGAACTAGGTCGGAGGTTCCTGTTGTTCAAGTGGATCCTGTTTTCGAAGGTTTGGATGGTGGGTATGGTAGCTTGCTGAAGTGGAACCCGGTTGCCAATGTTGATGGTAAAGACATTTGGAATTTCCTCCGGGCGATGAATGTGCCCGTCAATTCTTTGCATGCCCAAGGATTTGTGTCCATTGGTTGCGAGCCTTGCACGAGACCAGTATTACCAGGACAACATGAGAGGGAAGGTAGGTGGTGGTGGGAGGATGCCAAGGCCAAGGAGTGTGGTCTTCATAAAGGGAACCTGAAAGAAGACGGTGCAGCTCAAGTTAATGGAAATGGGGCTACCACTGAAAGTGACATTTTCAATAGCCAGAGCTTGGTCACACTGAGTAGGACTGGAATTGAGAATTTGGCAAAATTGGAGAGTCGGAAAGAATCATGGATTGTTGTGCTCTATGCTCCATGGTGCCCTTTTTGCCAGGTAACCCTGCTCCAAACTATGCACAAGTTAGTTGAAAAACGTTTGCCATTTGGCTTGTAATTTTACGGAATCTATGTGTGAATGTTAAACAGGCAATGGAAGCATCGTATGTTGAATTGGCTGAGAAGCTGGCAGGTTCTGGTGTGAAAGTTGCAAAATTCAGAGCTGATGGTGAACAAAAGGAATACTCGAAGAACGAGTTGCAGTTGGGAAGCTTCCCCACTATACTTTTCTTCCCCAAACACTCAGCTAAGCCAATAAAGTATGCCTCTGAGAAGAGGGATGTTGATTCATTGATGGCCTTCGTTAATGCCCTCCGATGAAGGGATTCATAAATTATTTGTCCGAGTTAACAAAAAATCAACTTTTGAGTGGTGGTTCATGCTGGTTTACAATCTCATAAACAAACTCATGAACCCGGATTTTGTCATGCTTCCATCGCCCGTAGCATCATAATGAACTCGGGTGTTTTTGTATACTGAACACGATGTTCCATATTTTGACATATATGTGTGAAATTGATAGTTCTTTATTAAAAACCGTCTATGTGAGTGGTTTTTTTTAGATTCTCTTCATTTCGAGATCACGAATCTGATTCTACGAGACCTAACTTAATATCAGTATGTTTGGTATGCAAATCACTAATCATCATGAAGAATTAGAGAACTGTGTTTGACCTTTGTCCCACAAGTCCGAAATTTTCAAGACGCTTCTAGATATTGGTTTCTAAAACTCTCCCATGTAGTTCGGTAAAGCAGCTAGAGTCCTCGAATTCAAAAGCATTTTAGTTAATGTAACGAGAGGCTGGGGAAATATATCGGTTTTTTCATTTTCGTACTTACATTTTCTTTTTGTACTTAATTTTTTTCATATTTACTTTTTTTTTCAATTTGGTATTTTTAATCTAAAATATTAACTGGTATTATGATTCTTAGTCCAAAAAATTAACTGATATTAAAAAAATTTTAACATTTTCATAAAAGAATATTATTTAAATTATTTTTTACTTAAAAATATATTTATTAAAATGAATTTTAATTAATAAAAAATATTTTTTTTAATTCATTTGTTCTTCATGTTCTCTCTTCCTCTTCCTCTTCATCTTCTTCCATGCTTCATCCTTCTTCTCAATACAAACAACCATAGTTAAAATTTTCATAACTATAAAGAACAAAAACATAAAAAATATCAACCCAAATTTTGGCGAAAGCAAGATGGAATTTTTTTTGGGTATTGTTTGGTCTATCTAAATGGTGAAAGAGAGAAGTTTATAAAAAGAGAAAGAATATACTGAAACTTGAAGACAATCTGCCAGTGAAAAACAATTAGACTTGATGTTGAAGTTTTGAGATTTATTTATATATCTACAAAAATTTAATGTTTTTTAGAAAAAATAAATTCTGGAAATGAAAAGAAAAAGAGTGATGAAATTTGGACTCAAACAATTATCGGTGAGCAACGACTTGAAGTGGAGCATGGTGGCTGATGATAACCATTAACGTCGGAATCTAAAAAAATTTTGAGTTTCATTTGGGTTTCAGTTAGAAACATTAAAAGAACGATTTGAATTTTAAATTAATTAAAATTGTTAGAGTTGTGTGACCCAAATTCTAAGAGATTGCTTGCAAGTCAAGTTAAATAAAATATATCTTCTTTCAAGAAGATTTAGTACTTATGAATATAATATATTTAACATTTAGTAACATAATATATTTGACTTTGATTAGAGTTAGGTTTTTTCAACCTATAAATAGATGTAGTCGAAACTCCTCTTGTAATAATTCGAATTTTACATAGTGAATTTTCTTCACCTCTGCCCGTGGTTTTTATCCCGAAAGGGTTTCCACGTAAAAATCTGTGTTCTTTATTTTTATTTCTCTTTTTCTTTACGATATATTGTCATTACCGACGTTCTATTTTTACAAATTAGTATCAGAGCTTCCGGGTTGTTCATCTCGATCACTGTAATGACGTCTTTGAAGTATAAAATTTCATTGTTGGATCGCAACACCAGATTTGCGTTGTGGCAGATTAAGATGCAAGTAGTTCTTGCGCAGATGGATCTAGAGGATGCCCTGCTAGGGATAGATAAAATGCCTTTAACATTAACGGATGAAAAGAAGAAGCGTAAGGATCGAAAGGCATTAACACAATTACATCTGCATTTGTCTAGCGAAATTTTACAGGATGTGATGAAGGAGAAGACCGTTTCTGCATTATGGAAGAGGCTGAAACAAATATGTATGTCGAAAACTCTAACCAGCAAGTTGCATATGAAGCAGCGTCTTTATGCTTATTGTTTGGAGGAAGGTGCGTTTGTACACGAACACTTAACAGTGTTTAAAGAAATTCTTTCAAACTTGGAGACTATTGAGGTTCAGTATGATAAGGAAGATCTAGGGTTTATTCTACTTTGTTCGTTGCCCCCGTCTTATTCAACCTTTAGAGACACGATTTTATATAGCTGCGAGTCTCTCACAATTGATGAGGTTCATGATTCTTTGACCTCTACAATAAGATGAAGCATCTTGTGGCTAAACCCGACTCTAAGGGAGAGTGTCTCATTGTTCGTGAGAGACAAGATCGGAATGCTAACGATGATCGTGGAAGGACACAGGAACAGAATCCTCGCGATAAATCTAAAGGTAGATCGAAGTCTTCAAACAGAGGTAAAACTTGTAACTTCTGCAAGAAGAAAGGGTATATTAAATCTGAGTGTTATAAGCTATAGAACAAAATCAAAAGAGAGGCTGCGAATCAAAAGGAAAAACAACCAGAAAATTTCGGTGAAGTTGATGTTGTAGAAGACTACAGCGATGGTGAACTTCTAGTCGCTTCTATTAACAATTCTAAAATGAGCGAGGAATGAATGTAATAGCCTGATTTTTAGAAATGTTGAAAACAGTGGTACGAGACCACCAAATTCAAAAAATAAGCTCATAAATTTTATTATTTAATAATTACGAGTCAAATATGAATTAGTAATTTATGTTTTATAAAAATTTATTAAGTCAAGAAATTGAGGAAAAGAGGTATAGAGACCTTGATGTTATAAATCGAGCCGTAAATATTTTTATAAATATTTACGGAGTGTCAATATGGTAATGTTAAAGTTTCGTCAGAAAATTTTAACGTTTTAGCAGTCAATTAATTAAAAAAGACTAAATTGAAAAGATGCAAAACTTGCTAAAGTAATTAAATAGCTTAACAATTAAATAAGAAAGGAATAAAAGAGTAAATGGACCAACTTAAGTGGCAGAGACGGCATACCGTTAAAAAAATCAAAGATTTTTATGTATTTAAGGACAAAATTGGAATTACAATAAAGTTTATGTGGCCAAAATTTATTTTAAGGATTTCAAGACCATTCCTTCTTGAAATTTCGGTGGAAAATAGCCAGGGAGAGGGTTTAGAGCTGGTTAGCTTTAAGTAAGTGTAATTCTTACTTTTTCCTTGAAATTTTTATATTTTTATACTTTTACAATTAGGTCCAACTTACTATTTTACTAGTTTTTCATTTTGTTGAAAGTTTAGGAAGATACCATTGATAAGTTCATATGATTTTTTTTATTTGATGATGAAATTGATATGTTAACGGATGTTTAAAGGTGTTTTATTAAAGAATTTTGGATGAAAACATGTTTTAGGGATTAAGTTGAAAAGTATTGAAATTATGGAAAAACTCTAAAATTTCATGGAATCCATGGGCTGTTATTGATATCTATGAGAATTATTAGGCTTGGACCAATAATTAAATTGCAAGAATTTCATTTTACGAGCTTAGGGACGAAATTGTCATGTGTTAAAATTTTGGGGTCAAAATGGTAATCAATATATTGCACTAAAACAGTTTTGGGCAGCAGCAGTGTGCCAACTTTGAAAAATCACCAAAAATCGTGGGAATCGAATTAGAAGATGAGTAAAACATGAAATTAAATCTTATTTAGTCTAGTTTCTCACAGAAAAAACTATGTAAGCAATAGAATTGTAAATCATGAGATATAATAAATTTGGTGAGACAGAGTCAGAATAATTTCGTAATCCCCTGTTCTGAATTTGGAAAATCATTAAAAATTGTACAAAATTAATTATGGGTTAAAATTTATATTTTTAGAATCCTGAACAAGTCTATTTTCATGATAAATAAACAGGAATACTATCCGAATTCTGTACAATGAGATAATCAATTTTTAGTGAAGAGAGGTCAGAACTGTCGAGCAGTGCAACAGGGAAATTTTAAAGAATAAACTGTACTTATTGGCTATGTCAAAAATTCTAAAATTTTTATGGTAAAAAGATATATGAATCTAGTTTCAGGAGAAATTAACGAATTTTAATTTGGAGCTCCGTAGCTCCGGAATAAAATAATTTAGTGACTCTGGCTCAAATGGGCATATTTAAATCTACATATAAGTGAGTAATGAAATTATGTATAATGTTATTAAGCGTGTTATATACAATAAGGATGTGGAATGGAGAGGAGAAGGAGGAAAATAAAATATATGAATGAATTGTGTATAAATGGTTATATGTCCGATTATAATCGGTCAATGGTAAATTGAATGGTAAATACGTATTGGTATTGAAAGAATTATTGCGGTATTGAAAAGCAATTGATCAAATGTTTAAGAAATTTAGTCATGGTATATATATATGTGTGTGGTAATTTTGATATATGGATGCTTTTTGGTTGTGGATTGATCATGATAATAAAGGTTAGGTATATTTGGTCTATTAAGTGACATAATTGAGAAGTATGATAGGTGGGTCATTCTATGTGTGAGATGATGATATAATTTGGCTTGGTTAAGTAAGTGAAAAGGATGATTACATCATTGAGGTTGCACTGATTAATTCGGTTTATGTGATGGAAATGTCAAGTACGTTTGTCTTTGATGCGTGATGATTATTTAATGCCATGAGAATTTGTTTATTGGTGAGGTTTAAAATGTATCTATATTTTGTTTTATAACTTATTTTGTAATTTATTTGAAAAATGATAAAAATTAACTCGGTTACTATGTGAGGTGAATTATGATTTGGGTAGCACATCTATATTCTGCAATAATAGATAAAATATATTTATGTCATGGGTGAATGGTTAAACACTTGGGCTAGTATAAGGTGTATATTTAGTAAGGTTAGTTGGTAATGAAGTAACAGGTTTTGGTTTAACATCAAATAGAGAAAATTTGTACTATCTTTGTGGTTAATATTGATAGTTGTATGGGAGATGAATGGATGGTGTATATGTGACAATTAGCTTATGATATATTGAGTAATTGATATATTACAATAGTTAAATAGGAAAATGTGACGACAAGAGAATATGTAATGGTACGGATCAATTCAGGTACTCGTGATGAATTCAACAAGTAAGTGGAAATTTATAAATTTATACGACGAGGAAGTGAAAGATTGTGAGTATATTGGGCCACGTAAACCCTAATTAGCGAATCAAGAATAACAATTTGAAAGTTTTAGTTTAGATGAAATTTTACAACTCGGTTTAATATGGTTAAAAGTGTATGTGTTCTGGTAATACCTCGTACTCTATTCCGGCATCGAATATGGGTAATGGGTGTTACAATGAATCCTTGATTCGTGTTGCACCTTCCACATGAGTCCCAATCGGGATTGATTTACAACTTACGAAACAATGTCTGAAGGTGTTGTTTTGATGGGAAATAATATTTCGTGTAAAATTGTAGGTGTTGGAACGATTAAAGTTAAGATGTTTGATGGAGTTGTCAGAACACTTAGTCACGTGCGACATGTTCCAGAATTGAAGAGAAATTTAATTTCGTTGAGTACTCTTGATTCAAAAGGGTATAGATACACAGCTGAAAGTGGGGTTTTGAAGATTTCCAAAGGTTCCCTCGTTGTGATGAAAGGGCAAAGAAAGACTGCCGAGTTATATGTTTTGCAGAGTTTTACTGTTACTGGTGGTGCAGCTGTCGCTTCCTCTTCCTTGTCAGATGCTGATATTACTAAATTTTGGCATATGCGCCTAGGGCATATGAGTGAGAATGGTATGGCGAAATTGAGCAAAATAGGACTTCTTGATGGGTACGGAATTTGCAAACTAAAGTTCTATGAGCACTGCGTTTTTGGGAAGCAAAAGAGAGTTCGATTCAGTAGAGGAATCCATAACATGAAGGGAACGTTGGAGTATATTCATTCTGATCTGTAGGGGCCATCTAGAGTGCCTTCGAGAGGTGAAGCTAATTATATGCTTATTCCAGAAAAGTTTGGGCGTTCTTCGAGAGGAGAAGCTAATTATAGTCTTGGAAAACTATGATTGAAAAACAGATAGGAAAACAAATAAAATACCTTCGTACAAACAATGGCTTAGAGTTCTGTTCTGATGAGTTTAATAAACTATGCAAGTCAGAATGGATCGTGAGACACTTGACAGTTTGTCATACTCCAAGCAAAATAGCGTTGCAGAACAAATGAACAGAACAATCATGGAGAAGGTTAGATGTATGTTGTCAAATGCCAAGTTACAAAAGTTATTTTGGGCCGAAGCACGTCTACTTCATATTTTTTTATCAACCGATCTATATCCGTTGCCATTGAGAAAAAGATTGCACAATAGGTATGGTATGGTAATCCTACTGACTATTCTGATTTAATGATCTTTGGGTGTCCTGCGTATGCTCATGTTGATAATGGAAAATTTGAACCGAGATCCATTAAATGTGTTTTTCTTGATTATAAAGTTGGTGTAAAAGGGTATAAGTTTTGGTGTCCTGAAAATAGAAAAATTGTGATTAGCAGAGATGTTGTTTTTGATGAAACTGCTATGCTACCTAACTTATCTACAACAGATTAATCTAGATTAATCCAGAATCTACAACAGAGTATACTCTTAAAGCCAATACAAAAATTCATAATAGAGTTTCTTCTTTACCATAATACTTTATCGCTAAAACCATAATTAAAAGAGAAATTAAACCTTCAAAGAAATATGTCGAGGCTGATCTAGTTGCTTATGCTTTAAATGTGGCTGAAGATATAGATGCAAACCAAGAGCCATCTAATTATTCTGAAGCGATTAGCTGTGAAGACTCAAAAAAGTAGATGTTTGCTATGCAAGATGAGATGAAATCACTTCACAAAAATAAAACATGGGATCTTGTGAAACTTTCTAAAGGTAAAAAGGTTGTTCGTTGTAAATGAGTGTTTAAAAAGAAAGAAGGAATTTTAGGAGTTGAAGAACCCAGATATAAAGCAAGGCTTGTTGCAAAGGGTTACAGTCAAATTTCAAGAGTGGACTTCACAGATGTGTTATCCCCAGTTGTGAAGTATAGTTCGATTCAAGTTTTGCTTGGTATTGTGGCCATGCATGATTTAGAGCTTGGGCAGTTAGATGTAAAAATTGGATTTTTGCATGGAGAACTTGAGGAGGATATTTACATGCAACAACCAGAGGGTTTTACAGTCTCAGAAAAAGAAGACTATGTTTGCTTGCAGAAAAAGTCCCTTTACGGTTTGAAACAGTCACCAAGACAGTGGTACAAGAGGTTTGATTCCTTTATAACTTCTCATGATTTCAAAAGAAGTAGTTTTGACAGTTGTGTTTACTTTAAGAAAAATAGTGATGGTTTTTTTTGTGTATCTACTCCTTTATGTTGATGACATGTTGATAGCAGCAAAAGATAAATGAGAGATAAGAAATGTCAACGCCCAACTAAGTGAAGAATTTGAGATGAAAGATTTGGGGCCAACAAAAAAGATACTTGGTATGGAGATTCTCAGAGATAGAAAAGCAAGTAAATTGGACCTAAGTCAGAAAGGGTACATTGAGAAAGTTCTTTGCAGGTTCAATATGCAGAGTGCTATGCCTGTTAGTACTCCTTTAGCAGCCCATTTCAGACTTTCATCGGCTTTGTCTCCATAATCAGATGATGAGATTGGGTACATGTCACATGTTCCATAATCTAGTGCAGTGAGATCTCTCATTTATTCTATGGTTTGTTCACGTCCAGATTTATCATATGTAGTCAGTGCAGTTAGCAGATACATGGTGAATCCCGGTAAAGAACATTGGAAATCAGTTTAGTAGATTTTAAGATACTTACGAGGTACTAGTGATGTTTGCTTAAATTTTGGAAAGCCACTTTGCAAACTACAGGCGCTTCGTCTACCACAGAAGCTGAGTACATGGCGATTACTAAGGCTTGTAAAGAAGCTATTTGGTTGAAGGAACTATTTAGTGAACTCAATGAAGACCTTCAAATCAGTACAGTATTTTGTGACAGTCAGAGTGCCATCTTCCTTACAAAAGATCAAATGTTTCATGAGAGAACAAAACACATTGATGTTCAGTATCATTTTGTTCGTGATATTATTGCCGTGGTGATATTGTTGTGAGTAAAATTAGTACTCATGAAAATCCTGCAGATATGATGACTAAGTCACTTCCTATAACCAAGTTTGAGCATTGCTTAGACTTGGTTGATGTTCATTGTTGAAGTTAAACCCTTAAGGGGTTTTATGAAAGAGGTGAAAAACTTGTTCATTGAGAATTCGTGTCAAGATGGAGATTGTTAGAGTTGTGTGATCCAAATTCTAAGAGATTGCTTGCAAGTAAAGTTCAACAAAATATATATTCTTTCTAGAAGATTTAGTATTTATGAGTATAATATATTTAACATTTATTAACATAATATATTTGACTTTGATTAGAATTGTGTTTTTTCAACCTATAAATAGATATAGCTGAAACTCTTCTTGTAATCATTCGAATTTGACATAATGAATTTTTTTTTTCCTCAACCCGTGATTTTTTTCCCGAAAGAGTTTTCATGTAAAAATCTGTGTGTTTTTTATTTTTATTTCTCTTTTTCTTTGTGATATATTGTCATTACCGACTTTATATTTTTACAAAAATAAATATAATTAAACAAAATTTTAATTAAAGGAATTTGTACAATTTTTGATTTGTTTTTATTTAGATTACTGTTAACTAAAATATAAGAGACACTTATTCTTCTCTTTTCACACATAAAGAATAGGATAAGAACACCCAGAAATTTTGCTAGATTTTTTAGGTTAAAAATATTTAATTATTTTATGAAATTAATGAATTTTATTTTTTTATACTTATTATTATATATTTTGTGAAATTTATATTTATTTATTTATAATTTTTAAAATTGATATATAAACATATATATTTTTAATTAAAAAAGGTCAGTTGGCATGTTTTAATCAGCCACTAATTTTTTAAATGATATATCATTTAAAAAATTAGATCATAGAATGATGATTTAAATATCAAACAAGAATAAGAGAATGTTTAGATATCAAAACAAAAAATTAAGTATATTTCGTGGTTAAAGTCGTGAATTAAGCCACTATTGCCAGAGACGGATACAAGGGGGCTGCAGAGGCTTGGCCTACCCTAAAATAGAAAATTTCTATTTAGGTCCTTAAATTTTTTTAAATTTTAAATTAGTAAATGTAAAATTATAGTTTGACCCCCCTAAAATTATAAAAATTTGATTTAATCTTTTAAAAATTATAAAAATATAGACTATAAAAAATTAAAATTTTATTCAACCCCTTAAAAATTTGTTTTAGCTTCACCCTGATTATTTCCAGTAACTTCACAACAAGGGAATCTGTTGCTTATCTTGATCTACTTCGGGCCCAAATGAAAAGAAATCCAGCTTTGCTTGCAAAGTTTTATTTTTATTTGAGGCCCCAAAAAGTCCAAAACCTCTGCAAAGCCCAATATCTTAAGCTTTCTAAAAAAATCTGAAGGAAATTTTGATTTATAAACTTAATGTGTAACTATTTTAATATTTTTAAATTATCTATATTATTATTTAAAAATTTATATAGAATTTAGAAAAATATGAATAAATTTAACAAATTAAAAATTTTAAAAAATTTAAACAATGAAATAAGAATATTTCAAAGTGTCATACCATTATAACTTAAGGATCAATTTGAGAAAAATTGTAAAAATTTGAAACTAATATGAAGAAAAATAAAAATAAAGACAAGTTGCCATAGACCAAATACTACTTTATTTTTTTTTCCTTTTAAATATAGTTTCTGTACGATTAAAAAGCACTCCTGCTTTTTCAAATTTGATTCCGACATTTGTGCACGAATAATAATTTATTAATCAGAAAAAAAGGGGCAGGCAAGGCAATGTGAGAAAATCAAGTGTTTTTTCTTCTCCAATTATGTTAAAATTTAAATCAGAATCAATTATTAATCTCTAAATCAAGAATGATTGGTTGAACACACGAACATCATTTTACATTCCATTCTATGAAGAAACGAAATTCTGGAAACAGACAATCTAATATCTAAACCCACACCATCATGCAAAACAATCAAGACATATATATACCATTTTATCATTCCTTGATATATAAAGCATCAAAGCCTAAACAAACACAAACAACGAAAAGAATAAAAAAATAGTAATACAAATAATATTTGTGGACAATTGTGAGCCCAACATGTGACGCCATGCAGGTACTGTGTTTATGCTCGTGACTCACCAGTTGCTTGTTATGGTGTAGCAGAGATGCTGTTGTTTTTTGTTTGATACTTGGCGGTATCCTCCATGTTCATCACGTAATAATTGCCTTCATACTGTTTGGAATTTTCTCCCACACCCCGATTATGCAAATAGTACTTTAGACAGCCGTGCATTTTGATGGAGTTGGCGGCTCAGATTCATTAACCCTTCTTTAGTAAACTTCATTTATAGAAGAAACGAAAAACAAAGGTCCAACCACATACATGAGAAAGGTCACTGCGCAACGCAACCTAAAACTTGAACCCTCGCTATCAAAGTGAGACTGTGACAACACATCCGCCAAATAGGTAGAGAAAACAAGCAACAGCAACAAAAAAAAACCATCCAAACCTAGGCTCATTAGGGTCGAAGCTCATCTCATTGATGATGACTAGAATGGGAACACAGTAGCTATCATCTGGAATCTAGAAGTGAAGGTCAGAGCCAAAATACAAGAGTCAAGATTAATTCCTGAAGCAGATTCGAGCCTCTTCTGAAAATACCAAAATATTCTAATCATGACAGACAGACAAACAACTGGATAAAACCTTGAAAACATCCTTAGATATTAGGAAAGGGAATTTTGTATCCTTAAATCTATTGATCTAATCAGTCACAGATCATCAAGTCACAACCAGTGGTTCTCTTCATAGGTGGGTGGTAAAATTGAAGCTCAAGCAAATAGAAGAGGCAAATTAAAAGGAAATATGATAAAACTTGGAACTTTTGAAAGGGCATTTGGGTGGCTGTAGTTTAGTTTTGAAAGGGAACTTGGAACAAGTAAGTTTAGTTTTCATAAAGTTGGCCTGGTTGAATGCTAAACGCCTACGGCTGGCGGCTGCACGCTACGCAAATCAGCCAATTGAGCGTGTGTGTCAATTGTGGAGCGTGGGAGTAGTAGTAAAAGAGACTATTGAAAGCGGCTAAAGACTTAAAAGAGGAGCTGCTACTACGTCTCTCTGAAATCGCCAGCCTGTATTCATGAAACATCTCAAAAACTCACCACAATCCATTTACGATGTTGCCCTCCTCTCCCATCACTTATCACATTATCACCTTTGCACTTTTCCCAAAGTCATTCTTCACCAAACAAAAACAATCCATTTGGAGAAATAGAAAGTTTTCGTTGGTCGTGCGAGGCAAAAATCTCAAAAAAAAAAAACCCAAATTTAGTTGTCGGCTCCAAGGGGTATTATAGTAAATGTGCGGCTAGAAATTGAATTATGGATGGTACCAGAAAAAAAAACCTCCTTGGGGAAGCAAAGAAGAAAAACCCAGTTAAGCCCCCAACCCAAAGGACTCTGAAATTGTTTATCTCTTTTGATAAAAGTTAATAGCTTTGTTTCTTGTTACTGTTGTGTAGACCTCATAAGTCAATCCTAAGCACAGCCAAATATAAATCCCACAGGATAAGTAAATCCAGTGGCCACCAATAGAAAGGAAAGCTTGCAAAGATAATGTTAGGATTTCTAGCAGAGACTGAAGCAGAGGATGCACAAGTAAAGCTGAAGCTCCTCTTCAATGGCGAACTCTAAGCTTACCACTTATCTTATTCTCATAATTTGCTTTTCCTTTACAGTTCCTTCAACAGGTAATGTCTCAAAAACCCCAGTAAAAAATAGCTTACTAGAAATTAGAGAAGCCAATAAAGACTCAATTTTTATAGTATTTACTTTTATGCAGCAAAGACATCAACTTTAGTACAAGAAATCAAGCAGCAAAGTCAGGTTCAAGATAAAGAACCGTTTGTGGGTGTTAACTTAGGCACGGATGTCTCAGATCTGCTATCAGCAACGGACTTGGTTTCATTCTTGCAAGTGCAAAAAATTTCGCACATTCGACTTTATGACGCAAATCAAGACATACTCAAAGCATTGGCGAAGACAAAGATCCGGGTCATTATCAGTGTACCAAATAACCAGCTTTTGGCAATAGGATCATCCAACACCACTGCTGCTTCTTGGATCGATCGATACGTCGTCGCTTACTACCCGGAAACGCTCATCACCGGTATTGCTGTTGGAGATGAGGTTTTAACAACCGTACCGTCCTCAGCTCCTTTGCTGCTTCCTGCAATTCAGTCTCTTTACGGTGCCTTAGTGGCTGCAAATTTGCATACGCAAATCAAGGTTTCAACCCCACATGCAGCTTCTATCATTCTTGATACCTTTCCTCCTTCTCAGGCTTACTTTAACCAAAGCTTGACTTCAGTTATGGTACCTTTGCTTCAGTTTTTGTCAAGAACTGGCTCGCCTTTAATGATGAATCTTTATCCTTATTATGTGTTTATGGAGAATAAGGGTGTGGTTCCCTTGGATAATTCCTTGTTTAAGCCATTGACACCATCTAAAGAAATGGTCGATCCTAATACTTTGTTGCATTACACTAATGTGCTGGATGCTATGATTGATGCTGCATATGTTTCTATGAAGAATTTAAATGTTACCGATGTTGTGGTGCTTGTTACTGAGAGTGGGTGGCCTTCCAAGGGGGACTCGAAGGAGCCTTATGCTACTAAAGACAATGCTGATACCTATAATTCGAATCTTATTAAGCATGTCTTAGACCGTAGTGGAACTCCTCTGCATCCAGAAATCACTTCCAGTGTGTATATTTATGAGTTGTTCAATGAGGATTTGAGGTCACCTCCGGTGTCTGAGGCGAATTGGGGATTGTTTTATTCGAATTCAACCCCAGTGTATTTGCTTCATGTATCAGGAAGTGGGACCTTTTTGGCAAATGATACAACTAATCAGACCTTTTGTATTGCAATGGATGGGGTTGATTCAAAGACATTGCAGACAGCATTGGACTGGGCTTGTGGTCCTGGGAGGGCAAATTGCAGTGAGATTCAACCAGGGGAGAGCTGCTACCAGCCTAACAATGTGAAGAACCATGCTTCTTATGCCTTTGATAGCTATTATCAAATGGAAGGGAAAGCGTCTGGATCTTGTGATTTCAAGGGTGTGGCAATGATAACTACCACTGACCCAAGTAAGTGTTACTACATCCATTCCATAAAACAACATTTGTTGTAAGTTTTACATTGCCTCTCCATGGAGTTGAATTTGTTGCTGTAGCTGTTATAAGTTGTTAGTAATCCAAGTGCTTAGCTCTATCTTGTGATTGAACAATTTCGATGAAAATTGGAAATGAGGATATTTTTGACATTCGGTGTTAGTCTTTTTTGCGTGTTTTCCTTTGATCAAGTTCCTTAGCACAAGAATCAGATGCTTTAGTCCCCAGCTATTGTGCATTTTCCATAGTCTAGACTCTAGAACAATGTATTTAGCCAATCAAGTGCCAAGTTCTAGCACCATGAATGCCTTGAGTTCGAAGGACCCCAAGGCAAAAAGTGATAGGAGAATGATGCTTAATTTATCAACTTAATAATCTTTACAGCTAACAAGTTTCTTAACCATAAGTTGTTTGATTTAAAAATATAAAGCTATGTTAGCAGAAGCCATAAAGTAAAGCTTTTGGAATAATCCACCTTCCAAGTTACAAGTCATGTATATAGGGATACTCATTGGGGGAAAAGGTCACTTCTAAGAAAGAACAGTTTCTACCTGGCAGAGTCACATGGGTTCTGTTTGTGATTGGAAAGTGGAAAAGGGCGTGGAATAACATTTTCTTGTTCAAGCGGAGAACTAAGATTTCAGTTCGGACCCTGGTTCCTAGTGAGCCCCACTGCCCAGCATTACCTCGCTAGGCCATTGGCCTATCTTCATATTTAGATTGCCTAAGAAAATGTCTTTTCTTTGTGCCTTCTATTACTGTCTTGTATCTTATGAAAGGTTTTACAGGTCCAAGTCGAGTCTATCACTTGATCATTGTTCCTCCATTTTCCTTTTTAGCACTGATTTTACTCATACCGTGTTAGAAATCTGAGATGTTCTCTTTACTAAATTTGTTGGGTATATTTGCAGGTCACGGAAGTTGTGTATTTCCAGGAAGGTGAGACACATATCAGCCTTTCTTATCACTTAACTCCTGATTTTATAAATTTTTTTGTTAAGCATTATGTAGTTGAAATTTTCAATTTCTGTTTGCAGTAAGATGGTAAGCAACAAGACGAGAACGGTTTTAAACTCAACGGAAGTAAGTGGTGCAGCTGAAAGGTTAAAGTTCAGCACTTTCCACGGCAGCCAAATAAGTGCAACTACTGTAGCATTCTCTATTTTGTTACTCATTCCTTTTGTTACCACTCGATGAGGAGGATAATAAAAATATATCTGTTTGAAAATGTATCATTGTTTTGCATTGAATTCAAGATGATCTCTTTTTGTGCAAAGGTGAAAAGAATATCTTTGATGATGATCTGATGAGACCAGACTAGGCTGAGTCGTTGTTGAATGAATGCGTTAATTGAGCATGGTGATTATAACTATTTGAGAGCTGATATTGTATGTAATCAATGTGATGATTGTGAACCTTAAACAGTTAGCAGAAAGTGTGATGATTCTGCAACATGTAATCATCAAGCAGGAGAAATGGATCAATTGTAGTCACTTTTGATGGCCAGGATCAATAGAATCTAATTAAAACAAAAAGGAATTTTTTTGAATGAATCTAAAAAAAAACAAAAACAAAAAATCTCGTCATTGTTTCTTAGCATCTCTGAACAGTTTGTGCGAGTGTAGGCTTATTCATGTTTCAGCAATGTAATCGCTTCCAAGATTCCCATAATGTCAATAAGGAAAGGCAATTTTCACAAAAAAGAAAGCAGCTTTATAAACCCTTTTCCAGCCCTGACCTTGGATCATGTTTGTCGCTGTAGGGTATTGTGTTTCTCACTACTAAAAAAGAAGAAAAAGCTTAAGCTTTTACCATCATGAAAAGGCACCTGATTACCTAACATTGCTGTTACTGGAACTGGACGGTGCATTAGTTTAAAGCACGACAGTCCACTGTGGATCCCATTCTGCACGTATGTAGCTGTTTGTGGGGCAGACGAGACATCAGCCGAACCTTGTACAATACCGAACTGTAACTCCCGAGGTAAAAGTGGAAACTAAACCGGCTTTAACTGTTGAAATGGTGGTACTGTTCTCGTTAATCTCACTCCAGTCATGGAGTCTGTTTTCTTTGCTTTGAAGCATTGTGTTGAATTTGGTAGCTTACTAGGCATTAAGGCGTCCCATAGTTTTTTATTTGCCCCATCAAAAGAGGACTTTTCTGACCATGATTCTTTCTTTTGGCCATACTCTACTAATTGTGCCATTCCTCTCGAAAACGAAAAAGATGGATTGGCAAGTACAAGTGTTGGATGCACATTGTTATTTCAAAAAGAGAATTTAAGTTTGAACTTGAGAGGGACTTCAAAAATTGTAAGGCAGACATAAAACATACATTAATTTAAAAAAAAAGGACAGGGTCACATGATGTTTAGGTGATTCCAAGCTTGCACGTGATGGGGTTTGAGCCCTGTCTTGTGACTTTGACAGGCTTTACTTAAAATTTTGCATAAGATTACAAGCTTTGATTTGTTTTCCTCTTTTGTTTTCAAGGGCTAAACTAAAAGTCAAACCAAAACCAAATCACAGTCAAACATCAGGCGGCCATAACCGGTCTGACTACACATCACGTGACGGGCAATAGTCACGATCAATCCGGGGACCATGTGATTCGCTAGTTTCGGCCGTATTTAGTTGGAACACACTGACAGCTACTGCCTAAATATGCATATGTAATCTTATAAAAATTGTTGTTCTTTCAGTTGCATACGCATACAAAAGAAACACCTAACTCTTTTTTCTGCCTCCCCTCCATAGAAGCAAAAGACAGATTTAGAGAAAGATACAAGAATGATGCCTTAAAAGAGCCGCTCTTTCTAAATCTCTGTCACCTATAACATTTTGCAAAACAAAGCAGTCTTTTCTGTATTCAAAGTAGAAAAGACAAAGCAAATGGAAGATAGCAAGTTTGCTGTTTATAGTTTCATTGCTTGCATTTTGTTTCTTGGCGTCAATGGAGAAAGCCCTTATAGGTTTTTCACTTTGAAA
The DNA here is from genome assembly GCF_007990345.1 of Gossypium hirsutum. NCBI lineage: Eukaryota > Viridiplantae > Streptophyta > Magnoliopsida > Malvales > Malvaceae > Gossypium > Gossypium hirsutum. Next base: position 15,422,651 of record NC_053441.1, on the reverse strand, counting down.
GTCACGCACGGTGATATTTACCCTCTTGGCGTTAAGCAAAAGGTACTTTTGGTTTTCGTTACTTTCTTTCCTTTTTGGCATTTGGGAAAGGCTTGATTTTGTTTCGTTGAAGTAATGGGTTGGAGTGTGGCGAATTGTGATGCAGGGGATCTTAATAAATGGGCAGTTTCCAGGGCCTACGATCGATGCAGTTACTAATGATAACCTCATTATCCATGTTTATAACTACTTAAACGTACCGTTCCTCATCTCTTGGTAAATTTGCCATCATTCCTTCCTTCCTTCCTCTTTATTTTACTTTATCTTCCACTTCATTAAAAAATGCGACGTAAAATATTGGGGAAGCTTAACATTTGCTCAAAGTGCTGCTTTGCACTAAACTATTCGCTTGAGGAAGAACGGAAGATATCAACTAATGCGAGGTTTATTTGATGAAACTAAAATATTGGTCTGATTTTGTGATTCAGGAAATGAGCATATTCCTGTTTCTTTTATCTTTTTGTATGGAAGTGCATGGCGAGGTTCAAAAAGCATAGTTTCTTTCTTTTCACTTACTTTTCTCATTTTGGTTTACAATCTCATAAGCGATCTCTATACAAACTCTAACGCTATGGTCTGAGCATGGTTAAATGATTAAAAATCTCACTTTTCTGACTAATAGCTCTCTAAGAATTTAATGGGAATATGAGATAATAATGCAAGCTAGGTGAGGATTGTAACTTTCTATGTTTCTTCGGGTTTTTTTCCCCCTTAAATTCTGATTAGATATGGAATGTCATTTTTTTTCCTTAATAATCATACCCTTTGGAGATTGATATTTGAAGATATCATCTTACAATAAATGAAATAAAAATAAAAATTAAATGATATTCTATTCAATCCTTACATCTCACTCCAAATGAGATAAGATAATTAATGTTTGTCACTATTCATATCTAAAGCACAAAAAATGAGTATATCTATATTATTATTTTTATTATTACGGTCTTAACTGTGTTGAGAAGACATAAATTTATTTGAGAAATTATTAAAATACCTACATTATTATATAAGTATTTTTGGTTTTTATATAAAATTAATAAAAACTCAAATATTATGAAATTTGAACCCATGATTTAATCACCTTTAAATATTTAATTTTACCATTTTAAGGGTTCATTTGATTTTTATAAACCTAAGTTGGTCTCATAACTTAATAAAACTCCAAATAATGTTATTTTGAAAGTTTTAATGTTTTTATATGAAAATAACGTATATGTCTGCCGTCTGCGTAGTTATAGGATAACTGATTAAGATAAAATATTTTAATGCATGCGCTTAACCAACAAATAAAAGAACAGATCAATCCCCCCTGAGTATGATTATGCAGACCAGCATAACACGAGGGGCTTGGGCCTAGTTATCGTAATGGGTTAAAATCTTTAATACATACCTGTTGAACGCATAATTAAAGCTTGGCGTCTTTGCACATTGTAAAGATCATGCCAAATGTTTTATCTTTATTTTCCATAATTATGTTATATGGGTAATAGTATACAGTAATAGGGACTAGTCCAGTTTAGCATGCAGGAACTTAGTACTGTACATTTATCCACTAAAGGAATCAAATATGGAATAAACAGAAACAGCTTCTAGAATATAGATGCTACAATTGATCTGAAATTTGATTTTTTATCTCCTGCTTTTATTGTCTCTTCAGGAATGGAGTGCAGCAGAGGAGAAACTCATGGCAGGATGGAGTGTTAGGCACGAATTGTCCAATTCGACCAGGGAAAAACTTCACTTACGTGCTCCAAGTAAAAGACCAGATTGGTACCTTTTTCTACTTCCCATCACTTTTATTCCATAAGGCTGCTGGTGGATATGGCAGCATCAGAATCTGGAGCCGCCCTAAGATCCCAGTACCTTTTCCCACTCCCGCCGGAGATTTCACTGTACTGGCCGGAGACTGGTATAAGAGAAATCACTATGTAAGAACTAACAAATCTGTGTATATGTTTTTATTATCTCATGAGCCTTCTTTATCGTATTGTTTTTGCTTCTTAAGGTATTGAGACGTTACTTGGAGAGTGGACATAGCCTTCCCTTCCCTGATGGACTTGTTATTAATGGTCGAGGTTGGAATGGATACACATTCACGGTTGATCCGGGTAGGACATACAGGTTCAGGGTATCGAATGTTGGGATCTCCACTTCAATTAACTTCAGGATCCAGAGCCACAAGCTCAAACTCATAGAAGTAGAAGGATCTCATACGATTCAGAATACCTACCATTCTTTCGATATCCATCTCGGGCAGTCGTATTCGTTCTTGGTCACCGCCGATCAGGCGTCGCAGGATTACTATGTCGTTGCCACTTCGCGCTTCACTCCTCGTGTGCTCACAACCACTGCCATCCTTCACTACAGCAATTCGAGAAAGGGAGTTTCCGGTCCAATTCCTTGGGCTCCCACTTTCCAAATTGCTCCATCACTCATGCAGGCGAGATCCATACGGTACATTATTAATTATGTTCTTTTCAGAAGCCATATGATAACCTAAAAACGTGTAGCTGATACGTTTTTTCTTCTACCAGTTGGAACCTGACAGCGAGTGGACCTAGACCTAATCCCCAAGGCTCCTACCACTACGGAATGATCACCCCAAGCCGCACTATCATGCTTGCCAATTCTGCGCCTTATATTAATGGAAAGCAGAGGTATGCTGTCAAGGTGTCTCATATGTTCCACCAGATACCCCGTTAAAACTAGCAGATTACTTCAAGATTCGCGGTGTCTTCAATCTCGGAAGCATCCCTACTCGGCCTCCTTCAGGAAACAATGCCTACTTACGGACTTCTGTCATGGCAGCCGACTTCCGGGAATATGTTGAAATCGTATTTCAAAACTGGGAGAACACTGTTCAATCATGGCATATCGATGGATATTCCTTCTTTGTTGTAGGGTAAGGATTATAGTATATTATTTATGCACAAGGTTCAATTTTCCATGCATGGCGAAATGTATTTAATCAAGATGTTGGATGAATCAGGATGGATGGAGGGCAATGGACGCCTGATAGTAGAAGAAGCTACAATTTGAGAGACGCAGTGTCTCGCTGCACTACTCAGGTATGCAAATGCAATATATAGATAGTAGGTGTTTCCATAATGTGATGAGCTGTAGAGACCTAAGGTGCATCAGCTGGAAGGCCTGTTTTGTTGATATGCTAGAGTGAATACATTTGCAGGTGTATCCGAGGTCATGGACCGCCATCTACATGGCTCTGGACAACGTGGGGATGTGGAATATAAGGTCAGAGAACTGGGCCAGACAATATTTAGGGCAGCAGTTTTATCTCAGGGTTTACTCCCCTGCAAATTCATGGAGAGATGAATATCCAATCCCAAAGCATGCTCTTCTATGTGGTCGGGCCAGAGGTCGTCGTACAAGGCCTCTTTAAATTAGCTACAAGAAAAGGAACCACGATGTCATGAAGGGGTGACATGGGATATGATACGATATGATGAACAAAATCAAGTTAATTAACTGCGGAGCTCAAGTTGAGCTATTCAGTCAATTCTTTGTTTGCTTTGAACATTTTCACGTTTATATGACATTATTATCAGCGTCTAATCTTTATATGCCTAAGAACATTTTTTGTTTAGGCTTCAACTTTTAAATCTTCGATTCGATTATCTTTTTTGAAAACATCAAAAGGGTTGAATATTCTTTTATTTTCATTTTCTGTTTTTCATTTCTAGGTTAATTGTTCTTCTTTTGCCACGAAACTTGTTCCAAGCAGATGTTTAATTGCCTTCTTGAAATGGTAAGAAGAAACAAATGGCAAAAAGAAAATGCTTGCATGATAACAAAAATGTATTCATTGCATGGTACATACCAGTTCTTTGTGGACAAGCTTTCAAAGAGACTAAATGGTTAGGATGTTAAATTTTTATCTATAGCGGGTAGAATATACTCGACAATGGTAGTGATTATGATTATCCCAAATTACTGCATGCAATCCGCACACTTTGTGTTAGTGTTTTTGTGGGCTTACCTTACCTCAGCTTCTTGTCTATTTGTTACTGTTTTAAGCTCATACGTGTTTTCATGGAAGAAACGGATTTCTTGCCTTGAATAGACATAGTTGTGGCATTGCCACACCTTGCTTTTTGTATGTGGCATCCGTCCATAACTAGAAAACCAATGAGAAAGCAGGATTTAAATAAAGCCAAGCCCAAAGCAGCTGCTTTTTGTATGATTGAGGCAGTTCACGGTCGGTAGATGTGACAACTGACGAAGTCGTGGAGCACTTAGCTGGGCTGATAGATGGAGTTAGCTGCCAAACCCAGTAGGATATTTTACCTAACTCATTTCTACTCTTTGAAAATGGCCAAAAACCAATCTTTCAAGATGTAAGAGTCAGTGTCAAAACAACTACTAATTTGTTTCTTCAACCGAGGACTTCCTAAGCCATTCCATACTTAATATATGGTATTCAGTTCTGGTGTTTGAGCGATATTTTAATAGGGAAAGACCTCATTAATTACTTTTCTTTAAAGATTTTATTTCAAACTATAAGAATCAAGCAACTAGCAATCATCGAACCATGATTAATATATAAAAGGGAGATGAAAGAACCAACAGCTGCACTCTCATTTGGTCAAATAAAGATGAAATTTCTTTTCTTACTTTTAAATTTATTCTGCCGTTTAGTTCTAATCAGGGAAAAAAGTGGGGTTAGGACACAGATTTATGTTTTTCTTTTACATTTTCCTAAAAAAAATATTAAAAATAGAAAGGAGCATCGCCAAATTACTCCATTGGCTAAATAGTATTTTAAGCAGCCGTAACTAGGTAAAATAATGAACATAAAACAGGATGACATCAGATGATAGTTAAAAGGGAATGCAAGTATTAGGAATTGAACATGGCATGAAGGTTTACATCAAATATTATAATAATCATCATGAATTATTTATAGTAATTTTTTTTTTAAAAAAAAAGGAAAGAAACAGATATGAAGATGCTACAAGCAGTTTGCTTCAGATGATGGGAACAAGTGAGTTGGCAAGTCCTTTAAAAAAAGGGGCAGCAAAATAAGATTAAAAGACAAAGTCATCTCCAAGTGGTCCTTTCTTTATTGCGTTTTTAAAGGTTCTTGAGCAGAGAAATCCCATTATTGTTCATCTCCTGCTTCTATCAAAATTTTTTTCAGGCATAGCAGAGCCGTTGGTAATCATCACCAGGACCAGGTGCGTACTACCATTACTATCTTTCATCAAACCCCTTCTCTTTGTTTTACTTGTTGCTTTTTCTCATTTCATCTATTACTAACAAATGCTCAAGTCTCATAATTTCTACTACATCCTAGATCCTTTTCATTAGCTCCCATTGGGAGGGTATAAAGCCTCTTAACCTACTTCTGCAGATGCTTGTAGGCATAAGTTTAAGATCCAGTTTATATACTATTTTAAGTTCTTCCTTGTCGTATCAAATTTTGATCATATTTACACACAAAAAGAAAAAGAAGCTCTCGTAATTATGGTTTCATGGCACTCCAACAAAGGATCTATGCTTCAATCATTCAAGCATAGATTTGGCTGCGAGGGTTTCATTTTTCTTTCTATCTTTTAATGTGAACAAACATAAAATGTCTACTGCTTCGTTGCATTTAAAACAAGGTTATTATCATTGGGATTGGAGTTGGGTTCATTTTATAACCTTGTTTTTGCTATGAATTCAAGGGTAAGAAGGACCTATGGCTAGTGAGGCACCAAGCTGGGCCGATCAATGGGGTGCTGGTGGAATTGGTGCAATGGAAGACGAGGAGGCTACAACCAAGAAAGAGCACGACAACACGAAACCCAAAAGAAAAGGTGGACTGAATAAAGCCAAAACAGCCACTTTGAAGGGAGCCAAGAAATTCAAACATGGGATATCCAAGGGCTTAACATGGGTCAAGAATAAATGCCAGAAAAAGGGTTCCTCCGAATGAACGTAACATTAAAAAAAATTGTAATTGCCAACGCTTTGATGTGTCCTTCATTCATTTTTGAGTGACTTATATTCTCCAATTTATGGCAACTTAACAGCATAACAAAGTTTCTTGAGCACCTTTCATGGATCTACTACCAAACGATTCCATACTGTCCGAAAATGACTGGATAACAATCATGGCAGAGAGAAAGAGTCATATCAAACAACTGACTTGTCTCCTAACCTTGTAGAACTTTTAAGCATTCATGGATCATAATTAAAACCAGAATAACTTTACAATTATGAATCGCTGCTGAAGTTGGATTCAGCCATTTAATTTATAGAAAATAAAATTGAAAGTTCAGATAATAATAAAATCGTCATTGTCAAGAGCAAAGCATTGGGAATAATTAGCACCACCGAGAATTTACACCTTCCACTTTAGCTATTTACATAGAGTGATAGCATTATGCTTGAAGTGAAGGGGAACCAAATGTGTTTTCTCCACTGTAAGTCATATAAAGAAAACCATCTTCATCCTTGTTTTCCTCATAAATTGCAGACATCAAGGCAGCTGCAAAAACCGATTTAGAAAAAAAAAGGAAATAAGCCTCACGAACAGAAGAACAAATGGTGAAGCTAATATCATTACTCACCGGTAGGAGGAAGAGTGTTCTTCACAAAGACAAATATAGCTTTCTCAGCACTAAGCTTAATCCTTTTACGGACAACATAAACAAATTGACCCACAGTCAAATCAGCAGGAACAAGATACCTGGAAGCCACAATAAAAGAATATAAAGAAAAAGAACAGAAAAAAAAATTAAGCAAGTTTGGCAAATAACAGATTGAATAACAGAGAATTGTAAAGTATTGCTGTTTTCATGTTCAATACAATCAATCTTCTACACTTTGAAAGCATGGCTACAAAGAACAAGCGTCATTGTAGTTATATTACTATTAATAGAAATGTGAATTTTGGTAAGGGACAATGCAACTAACTTCTTTTTATCGATATCCGGAATGTCACTCCTTTCAGCTTTCTCAACAATAACCTGCGTGTTGCCACCATAAGTAAAGATGAATGTTAAAAGAAATAATGCAGGAAAACAATGTTCAGAAGAAAAGGAAGATTGTAACTTCGATACTCTTACAGGAACTCTGTCTGGATATTTAGCCCTGATGCGAGCAGCTTCATCTTGCCTCCTTTCTGAGAATTGGGAATTTTAAAAGACGATGACAAGTATTAACAAAAATTTTATTAGCTTAGTCAGATTAGTGAACAAGTAAAGCAGAGACAATAGCAAAGATAATGAGGATGCTGCAACAATATTCAAAAGAGGCGAGACAAATAGAAATAAATACCAACATTTGCAATTATACTTTATTACTAGCATGTAATTCAAAAAGAAGCAGCAGATCATGGAATACATGCAAAAAAATGCGACTGTCCAGCAAACAGACAACTTCAATGTTCAGCTCTTTTCAATACAGTATCCGCTTAACCAAGAGCATATTGTTTTCTCTAAGAAAGCAAACCTATTTATAGGAATATCGGTATATTGAAGCAATGTAACATCTCATGAATTTGACAAAGATATCCCCTGATCGAACCAAGGTTTAACAATCAATTAATTCTCAACAGTAAATACAGCAGTCATAGATTTAATAATAATAATAATAATAATAATAATAAAACAATGAATAACCAAAGAAAATTTTAAAGCGTCAATAATTCAACCAAGCAAAATTTTCAACAAATTCTTATACAAAAAGGAAAGGATAAAAAAAAGAAAGAAAAAAAAAACTAACCCAATGGATGCTCAAGCTTAAAGGAACTTTTCGCCATTGCAAGACTCGATCCCTGATTATCCGCTGCGAATTTTAAACATCGAAACATCAGTAGAAGATCAGTTCTTTTTCTAAATTAGAGAAAGAGAACAAATAAAAGTAAAAACTTTGTCCAACTACAACATCAGAAATAATACCCGACAAGAAACAAGGAGGAGGCTTTGACAAATTAGGGTTTCAACTAAAAACAAAAACCTTAATTGATTGATAGATCAAGAGAAAAGGGTCGATTTCAAGCAAAGAAATTTATAGGTTTAATATAATTTATAAGAGGAAGCGAAGGTGTTTTAGGCAACAAGAAACCTTCTAAGCGTCTACTACTTGAATACGAGCCCAACACGAAACCAATATTTAGGGGAACTTCTAATAGAAATTTTATTGATGATTTAATTCAGGCTTAATTAAAAAATACCCCTTAAACTATACCCGCGTTTCCAAAATGATACTCTTTTTTTTGTCAAATAACTTCTTACTCCAAAATTTAACACCGTTGGAAAAAAAAAATTTAGCCTATCAGAGATTGCCATGTCAACAGTATTTGCCATGTCAAGAAGGGGAGGAGAAAGCGGTGGTGGTGGAAGGGAGCCGAGAGGGGGCGGAGAGAGGGATGAAGAGGAAATTTTTGTTTTTTTATTTTTATTTTTTTAATATTAACATTTAACATTTTTATTTTCTCCTTAACAAATTCCATAAAAAAGGGTAAAATCAAATATTGTTGACGTGGCAGATTTTGATTGGTTAAAAATTTTTTCCTAACGATATTAATTTTTGAGAAAAATTTGAGTACCACATTTGATCAGAAAAGTTGAAGTACCATTTTGAGAATACAGGTATAGCTTAGGGGTATTTTTTGAATTAAGCCTTTAATTTAACTAGTATTTTATTTGTTTCACCGATTGAATTGCTCCGGTTCTAGGAATCTCATGCGTGCCCTGCCTTGGTTAGCTTATGAACGATGCCGTTTCGGGACTTTTGCTTGAAGATAGGGCTCGAATGGCATTGGAGGAAGGATAAAGACTGTTTTAAGTCCCTATACTCTTTATACTTCAGAAATTAGTCCACTATTTTTCCTTTCAGGAATTTAATACATTTACTTTTCAGATTTAAAATGTAAGTATAATTAAAAATATTAATTTTTTTATTAAATTTAATTTCATTACAGCACTATTTCTTTATTATATGGCTACCAAATGAATAAATTATCTATTTCAAAATATAATAGGAATGAATTTAATAAATTAATTTTAATGATAAATTAATAATTAGACCTAAATTTTAAAATTTAAAAATAAATAAATAATTTTTAAATAAAAATAGATAAATAAAATTTTAAATATAAGAAAAATATAAACTTAAAAAATATTTTAACCCTAATGAAATAGGTTGCTCCAATTTTAGAGCTCATATATGATAATATCTAGAATATTACATGATTATCTAAATATTTTAAAATGAAAATATTGGGATATTTTTTTGGTACATGAAATATATTGTGACAATTGTTCATTAATAATAGGTGGTTATTTATGCTGCAACGATAATGTTATATTATACCTACGTATCAAATATAAATCTTAGATATTTTTATGAGTTATTTAATTAAGGAAAATAATTGATGACAATGATTATATGCTAATAGTATTATCTCATTTTACTTTATGTTTAGAAAATGAAAAAGTGTGGAACAACTTGAGGGGTTTGTTGGGAACTTCTTAGCTAGTACAGATGAGAAATAATGAGTGAGGGCAAAATTGAGACATCAACATATAAAGGATGCAAAAAAGTTCTTTATTGAAGTGATGATCTATCTATCTCAATCAATGTTGTAATAAATACAAATAATAGTTAGGAAATGGTTGAAAATTGAAATACCACACTTTACTTTTCACCTAGTCTATTATATATATATATAAATTTGAGAATTTACTTTAGTAACCTTCTCGTTATATTGTTTATGGTCCATTTTTAATTATTTAATAATTTTTTTATGTTATTAATACATAATTTTGGTAACAATTTTATTCTAAATTTTAAACCTCAAACCCTAAATCTTGAATCCTGAACTTTACACCCTAATTTTGATTTAGGGTTTAAGGTTTGATTAGAGTTCGGAGTTTGAAGTTTATGGTTTGGAGTTTGAGATTTAAGTCAGAGTTTAGAGTGTAGGGTTTAAGGAAAAAATTACTAATATTATGTATTAATACATAAAAAAATTACTAAAATATCATTAAATAATTAAACTCTTTTCTGAATTAGATGTTTAAATGTTGAGAAATATATGTGAAATCTTTTGCAACATATTTAATTTATCTTGTGTAATTATCAATGTACTACTAAGGGCTTCCTTTACTTAACAACCATTAAACCCTTTTGCTTAATTTTTTTCTTCTGGGTTTTCGATGCAATGCATAATAGTATTGCATTAATTTATCTACACATAATAAAAAGGCCAAACCACAAAGAAGACAAATGGCTTAATTAGCCAGCCTTGTAGTGAAACCTAGCAGGTCTCTTTTGTATATGCAAATTGCAAGAGAGACTTCCCAGTTTCATTCGAGAGTAGAAATATATATCGTAGATGTAATTAAGAGGGCATGCCTAGGAGAGGGTCCAACAGAAGCACTGGTCCATTGAAAAAACTCCATTCAAGGACCTTCTTGTGGGTCTGCTGCAAATATTTTCTCAACCTGATGGTGCACGTTGCAAACAATGGGTCAGTGCCACTCAGCGTCAGCGGCATCAACGTCAAGAGGAGATGATCACGAAGAAGAAGAAGAAGTGCGTTTTGAGGAGGATGAGGAAACGTCCAGCATGAAGAAAAGGTGCTTATCCATGGCTAAGGAACAAAGGTCGAGGTTTTACATATTAAGGAGGTGCGTTATTATGTTACTTTGTTGGCAAAAGTACGACAAGCATTGACTTTCCCTCCCTTGTTTTCTCTTCAACAAACGCTCCCTTTTCATAAATTTTCAAGTATCAATAATGTAAAAGCACTACTGCATAATTAATCACGGTGTCTTTGCTTCTTTCTTTTCTATAATTTGATAGCTAGTTGTCAATTTAACTATGGTTGCTTCATATAATATGCTTACCTTTTAACTAGAATGCTGCTATGAAAGCCAATAAACCTGTTAAAAACTGGGGAAATTTGAAAAGATACTAAAGATAGGACCTAGGGTTCTTTTCTAATTCTAGTGGGGAGGACAAGTGAGGAGAGATAGATACGACTATGGTGCAGTGATAGATACAACATTTGCAGAGTTTTCACGTGAAAATAGTTAAAAGAAAAAAAAAGTGGGGTTGTTTTTCTTTATATTTTTTGCTCTAAAAGGAGGGAAAGATGCAGACATTATTTCACATGAAGAGAGGGACAGATCATTGAGGGGATGGTAAATAGATACAGGTTTCCTTTTGGTACGCCTGGGATCCATAACAAGCTGGTCGTTTTGGCTTGTTATCTTGTACTATTGCAGTTGCCTATCTTTTCTATGGTTACGAATTTCCTTACGAAATTTTTAGCTAATTTCCTAGCTATTATTTCTCAATTTCAGGAAAAAGAGAGTGCAATAATTCCACTAATTTGATCATTTCATAATTCAAAACTGTAAATGCTCTGGTAGGTAGGTATACCATCAAACAGTCTCGATTTATTAGCAAAATAATTGCTACATTTGCATATAGAGTTGGAAAATGATAGTTATTGCAATGTTTCCTGATATCAACTATACTAAAGAAAGAGTCTTTAAAAATATATATAATTGTATAACAAAATAGATCTCATTAATCATTCCTGGTTTTTTGTGCCTTACCCATACTTTGTTGTAAGCTATTGTACTACTTGTTAACCATTCTTGACTATTAAACAGATATTAGAGTTATCCACAAATTTTACGTTTAAGGCTACCTGACATGACATATAATATTGTGATTTGTCTTTACGATCGATAGACATGAACGTGAAAACTGTACATAATGTATCTGAATCGAAGTTGTTCATATTAAAGACACAAGAGAGAAGTCCTGAAGATATATAAATAAGCATTAATATTGATTTTTATTGAGTAGTAAGCAGCAATATGCTGCCTACAAAGATTAGACGTATATTATATAGATCTCATCACCATGGCAAAAAACTTTCGATCCAGCCCCCCACCATGAGGTTAGGCAGTTGTATCTTCATTTCTTTAGCAGGGTATACTACTACACATTCGTATACACCTATGGATGCAATATAAATGTGGGGAAAGGGGAAAGAAGTATAAAAAAGGGTAAAAAAAAAGCATCTCTATGCTGGATTTCTTGTGTGTATTTTTCCTCAGGAAGAGGTTCTTATCGTTTGCACAAAGTTTGCGCTCCATAAAGCATTCTTGTCTTCACCACAACGTTCATGGACCTCCATAATCCTCTCCACAGACCTGCAAATCCCACTGCACCTCCAGTCAAATGAAGCAGCACAGATATTACCAGCTTGAGCTTTCCATTCACAATCTGCAAGAAAACTATTAAAAGTCAATGCTCCAGTGCTACTTGAACAAGATAACACAGATTAAATGAAAGTTACCTGGTGGAGTACCACAGCAGAGTCTCCTATCATCCACATGCTCCACATCCAAACCAATAAACCAAGCTCCCAAAGAAACATCTTCATTAGCATATTTATGCAGTACATTCCTGAGACAGAGCATAACTATTATCACTGGAGGCACTAACAAATATATGAAATTAGAGCTTCGATTTGAACACATGCACCGCACAACTAGAACTAAAGCTTCGTTGAGTAACTGGACCAGCTTCCTGTTAGTTGAAATGCACACATCAACTCATCAATGGTAAACAGGCTTGAAATCAAAACAACGGGAAAAAAGCATGCAGGAACTCACTGATTTATGAATATGTAAGTAGCCAAATCTTTGGATATAGCATACAGTTGTCCAGTAGCATGTCGAAAATATTTGTTCCCAACCTCACCAAATTTCCAGTACTCAGGTTCATGGTATTTCACTCCCCTATTAATTAAAGATCATATAAAACACAACCGGATATTTCAGATATTTATCTCATCTAAACATATAAACTAATCTGGAAAGCACAAAAACTCTGCTTACTTTCGAGCAAGAACAGGACCCGACTTCATGCAGCCGATATAAACTCGGGGTTTCTTACTATGCCTAGCTAAAGTCACACCAAGTGTTGCTGCAAGCATACCAACTCAATAAGAAAAGGAGTACACATATTTACAACCCTTTTTCCTTTTATTAACAACTATGATTGTCATCTTTGTCAAAAAAAAACAACTATGATTGTCATCATATTTATAAAGGAATTAGAGTGCGTACAAAGATTTGTAAACATGCAAAATGAAAGAATCAAATTTTGTTTTACCTAGATTCACATGAATATCATCATCAACTTTGACATAAAATTCTGCATCCCACAAGGAAACAGCAGTGGCAAAATAAGTTTTTGTCTTGGCTGACAACTCCAGGTAGCCCTCAACATGTTGCTGCTTTTATTACGGACAAATAGAAGTAAAGGTCTTTTAGATATTTTATATGATCTATTTACACCTACAAAAACATTAGACTACTCGATAGAAGTATTACCAATCTCAAAAAGTCTCCATGCACCTTTTCTTCAGCTTCAATGGCTTTATCAAGAATGCCACCTGACGTTGAACTGGAGAAAAGGCCAACCAATTAATTCAGTTTTCTACTCCATTTACATCATATAGTTTACTAACACATGCGATTTCCTTGAATTTTTGTAAGATAAATAATTGCATTCAAAGCAAAAAGCCTTTACATGCAGTTACTGGAGAAATTAAAGCAAATAGCCAAAAGAATGGCCGGAATGGGTGGAAATTACCTGTGACCTATAACAAATCTTATGATGATACCCGTTTCTTCCTCTAATTTTTTTCGCTTCTCAGCTGGAACATTTATATAGTAAGAAAGCATTAATCATACACCAAGAGGAGGATCATAAAGGAATAAAAATTAATAAAAACAGTAATGGACCTTGAGGCATCCAAGTCGCACGTACTGAATCTCTCCGCTTATGACTACTAAAAGCCGTATTGATTCCTATAACCATAAAATATTTCCTTTTTAAAGTCGATTCTATATTCTTCACGCCTTCAGACATCATAGGGTCTTTCTGAATTGTCTCACGTTCGGCCCTAGAAGCCATCAATTTTATCTCCAAATCTGAAATGGCTTTATCCATGGTCCTGTAAACCATATACAGCAAACAAGCTACAAATTTAAGGACACAATAGGGTACAATAGCTCAAATTCAGATGTAACAAAGATCAGTTTGGTTTACAGAATAGAGTGTTGGGACCCTGAAATGTCTCCAGAGTTATTGCCTTCATTCTTCAAAACCTATTAAGTTCAAGAAAAGAACAAATATTTCAAACAATTGTCAGCATGATGAAAAATCCAGACAGAAAGTTTGGCAGACGAGACAAGTTAAAGGATATCACAAGTCGTTAGAGTAAATGCCACTACTCTGCTAAAACATACAGGCCAAATCCATGTTTCTTTCATTACAACAAGTAGGCTCTTCGAAGCTCAAGCATATAGATCAGATAACTAAGACTGAACATATGTGGGACAAAAGCACTCACAATGTTTGGATCATAATCCACAAATTGTTTACCCCCAGTTCTGGATGTCCACGGAATGCCCTTGGCATCAGGCACCATCCACGTCCTGATTCAAGTGTTTCACAATTAAAATAATTTGAATATACTATAAGCAAGCCATGGCAAAATCAAATAGCAAAAGAATAGTATCTTAAGTGTCTGAAAGAGAAGCTTAGCAGACTCAACAAAAAATATTGTATACCATGGTAAGCAATTTTCATATTACCAAAACAACATGACACAGAGAACCTAGTAGGTTGTGGTTGAGAAAATATCGTGCATTGAAATTAACCCAAATGAGTTCTACCCTAAACAAATCATGAACATCAGAGAGAAACATGTGTACAGTTTTAACTTTTAACCCACTAAAGCCAAGATTCCTGGAAATGGTAATAATCCAAATAATTTGCTAACAATGATTAGTAAACCATTAAACAAAGTCCAAAACTGAATTTTTTTTCATTTGGATAATTTAACATTCACATAAAATGATTTATCACAATTTTCAAGCATGCCGTGGAAGTACTTGTGAAAACTTATTTCACGAGATCTATAAAATTCACTAAAATGCATCATTTAATCAGCAAAGAAAAAAAATGCAAATTGAGAGTTAGAAACATAATCCAAGAAAGCCAATATACCTATTGCTGAAGAACATTCCAGCACAGAAGCTAGCGAAACAAAGCAAGAGAGCCAAGTTCTTCGGTAAAACATGCTTTGAAGCATGCTCCCCTCTACTCTTAACAAACATTTTATTCTTTAAAAAGTCAATATCTTTCTCCCACGAAAAAACGTAAATTTATATACAACGATGGAAATTTGGAAGAGAGAAAAGAAAACCCAGAAACAGATTCAGAAAGGACAAGACATCAACAGTTTAAGGGCCTGGTTTTTTTTAATGAAACTCTCTCTCTCTCTCTCCAACCTCAAAGAGACAAGAGAAAGAGAGAGAGTACAATGGATAAATGTAGACACACTAAAACTGCCCTATTAATACTACGAAAATGCAAAACCGTCCAGTTTAAGTGTTTAAACTTTAAACAAACGGTCATTCCCATAAATACCTCTAATGTTTTCTACTTTCTTTTCTCCTCATTCTTCTATTAACAGTCGGTTTCCTTTCACTTTGAGCTCTAATGTAACAGGCTAACAGCATGCTTTTGTGGTTTTTTTTTTTTTGAAATTTTTATTTTCATCTCTATATTACATTAGAGCTCAGAGTGAAACAAAAAATTGAAGTTGGTACTCATAGTCATACTTTACCAAAATTTAATAATTAAATCAATTTTATATGCAATAAAATGACAAAAAAAATCATAAACAAACATTTGCATTAGGGCCAAGGACCACATTAACCAAACAACTGAATTTGGACTAATTTGTCGGTTGTGGTATTGTACCTTTTTAATTAGTATTTCCTTGGTGTTTTTTTTTTAATTTTTTTTATATAACCCATGTTAATAAGAGAAATTACGTGAGTTTATTTTCTTGGATTTTAATTTAAGTGATCATTAAATATGTTCGTCCCCTGTGGAAAAAATAGCTTTACTGCTAATATGCTGTAGTTGTAATAATAAAAGCCAACATAACAACTAGAGGTGATCATGCGTTAAGCTACCTGGCTCGGCCCGACGGCCCGTTTGAAAAATAGGAGGGTTCAGGTAAAATTATAGGCCCAAAATATAGGTTTGGGTAAAAAAATGAGGCCCGTTTAGAAAACAGGCCAGGCCTCGGGTAAAACTTTTTTGGCCTGGGTACGGCCCGAATTATATATTAAATATATATTTTTTTTATTTTTGATCAAATATACTTTTTAAAATTTAATATGCTATTTTCTTTTTAAAATACGCTATTTTGGTGTTGTAAAATTTATTATGGGCAGGGCCGTGCTCGGGCTTAGCAATTTTCTTTCAGGCTGAGCTTGGATAAAATTTTAGACCTATATTTTGGGCCGGGCCGGGCCCAATCCTAGAAAATAGATCTAAAATTTTGTTAGGGCCCCAAATATGACCCAGCCCATGATCACCTCTAATAACAACGAAAGTGGAAATTCCTTATTTTTTGAGAAATTTAGAAGAGAAAAATATAAATGTAAATTATAATGGCGGTAAAAATATTATAAAATTCGTGTTAAATTATATTTTGGTAAAAATATTTTTTTATTTATCGTTGTATGTTGGTTGTGAATTTTGATATTGTTGATTTGAATTAAAACACATGTAAAAAATTTTATGAAAAATTACACATTCATTTTCTCCTTAGATTTTAGGTCAAATAATAATAAATTTTAATATAAAAAATAATTATTTTAGCTTCAATTAAGAGAATCTAGTAAAAAGGATTAACAAGAATTAATTTAATCACAATGATAAATTAAATTGTAATTTTATCATTATTAATTTAAATTTTAATAAATAATAAATAACTTAAATAAAAAAATTATTTTAAGGGACCGGTGACCCGCCAGCTACTGGGTCTGCCACTGTTCCTATTACTTCTCAAACACCAAGTTACTCAAAACTGGACTTTATTTATTTATCCATCAAGATGTTGTATGTGGATGTCTTATCCGAAGCTTTAGGTGTTGGTCTTAAATGGACGCTTCCTTGAAGTTGATGCTGAAGGTTCAACTTTGATCGTAACAAGGAGGCGAAGAATAACTCAACCTCACAGGTGGAACCCAACAATTTACTCATGTCACCGCTATTGAAGCTGCCATCAGAGTTGGTGAAATAGAAGGATCCCCGGTGAACCAATGGAACATGCATTCATAGGTGGAGACCTCCAAATTTAGGGGTTTGAGTCCTTTGTTGTTTATTTTTTAAGTTTAAGATTAAAATAATAGTTCAATTTATTTTTGAAAAAACTTTAAAATCCAAATCTGCATCAGTTTATAACCATAAAAATAAAATTATAGAGAAATAATTTTGTTGTTATTCGAATGCTCAAGATTTCTTGACTAGTTTTTTCCTAATATAAAAGAAAAGGGGTAGTAGCTATAGACATGGCACCTTTGTAAGTGGTCAAAACTTTCATTCTGACAAAGATGCTTTGTTATGATGAATTAACAACACAACACATGCTTATCCTTGATAAGGTTTAATTGTAACTTATGATACCATAAACGCCACAACATAGCAATCTAAACAAACGTTGGAAGTTAGATAATCTGATTTTTAGCAAGTATCCTGCATAAATATATATTTAATTTTTCATAGAAATATAAAAGATGATTATCTCATATTTCAACATGCATAAAATTTTTCATATAATTTCCTTTTTCCCTACAAATGTGAACATTTTTAAGTAGTGGAGCGAACTACTTACGGTTTATGACACTTGTTAGAATGTGTAGAGTGGTCCCTTAAACAAATGTAGATAAATTACTTTATTATTTTAGTGTTTTTTATAAGGAATAAAATGTTGAAATTAATGTTTCATTTGAAAAAGGTGTATTATATAATAAATATTAAAAAATAAAATTTCCTTCACTTCACTCTAAACAAATTATGTCAAGCCTACAACAGATTGTCTGGATAATTTAAAGGTGGAAATGATGGCGGTGGGAGAATAGTTTTGAGGGGGGAAATTCATTGGATTGGGTGTCGGCAAAATGGTAGAACATAGAACCAAAACCCAAGGCGTGGAGATACATTGCAGTTGCAAGTCTGTTCTACAGGTAGATGCTAAGCTATACTTAATACTATATGAATATGATAAAGATTCAAGAATCTGTCCAATCAGGAGCAGCTAGTCTAGTCCTAGACGATTCTTATCTTCAGCCTTTTTCGTATAGTGGGTGGCCCATTATTCCGATGGAATGGAACTATGCAATGCAATGCAATGCAATGGAATCCATCTGTTTCATATACGTAAAGCCTTGGGGTTTTCTTTTGATCTTGTACAAAGAAACATAGGTATGGTATTATCAAAAGTCGAAATCATTACTATGCCCTGTTTGTAGTTTTAGCTGTAATTATTAGGCAGTGCTAAATACATGGTCATCCAATTTTTGGAGTAAAATATTGAACATATAAATAAAGCCGAGAAAGGAAAGTACAGGGGTCAGTGGCTAGTAAAGAAAATAAAGAAACAGGTAAATTTTGGACAGACTAATGAGAATGAGATGCCTGAGTCCACTGTCTTGTGTTTTAACCAACATAAACAAAAGATGTAATGTTTTACTAACTATTACTAAATGGCTAAATGATGGAGAAAAGAGCAAGATATAAAAAGATATTAAATTTGAAATATGCTTTAACCAATTCTCTCTTTACTGCTAAAAGTGCAGTCCAACTGTATCCAGAACATAAACCCTTTTCCACTACCTGACAAAAAGTCTCGGAGGCTTGCCACCTTTTGTTGTTGTTTCTTTCCCTCCCCCGCCCCCCCCCCCTCTTTTTTTCTCTCACTATTTTCTAAAATCATACAAAAAAGGCAGCTCCGACTTTGATTTAAAAACCATGTTTTCGAGTTCCAAGTTCATTACATGGCTACACCATAATAATACGATCAAAAGTTGATAAAAAGCAAAAAAGGTTACATGGGACCCAAAGAAAGATGGAAAGTTGGAGCAGAAGAACATCATGATGGTGGTAATGGATTTGTAGTATGAAAATGAAGATATGATGATTTGGTGTGGAACTGTTGATGAATGACGTGACATTAACAGTACTGGAACTACTCGAGGAAACCTGTTTTTGTCAAAACTGCATTCCTTACTTTGCTTAGATCTCTGCCTTTAAGTGTCCTTCCAATCCCTTCACACACTGAGAATGAAGAAATTTGACTTCTTGCAAGCTTTTTAGCTAGCCATTCATGGGGAGGGACCATATCATGATCATCATCATGATCCTCCCCACAACCATCAACCCCATTATAGACCCATGTCCCGTTCCTTGATGAATCCAAGCTTCCATGCCTGCCATATATCTTGGACCAATCAGGGATGTTGAGTGGAGCCGATGATTGCTGAGCCATCTTGGTTTCATGCTTTGCTGATGATGAGTACTGGCTACCCCTTGGAACCATCCTTGGTGCGCTTGGGAGGCGCCATGCAGTGGAAGAGTAGTCACTAGGTTTCCTTGGTGCAGGACCTGAATCTTCCTTCTCCTCCTCGTAACGCCACATTTCTTCTTCATCGAAATCTTCATCTCTCGTTGACCTGATGCTGCAACCATCAGTGGTATTCCTCATGGTACCATACCAGTCTGCCATGACTTTCTGTTTCTACCATAAACAAAGAGAAAAAGATACGATGTATGAGTGTTGAAAGTGAGATATAAATACAAGGGATGGGGGAAAATGTTTACATTTTATTAAAACATTTATTTATTCATTTCATGATGTTTTGTGTTGTTTTGCAACTAGATAAACATGAGTTTATTTCTTGGGAATAAAAAAAGAAAGTAAGAGAATAATATCAGGAATCTAGCTTGCCTTTGTTTCAATACCCTCCAAAAAGAAGCAGAGCTTTTCAAAGATACATCACACAAATGAAATGGGTTAACTTTGCTTAGCCCCAAAAACCAACCAGGAGGAGAACAGAAGAGAAGCTGTGGAAAACACCCCTTTTTTTTATCCCAACTCTGTGTGAATACTTCCAAACAAGATCACAGATTTCAAGACCCTCAAAATAGTACCCTGCAAATAACAGAGGAAGAAAAGGACAAGCTACAGATAGATGTAAATGAGATCATTTCATTTCTCATTTTCTCCTACTCTTATGCCTTATGGTCTATCCAATCCCACATTTTACTTGTATCGAATCAAATTCGACAGTTTAGAAACAAATTATTATATGAGGAAAAAACAAATAGGTTGCTACTACTATTGTATAAACTTACCACCAATTCCCAATGGTTTCTGCAAAGATGGATTTGGCATTGGCAGTTGGCACCCACAGAAAAGAAGGTAGAAGAGGGAGGGTATTCATTATTGAGGCATTGAATAAAAAATCCAGGAAGCAAAGCTTATCAGAGCATATTTACCCACTATAGAAATTTTATCAGTTTTGAGGGTGAAGGGATCTCTTCATATGGGGTTTTTATTGTTTATATATAAACCAAGTGTGGATTATATACACATATATATTTGGAAAATCACTGAAAAGACTGGCCTGTGATTGGGAAAGGTGGAAGAGAAGGATTTGAGTGACCAACTTCACTGATTTCCGTAAACCTTATCCTCAACTCACAGCAGCATCTCATCTGATTCGACTTTAGCACAGACTTAAAAAAAGGGGGGGGGAGATAATACTAATAAAAGCTACGTAAAGTGTGAAGGTTATGGAAATTTGAAGAAAAAATTTTGGTTTCTAGGAGAGGGTGCTTAAAGGAGTAAAAGCATCTGGTTGGACGATAGTTGCATTGATATACGTGGTGACTTTGTTTTTGTTGATGATCATAAATTTAACTGTGACTCAACTTTTTTCTATCTCATTAAATAAAATATGGCTACTTTCATTCTTCAATGCTTCCTGGGTTTTAGGGAATTGAGCAGCATGTGGATATGGATATGGTGAGTGAAGAAGGGATCTTCTTAAACTTAAATCAGGAGCTATAATGTTGGACAA
This sequence comes from Gossypium hirsutum, assembly GCF_007990345.1. Taxonomy (NCBI): domain Eukaryota; kingdom Viridiplantae; phylum Streptophyta; class Magnoliopsida; order Malvales; family Malvaceae; genus Gossypium; species Gossypium hirsutum. The sequence goes on along the minus strand of NC_053441.1, from coordinate 15,401,619 downwards.
TGACCAAAGAAAAAATGGTTCAAGTCTTACGAAAATGAGGAGAAAAGGCAAGAGTATGCTGCGACTGTGGTTTTGTTCTATTGATAAAGAGTGTTTACTATAGCTTTAATTCGTGAATTGCACCTATATGGCAGTTTAAATGGGTATGTATAAATGTGAGTGTAAAGTTGTATTGTATTAAATATATGTATGAAGAGGAATGCATGTAATATATATTAGTTTTAGAGTTTTGAGTGTTATTTTATGCAAATGACTGATAATTCTGTCTCTAATTGGCTTATAGATCAACCTAACTTGGATGGGTATTAATCAATGTCCAGGATTTTACATACCAAAATTGGTACCATTATATGTTTAATCGCTTTATAAATTTAAAGGAAGAAAAATTGTTTATCCATTTTGTTGTTAATCATCACCACAAATTTGCACATTATAAACAATTACTTTTCAACCATATTTGTGTTTTCATACAATTTTTTTTCACGTTATTTTATCATTTCATAGAGATGAAGTAACAGCAGTCAAAAAGAATTTGTAGCTCTCGAGAATGATACACGTTTGGTTCTCTTTTTTACTTTTTTTTCCCTTATTTTGAAGAGAACCAATTGCTTTATGATACACAAAAATGGAGGAACGATTTTAAGCGCTAAAACTATTGCAGTAAAAGGTATAAGTAAACAATGTACAGGCTATGGGAGATGGTAACGATTTGCATCTTTGCTTAATCGGCTTTTAGTATTTCTTTGCCGCATGATACAGCTCCATATAATCAAGCGCAGGCCGGTTCCAAGACCAGTCTTGCTCCATCACCCTCTTGCACAATGAGTTAAACCAGTCCCGACCATCATACCAAGCAGAGATAGCCCTAGATTATTAACAATTCAGAAGATCGAATCAATCATATACGTTCAGAACCTAGAACCAAGTATTGTGGATTAGGGGAACTCTGGAAACTAATTGATAATGAAGGAATGGATGAACAAATGCACTTACAAAGGTGCTGAGAAATTAACTCACCTATTGAGGGCATAATCGACTCCAGCACCATCAGCTCCATCGAAGTTAAATCCGTTGGGTTCAAGACCTTGTGCTTCAGCTCTAGCTTTATCATCGTCAACATCGAATACAGTATCATAAAGTCCTTGAAACAAGTAATTGAGACACAATGTCAATACACTTTAGGAAGATCTAACTTGTAAGAACGGAGGCCAAGTAAGATTCTTCAGTTCTCCATCCGAGACAAACAAAAAATTCAATGAAATCAGATGCAATTTGCAAAACATAAGAGAAATCTAGATGTATGTAATTCATCGTTGCACACTTCCATATCCTCGGTAACAGATCATCCACATATCTACACATCTTCGTAATTAAAGACGTAGAAGAATATAGTTTAGAGGTATCAAAATTACAGATTTAAGGAGAGTACACACCTCCTGTTTTACGAACAACAGGTATGGAGCCATATCTCATTGCTGTCAATTGCGTCAGTCCACAAGGCTCAAAAATTGATGGAACTAGAATGAAATAGGCACCAGCATATATCTGTAAAAATAGACAAATAAAAGAACACAGATTAAAACTGCTAGGATCATATTGCTAAGGCAAAATATAAGTATGCTCCTTAGAGAATAATCATAAACGAAAAAAACTTTGAGAGTGCAAACCAAGTGAGAAAGAGGTTCATCATAGGTCAAACAAAGGCGAGCCTGATCCGAATGAGATGAATGCAGCTGATTGGCCAAATTCACAAAATCATTTTGGATGCGAGGATCAGGAGCTGAGCCAAGCAATACAACCTGCCACCAAGAATGTCATCATCATGCACTTATTAATATGAATTAAGCAGAAATACACAACCAAGACAATAGACACTAAACTTCCTTGTTTATACATTCATTCCAAATATATCAGACAACATGATTTCCCAACTGCATTACACAAGCACATTCGTATTAAGAATGCAAGAAAGAGAATGGTCAAGTGAAAGCTCTAGGGAATATCACGTCAATGTCACTACTGAGAAGTCCAGACAATACAGATCAAATAATGTCTAATTCTATATGAATTCATACAGGGGATGGTGAAAGGGGGGGGCAGGGAACCTGTCCATTGCGTTTTAAGGTGTTCCAAATTGCATGCTTGATAAGATGGATTCCTTTCTGGTGAGTTAAGCGAGTAATGATTCCAACCAAAGGATGATCAGATTTCTTCAAACCAAGCCTTTGCTGCAAGGCTTCCTTGGCAGCTCGTTTGCCTTCAACAACATTTTCTGAAGTGTAAGGTACCTGGAACGACAAGCATCACACATTAAGAACAATAATAATAGCAAAAAAGGGACAACAGCATCAAAAGAATACCCTAGAGGCCCATTGACACTCTTTTATCTTGACGAGCATTAATTGCTAAATCTGATTTAGAATATCGTATCAACAAAATTTATCAAGTCTTGTCAAATCATCAAGGCAACATATCATCACTTTCCTAGAATACAACTTTAAATGAAAAAAAGAAAGGCCAGGATTTCCGAAAGGAAAAAGAAGTAAGAGGAAGGTCTTGTGGTTCTTGCCTATTCAAATATGAATCGAGTAAAACAAAAAGCCTACAGATACATAACAGTTCCTTCTTTTACTCATTTAAGGCCTGGGGACAAGCTCATAGATACGGGATTTATTAAATAAAGGTATATCTACTCACAGGAATGAACTTATCATTGTACGGATCCCAAATATCTAAGTCAATTCCATTTAATATTCCATGGAACTTGTGAAGATGAGGAGCTACTGCAGGATTTCCAGCAACCTCCTTTGAGTAGGTGTGGGATACCTGCATAAGATGAATAAGAAGCAACTAAGACATCATCATAGGAACTATGAAAGATAAAAGACCACCAAATATCTTGTCTTATATACCGTAGCATGATGTTAGGATGATGTAAAATAGAAAAATATAATTTGAATAGTTTGGAAGCATCAGAAAAAGGGTTATTACAGACGTATCACTTGCTTATATTCTGTATCTAGTGAACTATACTCAATCATGTTTACAAAAAAGGAGTTCAAATTCAAAGAGGAAAGTAAACACAACGAAACTTTTTTTTTTTTTTTAAATGATTAAATTTCTGAACCACTGAGCAGTTAGTTATATCTTTTCAAATGAAAATGGAGAGAGCTAATGCCTACTGGTATGGTGGTGCCCCAACCCAAGGATATGGTCCTAAATTGACCACATTATATAATTTAAAACATTTACTTTATATACCTTTTAACTTAAAACATATATGAAAGGCAAGTAGATAACCAAATGAACCAAAATATAATATCTATGAGCAATTGATCATAAATACACTATATGTAGGAAAAGATCTATACATGTATAGAGCTACTGTATTAAGTAAGCAACATTAGCTATAAGGAAATTTGGGTACATACAGTTGTAGCCTTGTCTGCATATGCCATAGCCTTTCCGATGAAATGTGCTCCAAATTCAAGGTTATGTATGGTGAAGACAACCCGAGTTTTGCTAAGACCATAATGCATGTAATGGTCCTTAAATAGCCATGCAACTGGGGCACTAGACCAGTCATGGCAATGGATGATATCCTGCCGAAGGTTAAGCAAAACTAAATATGGTTATCTTTGGATTTGTCCACGCATTCAAGAAAAGATAATCATTGAAGAGAGTGGTGTACCCATAATACTCTTCTATGAATGAATTGTAGGGCCTATAGAGCTGAACAGCAAAACATATGGGTTTTGATAATTGCTAAAAGGGACTGCCAGGCATGTAGGTGGTTTACTTGATATACTGCCCAGTACGTGCATTTAACTATTTAAGCAGAGAGCCATCAAAATCTTGGCCTAGTGGCAAGAAACTTGTGTGGCACTACAGCTTGGGTTAAACCTGAGCATCCCCACCCCTTCCTAAATTATCAAATGTACGAAAAAAAAAATTTTAACAGAACTATAACTTGAATCTAAACTTACAGGCTGAAGTCCACCTTGGTGTAGAAATTCTAGAGCAGCATGACAAAAGAAGCCAAACCTCTCTGCATCATTTTTGCAACCATAAACACAACCAGTCCAAACAAATCTGCAGGCAGCGATCACACCAAAGCATTCTCATGATTGTAATTTGTTTATTAAAATGAAGCATTTTAATTCTCAAATGTGCATATAGATTATCAAAATTACCCATTTTGTGGCTCCAGAAAATAAACTGAAAGGCCTTCCACTTTACCAAACCAAACTTTAATTTCAGTGCCACCCCAAGAATAGCTTTTTTGGTAATGTAGGTCCTTCACCTGTATCATAAAACATCCATTGAAAGATCTGAAATTATTAAAAGACAAAGTTTGATAAAAATGAAAGGTGATGAATGATTTTATTTTTCTGTTTTTGATAATTAAGATACGAATAACAGTGAGAAGCAGTCTATATGATTACAAAACATTTTTAAGTAGCATGCACAAATTTTTTAATCATGAATGCCCAAATAAGGACAAGGGTGCATAAAGGGAGGATGGTAGGTAAGCCATGTTTAGAACTTTTGTTTTCAAGAAAATCCAATAGGAAAGGTGCATGCCACAAATATCTTATTAAAGAAAAAATGAATGTCAGCCAGCTGATGCGCAATTGCTAACACAACATGCAAGCTTACAAGTAAAATGCCAAGTAAGCAAGAATTAAAACCACAAATGTCCATCATTTGAGGCGGGGAATCTTGCTAAAGCAACAGAAATGAAGCTTACATGGCTAAGGTTCAAGCAGTCATACTTTGGAAGAATGATGTTCACATTGTGGTTTAAATCTTGAACAGCACGAGAGAGACCCGTAACAACATCGCCAAGGCCTCCAACCTACAATGTTATAAAAGGAAGCAACTGAGACTTTTACTACAGATATGACCACAAAATGAAGATTAATACTCCACCAAAATCATTTATTGAAAAACTCTATGAAATTCAGTTATATGACTTATAATAGGTCAATAGCCCAGATATCTGCAGTGTCCCGTTTGTATAAGAGGTGCAGCATCCTCTCCCGCTAATTGTCTCATTTCCAGAACACTTTTCACTTGGGTATGTCATCGTAAAGAATTTTCTCTTCATTATGAGAAAGAATTTGAATGGATTTGTAAACCAAAAATAAAATATCTAGAAAAACCTTGATAAATCAGTGCATCGAAAAAGTTTCTAAGAGTGTCAACATCCTTAATGTCCAAAATTTACCTTTGCAATTGGGGCCATCTCAACAGCAATATGCACAATGTGCATAGGTGGCTCTTTCACAATTCCTCCAAAAACAGGTATATGGTAATCCATACCGCCTTTGTTGTCAAACATTCCACCATCTTCCCGCTCAGAGAATACAAAGTCCATCATATATGCATCCAATGGAACCTTGACTGAAAAGACACATAAAGTAAGTCTTAACTTCAAAAAATAGAAACCCCCAAAGTGCAGGCAAATCAAGAATGTAACAGTAATACAAAGACTTAATACAGTAAAAGCAAAAAATAAAAAGAATGCCTTATGTCACCAAAAGGGATTAGACAAAGTCATATATGCCTAAAACTTGGGTATACATTGAATTTAAAATAAGTTCTTATTTATGTGATATTTGGATATGTAATTTACATTTATATTCTTTTTTTACGGACGAAGTGTCATGACTAGAAGTCATACACAAACCATTAACTTCACTTGTGACAAGAACAAGGTGCAGTGGTGAAGATAAAGAAAAACTTTAGTCTCCAGGTTAAATAGAGAAAGCCATAACTGAAAGTTAACTTAAATTACCAGTGGCTTTTACATGCGAACCATTATCTGCAGGCAACATTCTCTGAGGTGGTAAAGGACCCATACGGTGAGTCCAACAGTTAAATGAACATCTGAACCATATTTCATGTTTTCCATTAAGAACTGTGTTAGCAGGATTGTAAAAAACTGTAACAGTGCTTCCTGCATGAATATCAAGAGGCTCGGTATAAACTATATGTTTTTGGGAAAGCAGAAATCTCTTCAATGTTCTTTCCTTCATTTCAGCCTTCATACGTGCTGTTTTTTCCGCCTATGACAAGAGAAGAAAAGAAAATTAAATCAGTAAATACAACCAAGATAAATGAATAAATAAACCTTTTATCTTTTATTTATACTTGAAATCTAGAACACAACAAAACTAATATCAGTCAATGAACATGCAGAAAATGCATTTCCAGCAGCAATCTTTGCATTCTGAGAATGGTTCAAAATTAGCATTCTAGTCATAAGAGAAACAAAGAAAGCATAAAAAAGAAGCCAGCAGTAAACAACCCAAGCAATCAGATCTCTGTCTCTGCCATCATAGTCAGTGAACAAAAACCTTACTTTCACTGCAATGTTTTCAAATTTGACTAACCTAACCTTTCTGCAACTTGCCATGAAATTTACATCTTTAATAGAATGATATTTGAATCTTCACTGTGCACTACACTGCTGAAGTTGACAGTAATTATTCAGAAGATAGTTTCATGGAAACTAACCTTGGCGCGAATGGCCTCCTCTCTTAGTTTCCTCTCTGCTTGAAGCTTCCTAAATATCTGGTGTTCTTCCTCAACCCAATACATCTCTTCAGGAATGCTTTTCGGGACAACAGCATGGAAGTCTTGATAATTGTTGTTATCATATATAGTGGCAACCTTAGGTGGTCCATCAGCAAATACCCAGTCTAACACAAGGGCACGACCAGGTACAACAACTGCAAAAAAAACCCCATCTTGATCATAAGATAAACACCACCACAGAAATGACCCTCTAATTATAAAGTATGATCGCAATAAACTATATGCAGCAAATCTAATGAGTAACCAAAAAAACAAATACATTTCAAAAGGAACAAAATGGTTCTCTAGCCAACGAAATCAAAGACATTAAAGAAACCCAAAATAGAAGAGCAAACATTATCTGATTTAATGCGAACAAAAACTCCCGTGTAATAAAGAGCATGCTCACGGCCACTTTATTCATAAAAGTCTAGATAAACATTTTTTTACAATTACTGGGAAAAGTGTCTAGAATAAAGAATATAGAAAATGTTGAGATCAAAATTTTGGCAGATTCTAAATTTTGGACTCATTGGATATCACCTTTAATATCACAAAAAGTAACAACTACAAATTGAACAAAAAATAAATTGTGAAACATACCTTCTGCATACCACCAATCCCCACCCTCTCTACCTGACCTGAGAAACTTTTCAACAATTGTTAATCCATTGCACCAATTATTATGTCCTCCATGAATCCAAAGCTCATTGGCATGAGCAAGAGGGCCTGAAGTTTTGTTATAATATAACTTGACCTTGTCTGCCCCTTTGAATTCGTTAGGTTCTATGAACCAAATGTTATCAACTGATCTCGGAGCCTGTTTCATCAATTGTTCCAATATTTCTCGCCTCTTTCCAGTCTCCACCTTTGCTTGTGCTCTATCTGCTTCGCTTGCAGCCTTCTCCGCTTCTATTCTTCTTTGCTCTTCTTCTTGCCTTTCCTTTTCTGCCTGCTCTTTTGCAAGTTTCTCTAGTTCCCTTCTTTTCTCTTCAAGCAAGAAATCTTCAAATGCAAACACATCCATTCCACCCTCCACAATTATGCAAAAATCCTGTTTGTCGTTATTGTCATAGATATTCTGCCCATTAAAGAACACAAAATCCATCTTGTAAGCTTCCTTTGGAACATGAATCTGGCAAGACCACCAATCCCCTTTGAAATAAGTCTTATTCAACCTCATAGTGAATGATCTCCATCGCCAATCATTGAAGGCTCCCATGATTAGAATATCTTTCTCATCATTTAAAGTGGAGAAACTCCTATTAAAGAACACTTCTATGTCTTCATCTGGTCTTACTGTCTGAGGATAAACAAAAATTTTGTTCCCCTTCAAGAAGTTGCCCTCAGCAAGGCGCTCAATTTCCTGTTTACGCAATTTTTCTTCCATCTCCAACTTCAATTTTGCCGAAGCATCTTCAATTGTTTTCTCATCCTTTCCGGTAACAGTTCCATCAGTTTCTGTACCAGCCAAATGCTTCTCTTCAGTAATAGCGTAATCAGTGAAATGCTTTCCTTCATAGGCTGCAGCATCTCTTGATGTACTCACAGTATCATTTTCCAAATTTAATTCTTTCTTCTGTAACCCCAGAACATCTTCAACAACCTTCCTTGCACTTCCGTTTTCTGCATTCAGGTAGCTTTTGGTCTTTGATGGTACATCCTCTTTTAACTCTTCCTTTTCACTTTCATTTACCTTATTCTTTTGATAAAGTGCAATGGTTGATTCTTCATCAACAGCAACTGTTGATTCCATTTCTGTCTGGTTAGACTCTTCAGACTCACTCAATGTCGGAATGTTTGAATCCTCATTCTCACCATTATCCTTTAGATCCCTCTTCTGGTTGCCTGTTCCTAATTTTGTTTTCCGGCCAAAACCCTTCGAACTTTTAGAGCTTCGGGTAGACAATCTTCTTTGTCTCCTCTTTGAAAAATCTATAGAAAGCACAATATTTCAGGAAAATAAAAATTCAAAGATTGAATACCAAAAATGTTAATTTAAAACCATAACACCACTTAGCAAAAACTGACCAGCTGCACCAGCCGTAACTCTAAGCGAAACTCTGCTGGGAAGACACTCACAACGCCATGGAGTAAACTGAAAACAATAACCAAAATTAGAATAATAGGCAAATGCGATCCCAATACAGCTCCACTTGAAATTATATACTCAGAGAAATACCACAAACAGACATAACACTACCAGAACCAGTAGTACTATGAAAAAGAAATGAAATTCTACGGAAAACAATAAACTGAAAATAAAATACTCAGGAAAACATTGGAAAACATGGTTTTTATATATGAAACAAATTAGAAATGCAATTTCCCGACATAGTGAACAAAAAGAACAGAGAAGACAAAATACTCAGTTCCACTATCATTACAATCAACAACAAAAAAACGAACAGGTACACCTAAAATCCCAAACTTCGTGCTCAAGATCAAAAGAAAAAAGAAAGTTCACCTGTATAGTTCCCGCAAAAGACAAGGAACCAAGAAAGGATCTGATTTTGAAGCAGTCAGTCCTGTGGTTAAGCACCTCTTTGAATCTCAACGGTCTTTGCAATTGCAAAGACACATCCATGGGTAAATTGTCAGAACACAAAATAGGATATTTGTACTTAAGCTTTTGCTTCTGGGGAAGATTTCTGCTCTACTAAGATCTGTAGATTCATTCATTCAAGAATTTGATCATCACATCCACATCCTAAAATAATTATAAGAATCCAAAATTTTTAGTTAGACAGGAACAGGGAGAGTGGAGTCCTAGAATCTCAGCCATAAAACCCTCAAATTTTAAAATGTTCTGCAACCCACGATATCAATAACTTTTAAGGGACCGGTGACCGTTAGTTTTGGATTATAAGTTGATCCAACGGTGAGATATGAGTTAAAACGTTTATTCTGAGAAGTTTGGTTGCAGAGAAGAGTAGCCCACGACAAATCATGTTATAAAGATCTGTGAACATTTTGGAAGTACTAAATAGGCTTTTGAGAGGCTCATACTCAATTGCTCATGGTTCGGGTAAGGGTGAGATACTAGGATGAGACGTAGGCGAACCATACAATGGAGTGGAATCAAAATCAGCCACTGCATTTACACCTCAAATTGCAAGATGCCACGTGGGAGCATCTTTCAGCATTATTCCACCATTGTCTGACTGCTATTGTTGACTGTCTTCTTTGCTCTTCAAAGTTACCATTTATTAAGCTCTTAACCAGCTTTTATGAAGATTTTTTTTCTCTTATAGTAATTTATATCGCCATATATGAAAATAAAATGACGTGAAAAGTAAACTCGAAATCTGAAAGTAACTTATCTCATATGAATTATAAGTAGTATTTTCTAAGAACATTTAGTAATAATCATCATTTCCCAAAACCTTTAGTCAGATTAAAGTAATTCTTTTATCTGCCAAACTATCAACTTAATTTAAAGAAACTTAGCAAACCCAAGAACAACATGTGAATGTTAACCTTTATTAAACCCTTTTTTCTTTTTTTTCCTTATTTAGCTGCAGAAATTAACGTGTTATTGCTTAAAACAAAGCAAAAGGCAGAGTTTATCCCATCTTTTATACGTGATTGCTTGTGTGTATATCATTAATATGGGTTGGAGTCTCTGCCAAAGTTTATGTTCCTTATTTCCAACCTCTAATGACAAATAAGATAAATGAGATAAATTAAAATAATGGCAATTGGTTTCTTTTTAAAAGTAAAGAAAAACAAGACAGCCTTAAAATCTATGGAGCATCTGGGAGCCTTTAATCCAAGATGCTTGGATGTGCTTCCCAGAAGCTCTGCTCAATTATATTACAATGTTCTGTAACTATTTTAGTTTCAGTTTTCTCAACAGAGGAAGCATCATTCTCTAGCAGTGTGGGGTTTTCTTTCTGCACAAAAACCAAATAGAAAACCAGATATCATCAGTAAAATGTATGCAGTAAAATATTCGGAATAACACTACACAAATGGTGGAGAAGCAACCTTAACACGGAAAATGGAAGAGCCCTGCCGGAACATCAGTGGCAATGTGTTGTAGTTGATACCAAACTCTTTAAGCAACAATTCATTTTTTTCACGTGCTTGAGTGCCCTGCAATTGCAGAATGGGATGGTTGAGATACCAAGGACACGACATTGTCCACCATATCCTATTATAATTTTATGTATGACAAACAGCATTCTATGTGACTGTAAATATATGAACACCTTTACAGCAAACAAATTTCAACAGACGCTCTGTTACAAACTGAATAATAGTCTTTAGCAAAATATGACGGAATTTAAATGAGTGGAAAACTACTATGCAAGCTTGCCGCACAAGTGAGCTAGAACTGAATAAACATATTGTGACCAAAAAGAGACCTTCAGGTAATTTTGAGCTTCGCTTTTGCTTTTTCCCGACTTAACAAGACTCCAGAAACAGGTATTGTACTGATTATTGATATGACCTACATCCAAAAATGTAAAAAAAGCCAGATTATGATAAGTGGTATTACTCTAGCAACCCCTACACTTTACCAGGGGAAGAAACAATTTCGTTAAAGAGACTCACAATCAACTTGTCTCCAAGCCAGATAATCTTGTAGTATTTCATTTGATGGATAACAAACCGCTCGTCCATCGAAAGATGGAGGGTACTTCAACTCTTTCTTCCGGAAGACATCTTTCCATTTCATTACATACATCGAAGAGAAAAAGGATACAATGGCAGAAACAATTTTGCTGCCACAAATGATATTATCCAAATTTAGTTGAAAGGCATGTCAGAAAAGAAAATTTAAAGGTAAGATATTAAGGCGTGAGTAGTAGTCCATAAGCATCATGCACAGAAGTTGACAATTCAGAAAAATGGAAGACTGACAAACCTAGCTCGCCTTTGATAGAGCTGAGAATCCTTCTTCAAAACAAAGCTGAAAATAATAACAAACTTAAAATGATTTACTTAAGCAGGTAAACAGAAACTTGTAAACAAACGTATAAACAAACATGTTACCTGTACTCATCACTAACTCCATAACAGAAAACAATATCATGGAACTCTTCTAACACAGCCTCCGCACATAAATTCATAAGACCCAGAGCCTGCTTATCATTAGGCTTATTGAATTCATGAACATCAGCAAATCTACCAAAAGCACAGAAAAAGGTTAACTTTGAAAGCACCCGGGCACGAAATCAAACAAACTTTTGTTCATCAAATAGATCATATGCCACAACATCCCTCCTTTTCCAAAAGAATTCAACATTTTCAAGTAAAATCGTTTGACAGCAACGGAAGAAACATATAACTCAGTAGATGCAGCATCAAGAAATTAAAAAGTAGAAAAGTAGACCTGTGACCTGAACCCAAAAACCTGACCCCCAATCCAAACTCAACCCGACCTGGTTTAACCAAAAAAGTCAACAAACCAACCCGCCCAACCCAAATCCCAAAAATAACCTGAACCAGAATGACCCGAACCCAGCATGACTTAAACCTGAAACAACCCAAATTCAAGTATAAACTCAAATGAAAAATCCAAAATGACCCAAAAACGGAAAAACCCCAAGCTCGAAATGATTTGAACCGAAAATGACCCAAATCTGAAATAACCCAAAAAAATTAAAACCCTAATTGACCCGACCAAATAGGCCCAACCCTTCCAATTCACAGGTCTACACAAAAAGCTTTACCTGTTTTGTATTACCTGTGAAAATGGCAGCCATCTATTCTAATTACAATCCAAGTAGATGGCATCAGCTTGCTCTCAAACAGAAAGGATCTGATGTAATCAGGGTTTGTTTTGAAACAATCCTCAGAGAAATTTCCCAGCTCTTTAAGAAGACTTGCATGTGCATTCCAAAATCTTCTCCCAGCTATATTTTCCGAGCGGAAAATACCTGCCTTTCTCCGCAACCTCTTCACTGGCGTTCCATCTTCATTGTACTTTACAATATCTTCCACCTCGACAAAGTAAAGAAGATAACGTTTGTTGACAAATAAAGATATGATATGTCAAAGAACAAAATGAATAGGGGGGAGAAAGACGACAGACCAAGTCAATTTACGTTCTCTATACCAAGGTGCTCTTCACTAGAAAACTTGATACAGAATTTCAGACAAAAGACATAGCAATACTGTAAGGTTTTGTTTTAAGAGGTATAACATCTCAAGCCAGTCCCAAGCTAATAGCATCATTTTGTTGATCTATATCTCAAAATGCTACCGAAAGCTACAAGTACTTTGGTTTTTTGCACATCCAGGCATGCCCCTTTCAGATAAGACTGGAACATGCTCTGTAAGGGCGTTCTGATTAAGGCCAAATAACTTAGGACTAAACAATGAGCTTTTAGAATACCTTAGACCATGTTCTATACAAAAGTGTAGAACAGTACCTCAGTCTTGAAAATACAAGTTCCTTGACGAAACAATGCAAGAGTACCATTGTAGTTAATACCAAACTGTTGATGGAGAAGTTCATTTCTATCTTGTTCTTTAGCATACTGCAGAGTCAACAGATACAAAGCATAAGAACATCCAACCATACATAATTTGAAAACTAAAAGGACCTCTGATTATGAAGGAGAGTCTACAACTAAGCAGTTCTCCGGTGATCAATTAGAAGGACACATCAAGTATCAACAGCTGTCCTGAAGGAAACAACACATACATGAAAAGACTTTTTTTTCCTTAAGAAAAAAGAAATAGAAATATTGAAATTAATATCAAGAGCTGCACTGTCCATAAACTAGTGAGCTTATAGCAGAGAAAGGGAAAATGTGAAAACATATAGGGGCCTATACACCCCAAAGGTACACATACATGAAGACTCATACATTAGCAGTTTAGGACCTTTAAAATTTCTTGTGCTTCCATTTCTGTTTTTCCACCTTTTTTCACAAGCTCCCAGAAACAAGTATTATACTGATTTTGAACATGACCTGCCAAACCACGCAAAAATCATTTAATAGATTCCAACTGATGCATATTGATTGCAAAAGTTTTCATTTTTATAGGAGTTTTATAGGTGGAATATCATCACTTACAATCTCTTTGTCTCCATGCAAGATATGCTTGAAGAATCTCTAGTGATGCACAGCATACAATTTGTGAAAGAAATGAGGGTGGGTACCTCAATTCCTTAAGGGGAAAGAATTCTTTCCATTTTGTGACATATACAGAAGTAAAGAATGACACAATAACGGAGGAGATCTTGCTGCGCATTCATAGCCAAATTGAGAAGGCTCAACAATTCAGTCAATTTTTCAAAAACAAATGAACATCACCTAAACATGTAAAGAATTCTTGGAGAAAATTCTGAATAGGAAAAATAAAAGAAACCTGCTTCGCCTCTGGTAGAATTTTGATGTCTTCTTCAAAACAAAACTGGACAAAAGAAATAAAATCAAAGAAGACATCTAAATAAAGTTCTAAATAACAGATGAATAACAAACTAAAGATACGATTACCTGTACTCATCGCCATATCCATAAGAAAAGACAATATCAGGATACTCCTCTAAAACAGCCATTGCACATTGGTTCATCAAATTTAAGGCTTTCTCGTCATCCGGCTTCTCAAACTCGTGAACTTCAGAAAATCTACCAAAAATAAAAAGAAGAAAAAAAAATCAGGGGTTAATATGAATGGGTCTACTTTACGTAAATTTATTTACCTACGAAAATCGCGCCTGTCGATATGAACGACGATCAGATTGGGAGGCATTACTTCGCCTTCAACCTCGAATGACTTAACGTATTCGTATTTGCTATTTGCCATTCTCTGAAATTACTGCCTTCTCTCACCGGAAAATGATCAAGCACTTGGTGTCCAATGTTCAGAGGCTGTAGAATAGAAGACAAGCCTTCGAAGTGTTAAGTATTTCAGGAATCTTAACCCCTCTACCTCAAGGGCTCGTCAGGAACAGGGCTATCAGATGGTCGACGGCGAAACCTATCAGGATTAAAAGATCGTATACTTTTAACGATGCCCTCTGTCGGCGAGAGTTCGACGGATTACTTTTGCCATGTCAGTCACAAGAAGAAGTTCAGCAAGCCTGGCAGAAAGTAAATGCTTTGCTAATAGTGAGTTGCTGGGTTGGTTTTGCTCTCTACCTTCTCACAGGGAGGTGGAAACAAGAGAGGTCAACTGGAGTGGAAGCCAAACAACGGAGCCGAGAATCTATGGTCGATCCGAAGAACCACTGACAGATACGCTTATTAGCAAAGGGATGGCGGACTTTTTTAAAAATTCTGGGTCTAACTATGATTCAAAGTCCAGCCGCCAAAAGGTATTAAAGGGAGCTTTTAGCGTAAAAGATACAAACAAAATAGCAACCTATTAAAATCAGCCCACTCGTCATAACAATCTATTTGAAGCAACTCAAACTTTTCTAAAATTCAGCCCATTAAAATCAAGCTAATCTCTTTTCTTTTAGCCGAAATAGCAACCTTTAACAACCGAGAAGATACAAACAAAAGCGATCAAGGAGGACAAACCTGAGCTAACGGGTACACCCAATACACCATTACCCTAACGCTCATCCTCATGAAAAGTAATAGAATTGTTAGACATAACTGTGTCGATTAAATTCATTTTTTTATTTTTAATCAACAAGATGTGAAATCCAGCACGATAATCAAACTTAATCATACTGCATACGGATTAAAATAAAAATTAATCAAATCTTATTACTTATTTGGTTATATGTTTTTTTTGTTACAATTAAAATAAAAAGGGATAAATCTCAAAACTATACATGAATTATAATTTAATGTGTAATTGTATATATGAACTTTGGTTTTGTGTAAATTTATACATAAAATTTTGATTTAGTCCAATTCTTATAAATTATTAACACAATTATTGATATAACATTATCAAAATTTATATATTTTTTTGAGATTTAACCCAAATAAAAATTATCAAATTTAAAATGGTTATGAATTAATAATTGCATACATATTTTATTTTCATTTATTAAAATAAAATGAATAATGACGATTAAATATGAAATTTAAATAAGTACATTTCAACCAACTCTTTCTTTCTTTTCCTTTTTTTTTATATAAAAGGAATTTAGATAGATTACATAATTGTTCTCAAAATGGGAGCTACGAAAATCTCTTTTAAAATAAGTGATAATATAGACTCAAGTGGTTGATCTAACTTAGATCCATTGAGAAGTATGGAAATGAACAATGTGAAGATTCATTGTCTGGTAAGAGTGATTCACCTCTTCAAAAACTTAAAAAAATAAGACTTACCTAATAAAGCTTCACTTGAATTTGCCGTCATGAAATTTTTCGATGATCATGGGATCTTTCTTCCCTTCCATCTTCTTAAAGGAGTGAACTAACTTCATGCATAATGATTATATTATCCAAAAGTTGTCTTCTGGATAAGAAACTTCCTTAGAGGAGAGATATAAATGTCTGAAGGAGTAGTCTAATTCGCTTCACCATGACCTTTGTGATGATTTTATAAGTTGTGTTGCAAACGCTTTTATTAATGATTGCACATTTTTTTTCCTTAACTTAAATATTTTCCCCAGCTTCGCCTGGAAAATCTTTTTACATTATTTTTTTCTTAAAATTATTTTTTGGTGAATTCTTCTTAAAATTTTTTAAATAATAATAACATGTATCAAAAGTAATTAATATCAATAATAAAACATTAATAAATTTCATTTAAACATATTTTTTATCATTTGTAACGCATATATATCATTTCTGATAAATATGTAATCACTTATTAAATGAAATTAATAATTTCTTTTTATAAATAAAAATACAAATTTTCTATCAAAACAAATGACAAATGATTATGTTAGGCATAAATTGTTAACTGATTTAGATCAAATAATGGTTATGGTCTCTTTACTATGTTTAAATTTAAAATTTAGTACCTATTCTTTAATTTGATACAATTTGATTCTTCTACATAATACATTAGTTGGTTGAAATAATTAATTCCCTTAATTATTTCGGTCAAAATGTTGAGTTAGATTTTTTTGCTTAAAAATACTCAATCCAACTTCATGCAAATATATATAGTGTGTTAGAAATGTGTTTTGTAACACCCCTTACCCGTATTCAACTCCGGAATAGGGTATGAGGCATTACTAGAACACTTACACATGTAAACGTATTAAACCAAGTTACAAAATTTCATTCAAATTTAAACTCTTCAAATTTTTAACATGCTTTTATAATTCTTTACAACATATCCTCAAAATATTATATTCATAACAAATAGGGCCTACGAGACCCGATACTTACTCATGTAATTCAAAGCTCCATTTCCATTTTATTCAATTCACAATCTTTCATGTTCACAATTCAAATCAATTTCTCAATCCAATATATATTTATTTCAATACCACACTCTCATACTATGAAACTTTATTTTCCCATATGAGCTTAAACCATGATCATCACATATCAAAGACAAATGTTCTTGACATTTCCATCACATAGACCGAATTAATCAATGCAACTCAATGATATAATCACCCATATATCATTATTATCATATATATATATATATATGTCATGACTAAATTTCTTAAACATTTGATCAATTGCTTTTCAATATCGCAATAGTTCCTTCAGTACCAATACGTATTTACCATTCAATTTAACATTTACCGATTATAATCGGGCATATGACCATTATACACAATTCTTTCATACATTTTATTGTCCTCCTCCTCCTCTCCATTCCACATCCTTTATGTATAAAACATGCTTAAATAGCATTATACATAATTTTACTATTCACTTATATTTAAATTCAAAGCTGTCTATTTGAGTCAGAGTTACTAAATTATTTTTATCTGAAGCTACAGAGCTCCAAATTAAGATCCGTTAATTTTCCTTGAAACTATACTCACATTTCTTCTTACCATAAAATTTTCAGAATTTTTGACTTGGCCAATTAGTACAGTTTATTCTTTAAAGTCACCCCTTTTTCACTACTCAACATATCTGACCTCTCTTCACTAAAAATGAATTATCTCATTGTACAGAACTCGGATGATATTTAAGTTTGTTCCCTTTGAAAATAAACTCATTAATGATTCTAAGAATATAAATTATAACTCATAATAATTTTTGTACAATTTTTAATTATTTTTCAAAGTCAGAACAGGGGATTCCGAAATCAATCCGACCTTGCCTCGCTAAAATTAAAATATCTCAAAATGTACAACTCTTTTGCTTTCTCTGTTTCTTTTATGTAAAAATAGACTCCTTAAGATTTCATTTCATATCTTATTCACTCTCTCATTCAATTTCCACCATTTTTGGTGATTTTTCAAAGTCACACTATTGTTACTGTCCAAAACTGTTTTGTTGCTAATTCTACTTTTTCATAATTTCACTTTTTCACTTTTAATCACTATTCAATTCAAAATTCACTTTTCCATTTTCAAGTCAATATTCAATTCAATTCCACACATATATTCATTATTCAATTACACTTAATCGTTACATGATCTCATGTATTTTCACTTAGTCAATTTCCCGTTGAACACTCGGAATATACACAGATATGTAGAGAATTAGCACATAAGTGCCACACTGATATGTAGCCGAAGCTACCACTGAAATGTAGCCGAAGCTACCACTGATCAATAACACTGGAAATGTCCACGGGCCTGCTCACACAAGCTGTCAGGTGTCTGCAACACATGCTAGATCACCCAGCACTCGGGACTCACTGTAACATTGTAACACTGATCTCTAGTGACATGTCACTTGTATCCACTTTTATTCCTAAGTTCAACCGGGAATTTACACTTAACACTTTATTTTCAACACTTTATCACTTGAATAATTCATGAACAATTTTCCGTCCACATTCAATATTGATTCACATATCAAATAAAATTCACAATTTATAAAAGTATATTACTATTATTTACACATAACTTACTTTGATGCAACAATATAAAAATTTAGCAATTTAGTCTTGAATCTTTTCTTTTCTCCGGTCAATGTCGATTCCACTTCTTTCTTAATATATAATAACACATTTGACTTATTTAGTACTCACATTTATCAAAACAGTCATTGACTCAAATTTTGGCAAAATTACAATTTTGCCCCTAAACTTTTGCATATTTACACTTTTGCCCCAAAGCTCGTAAATTAAACTTCATCCCTTATTCTTATGTATTATGACATGATGAACATTTTTCCCTTCTATGGCAACATCAAATTCCCACTCTAACACTTACTTATGAACATTTAGTATTTTTATCGATTATGTCGTTTTACTCGTTTTTACTCAAAATCGCTTAGCAAAAGTTGCTTAACATAATTTCTAGCTTCATATTCTACCATAAAACATCAAAATAAACACATTTCACATATGAATATTTTTCCAAATATAAACCCTAGATTAAATTATTGCTAGAATAAGCAAAATCAAGTTACCAGGACTCAAAAAACGTAAAGAACATTAAAAACGAGGCTTAGAATCAATTACTATGGAGCTTGGAAGCTTGAAAACCCTAACAATGGCTTCCCCCCTTGCTGATTTCGTCCAAATGAAGAAGATGAGCACAATTTGCCATCTTTTTCCCTTTTAATTCATTTTAATTACTAGATTACCAAATTGCCCCTAACTTAAAATTTTCCTATTTCACTTATCTCATGCCCATTTTTGTCTACCAACTTAACCAATGGTCTAATTACCATATAAGGACCTCCAATTTAAAGTTTCATAACAATTGAACACCTCTAACATGTAGAACTCAACTTTTGCACTTTTTACAATTTAGTCCTTTTGACTAAATTGAGTGCCCAAACGTCGAAATTTTCGAACAAAATTTTTACAAAATCATTCCGTGAAATCGTAGACCATAAAAATATAAGAAAAATAAATTTTTCCTTGTCGGATTTGTGATCCCGAAACTAATGTTCCGACTAGGCCCAAAATTGGGCTGTTACATGTTTTCAAGAGAAATTCACATAATCATTTTAATCAATATAGTTAAAGATTGATTGTTTTGACTAACTAATGCCATTATTAAATTAGATGATCAAATTATTCAAATTAAATTATAATCACTAAATCCCAAATATGAGCATAGTAGAGAGATTGAAACTGCAATTTTACCATTATATTATACTTACTAAAAACGTTGTTATCAATTAGGCCAAATATCTTAGCGAACGTGATTTTTTATAATAACACTTATTCCAATTCATTATGTCAAAATAAACTCTCATTGGAATAGCATTTTTTAAAACTAATATAACAAAATTTAATAAAATAACTAATAATATTAGTTATCTGGACCAACTAATGTTATTATAAAATACGAGAATCAAATTATGCCAAATTAAAATATAAAAAAAATAAATTTCAAGTGTTATTGTAATAGACGAATCAAAATTGAAATTATACCATTATAATTATAATGAAAAAAAATGAATTAAAGGGATTGAACGCGTGTTTAGAGGAAGGCCCCTACATAGAGTTATTAGTATGGTTGCCACCCACAATTCTTGTTTTGTTAAATATTTATTTTTTATTATATTATAGAATGAAATTTTAAATGTTGCAATATACTTTAAGTTATTGTATTATTCATATATTCGGATTTAATTTTCATACTTTTATTTTCAGGATTTTAGTCTCTTTATTTTTTAAATTTAAAATTTTAGATCTATTTGTTAACACGGTTAAAATGATTTAATTTAATTTATTGGTATGGAATTTTAAAATTAAAAAAAAAGAAATACTTACTTGATATCCCTGTAATAGACAAGAATTCAATAGAGAATTTTAACAATGTTAACAAATTTTAAAAGTTTGCATAAGCATTTCAATCTGAATAAAGCATTTAAGCTTACTAATGACATTTTAATCTGAATAAAAGTATAGAAATTAAATCTCAAATTTGAGTGAAGTATAGATATCAAGACTAAAATTTAACTATTTTTATATAATCTAAAAAATAGAGGGATTAGAATAAAAATTTCACCATTATATTATGTAAAAAAGAAGAAGAAGAAAAGGCCTAAGGCCTTGCTTTTATATATAGTAATATAGATAAAGAAAACCCAACTATTGTCTCTACCATCAAAAAGAAAATGGCTCGAGTCCATGGGCCATCAATGAATAAAAAATGAAAGCCTGAATCACTTCACTATTACTGCGTAAAGCTCAAAGCCCATAAATTAATGAAAATCTCCAAAATTATCCATTACCTTTCTGTTTATCCCTACCCTTTGAATCTAAGATTTAGCAAAGGGTTTTTGGAGCCGAAAGAAAGAAGAAAACAGTGATAGAGGTGGCTGAAAAACAAAATGGACTTTGACAAGAGGAAGGCATCAACGTTAGCTTCACTGAGCTCCAATGAAGCAGATAAATCACCCAAAGGCTCTTTAGACACACCCATCATTCCTCTCATCAACGCCCTCAACAACCACCTTTCTTACTTCACCACCAGTTCCTGCTCTGGCCGTATCTCTATCCTTTCCCAACCAAAACCCAATCCCAGCTCCAATAATCCTACCAAAAAGAAAGCCCGAGGAGGCACCTGGCTCTTCATCACCCACGACACGGCTGATTCCGACTCGGTCATCTCCATACTCTTCTCTGACTCGACTAAGTTGATTCAAGACAGTGAGTTGGTCTTTCGATTCGAGCCTCTCATCATTGCCGTTGAGTGTAGAGACTTAAGTTCAGCTCAGAGTTTGGTTTCTTTGGCGATTGCTTGTGGGTTCAGAGAGTCTGGGATTACAAGCGTCAGCAAGAGATTGATAGTGGGGATACGGTGCTCGATACGGTTGGAGGTGCCTTTGGGGGATACCCAGAAGATTATGGTGTCTGAAGATTACTTGAAGTTTCTTGTTGGGGTTGCTAATGAGAAAATGGAAGCTAATTGGAAGAGAACTGAAGGGTTTCTTAGAGCATTTCGAAAAAGTCAGGATGGAACATTGGAAAACGCGACTGGTTCAAAGTGTAGTGTGAGTGGTGGTGATTGTAATGAAGGTCAAGATGGTTTGGAGAGAAGTTTTGTAGATGCTCAAGTTGGTAAATTTTGTTTTACTATGATTTTACAATTATTTCATATGAACCCTGAGCTTTGTGATTATATTGAGCTTTTATATTTATGATTGAGGCTTTAATTTTGAGCTATTTCACGTATGCGCTTGCAGAACATCGTTCCTAGCGAAAAAGCAAGTTTTTCTCGTGAATCATTGGTGGAAACTGAAGGAATTCCCGGCTGCAGTTTATCTATTAGTCAGATGGTAATTGCTGGTGAACCTATAGAGAGACTGTTCCTTTGGGGCCATTCTACTTGTACCTTAGAAAGCACAAACAAAGCTGAAGTTCTTATATTTGGTGGCTTTGGGGGCAGTGGAAGTCATGCGAGAAGACATGACTCTTTTCTCCTTGATCCATTGCATGGGACATTGAGAGAAATCAATGTGGCGGGCCGTCCATCACCTCGCCTGGGTCACACTGCTTCTTTAATCGGAGATTGCATGTATGTTATTGGAGGCAGGGCTGATCCTACGAACATTCTGAGCGAGTTATGGATTCTCAATACGTTAAAGAATGAATGGAGGCTACTAGATTGTATTGGCAGCGCTTTTCCTCCAAGGTACTCATATCTTGCTGTTCTGCCTCTCCACTTAGTTTCATTGGGTTAAATATATGTTATAAAAAAGCATTATCTGTGTAAATCCCTCCGTGAACATGTTATGAATGTACATTAATGTCTGTATCTACTGTTTCTTTCCCCGCCTCAGCCTGCATCTCATTTTAGTTCTTAATTTGTAGTCTGTATGTATCTTGCACAGGCATCGGCATGCGGCCGCTGCAGTAGGATCAAAGATTTATGTCTTTGGTGGCCTTAATAACGATGCAATCTCTTCATCATTGCATGTTCTTGACACCAATACACTGCAATGTGAAGAACTAATTGCCCACGGTGAACAGCCATGTGCTCGTCATTCTCACTCAATGGTGGCATATGGATCTAAGTTATTCATGTTTGGAGGGTACTATGGAGAGGCTCTTGGGGACTTGTACAGTTTTGATACTCTAACATGTTCATGGGAAGTAGAAAAGGTAGGAGGAAGAAGCCCATATGCTAGGTTCTCCCACTCCATGTTTGTCTACAAGAATTTTATTGGAATAATAGGAGGTTGTCCTGTTACACAACATTGTCAAGAGTTGACATTACTAGATATGCGAAGCCTAGTCTGGAAGCATGTGACCCTCAGTTCAATGGATAAAGCACTGTTTGTGCGTTCCACAGCCAATGTTGTTCGTGATGATCTTATTATGGTTGGTGGTGGAGCAGCTTGTTATGCTTTTGGAACCAAGTTTAGTGAGCCTATGAAAATCAACTTGTTTCCTTTGTTATCTCTAGATGATCATGACAGTTCTCGGAAGCTCGGTGAAAATGAAGTTATTAAGGAAGAGGAAGGTATGATGGAAAATGGGAATGTTCTTTTACAAGCTCCACATGTTGGAACTGGTTCACCTCAACATCCTGAAATGCAAAGCTTAAATGTTGAGACCCAGACAGGACAGATAGATGCTTCGAGTTGGGTTGTAAAACTTGAAAAAAAACATGCAAAATTAGGAAAGGACATATTGAAGAAGTTTGGATGGTTAGATCTAGAGAGAAAAGTTTATGCACAAGAGGATGGTTTGTTCATCTCTTTCCCTGTGACCGAGAAGTTTTGTGCTATCTTCTCAGAAGACAGATTTGAAGTTTTGAGTGATCATCATCCATCTAAACCATTTAGAGCTGAAAGTTTACTCTTAAATGACATGTCCTCCTCAGTAGCTCTGGACATTCTTAAGGAATATGGTGCTACTAAGCTTCCAGATGAGCTTGTTCAAAAAAGAAAAGCTTGTAAATCTCCCTTAAAAATAATGACTGAAGCTGTTGCCTCTTTGATTAGGCAAAAGGGGTTATCAGATAAACTTCTGGAGCAGCTACCAAACAGGTTTGTTTCACTACTTCACTTCGTTGTTTGCTTATTCCAGTTTCAATTCTGTGAAATTTCTTGAGTTAGATTGAGAGTTTCAGTGGCTAGCTTTGGTTTTCTTTGTGTACCTGCGCATGCAATGTCCTCACTATTTTAACATCTTCGACTAGTTCAGGTGGGAACGGATTGGTGATATTGTTGTGCTACCGATTTCATCCTTCAGGGACCCAATATGGAATTCAATTGGAGAGGAGCTTTGGCCCATTATTGCCAAATCCCTTAATACTTGTCGCCTTGCACGGCAGGTAAGATATATGAATGAACCATATCTTAGCTGCTATATTGACTGATAATGCTTTCTTTACTTTTGTTCAAAAACTCCTTGTCTTATGCTGATTCAGTCTAATACCGTAAAATGATTTTTTTTTCATCTCTAGTTAGTTGGTCAGTATGTCCAATTTTTATATGGAAGGCAAAGTTAAGATTTCATGAAAATGACTTTGAAGGTTTTAATTTGTTTAACTGTTGTTTCCAATTTGTTTTAGGAGTAACGAGTTGAATTAAATTAGTTGTTTATTTTTAGACAAAGAGTCAATAATTAAGAATCTCAGGGGTACCATTCGTCATATTATGTATGCCACTTATGAACTTATTGAATTAATTTCTATAATTTGTCAAGGGCCGGGTTGCTGCAAATGGTACAAGGGACAGTACTTTGGAGATTCTTGTAGGAGATAATGGCTGGGTTGATCATTGTGAAAATGGGATTCTATATTCTTTTGATGCTACCAAGTGCATGTTCTCTTGGGGCAATCTTTCTGAGAAAATCCGTATGGCCAGTTCAGATTGTACAGATGCAGTCATCGTGGATCTGTTTGCTGGAATTGGATATTTTGTATTGCCCTTCCTTGTTAGGTATGCTCTAATTATGATTTTAATGCCTTTCAAAAATTTCTCCACATCTCAAGTATTTTCAGTTTTCTCTCTGTCACACACACATTATGTGCAGATGTAAATACGTGCTAACTTGGTTTTTGTGACCTTTGACTAGAAGCAGACTTCTTTTTCCCACTAAAAAATTGTTAGATAATGTTGTTGGTCTGACAATTACCATATCATCCTTCGCATCTGTACTGGTCTGTAGTTTGTTGTAATTGGTGTTAGATTTAAGGATTTTGAATTAATGGTATGACACTTGTCATTTTATGGGCTATGTGGAGGATAAGGATTTCTTGTGCCATTCCACCATTGTGTTGTTAGCAGGAATTACAAGTTTTGATGGGGAATTATTAGTTAGTATATGGAGATTTCTTATTATCTCTTCAATTTTCAACCTGCTGACTTTTAATTTCACTGATTATTTTGTCTTTTCTGTTATGTTGGTGCCTTTTTTGAATTGTAATGCTAATCAATCAGGGCGAAAGCAAAGTTAGTCTATGCTTGTGAATGGAATCCTCATGCCATTGAGGCTCTTAAACGTAATCTTGAAGCCAATTCTGTCTCTGATCGTTGTATCATACTTGAAGGGGATAATCAGATTACAGCACCCAAGGTACATTGGCATGCTTAATATCCGCATTGACAGTGTAAACATTTATACCCTTGGAATACAAGGACAAGGCAGCATATCTATCTATATATACTTTTTTCATAAAGGAGAATATTTGGTACACTGCCAGTGGAGGTTTTAAACTACATGAGCAGGGTTAGGGGGTTGGCAAGTGTCCTATAGGGGTATAGTAAATTATTAAAAAGTATATATATTTAAAAAAAAAGACACATATCCATTTTTTGAGGCTGCTTGTGGAATAAAAAAAGTACACTGCCAGTGTACCAAATACTCATCCTTTCATGAAATGGACTAAAAATAACATATTGCCATGGCAACTTGAGCCTTAAGTACCAAAATAAACTGTATGTATTGATTCCTATTGATTATTTTCCTATAGGGAGTGGCAGATCGAGTTTGTCTTGGTCTTCTTCCATCAAGTGAGGGTAGCTGGCTTACTGCTGTGAGGGCATTAAGGTGCTTTGCTCTGGTGTTATTACTTGTGTTTCATTTCATGTCACCTTGCCTAATATCAAATTCATTACTTGTTTCCACTTTAAAATCCGAATTCAATGATAAATTAGAAGAAAAAGAATTGTAGGGTTATTCTTTGAAACTTTTTCTATGATTTGTTGCTTCTCCCCCGGCTTGCAATAGTTTTTTCACGCAAAAGTCCACTACCATTCACCTTCAATGTGCAGATGAACTTGGTCTTGGATAATATTCATGGTTTCTTTACAATATCTCCTAGACATGCATATAGTTTAAATATTTGCTCTGGTTCCGAACTTCTATTTGGTTGATTACTCCATTTTTGGACTCTGGAAGAACTGTCTAGCGAGGCTTCAGTTATCTTGGTAGCAGTTTTGCTAGTATCTCCTTGCGAGATCTTAAATTTGTCGCACTTTTAGACCCCAATATACGTGTTGCTTTTTTCATTTAAGAACTCATGGGGGGAGTCCGTGCATTCTTCTTTCTCTCTTTCTCCCATTGTTTGTGGTCACATTTAACGATGGTACTAAAAATGCAGGAGTAATGGTGGGATATTGCATGTCCACGGGAATGTGAAGGACACCGAGGTGGAATTGTGGGCTAACCATGTTTCAAAATCGATATCTGAAATTGCAAGATCCGAGGGTATGACTTTCTAAGCGTATATAACGTACATGAACATGTTGGGGTTCATGTTTTATTTAAGAAAAAGCCAGTTTAAAGTGATTAATGTTGTGTGCAGGCCATCGTTGGGAAGTTACAATCGATCATGTGGAGAAAGTGAAATGGTATGCCCCACACATCCGCCATCTTGTTGCTGATGTTAAATGCAGACGGATCTAGGATGAAATTGTTTCATGACGGTTAGTGTGTGCATCTCTTGGGAAATAATTCGAGGTGGCAAACATGCGAGTGCGGATCCATACGGGTGGGTTATATGGTAACCCATTTATCCATTAATGCCCTATTTAAGTTGTCTGTGACTGCCCAACCTGCTCATTACTCTTTTATTCACCCAAAACCCGAATAACTCTTTGATGAGAGGAAGCTTGTGACCCATAGAACTCAGCCCATCATACAGCAATTTAGTGAAATTAGAAGATCTTCTACATACTTCTTTTAAATTCATATAAAAAGACTCCGTTAGTCCATTTTATGTTTGAAGTGATTCATTAACGTTACAATATCAATGGCTTCAACGTCACGAGATTAAAAGTCAACAACTGGTAGTTCCGTCGAAAAAGTGGCAAAAGCTTGAAACAAAGGCGTGTGGGCATCACTCATCAGTCGTCACAATAATAGCCATTATTACTCTGCATATAATGAAAGCATGCATCAATGCATAGGTACATGTATGCATAAAAGTAGGTAAGTAAAAATGAATGGTTAAGCAAAGTTCATTCTGAAGAAAATTTATTCACTTTCGTGTTATCCTTTTTACTGTAATTACTCAAAATGTTTACCATGGCAAGGTTACAAAATGTCGTGTTCAGGCATACAAGGTTAGGACCCAGAACATATTTTGTTCCCTATTTCATTTGTTAATATTATTTTTCAGCTGCTATGATGATTCATCACTTGGGGGGTTCACCGTTCACGTTTATCCATATATATAAAGAAACAAGTGATATTTGGAAGTGTCGGTGGTCCATTCTACCACTTGGTTGAGCTCCCCCGATTTCTCGCATCTACCCCTCATGCTGTAGTGCTGCAAAGCAAAACAATAGTGGGTTACAAAAGGGCATTGCTGGCAACATGAAAAGCCCTACTACGTCACGGAAATGCATTTGCTTTTGGACATTGCCTAAAGCCTCCAAACTCTCTTACAATTATTATTGAATTCTAGAGAATCCAATTCAATCAAGCTAAATGTGACGGTGACAATAACTTTTGCTTTCAGTATCATAATAATTATAGCTTTGTCGTCTTAGATTTCAATAATGTATAATAAACTTGTTAGAAAAATGTAAGTGGGTCCATTGTTTGAACTTTGAATGGAAGAGATGTCCCCCCACCAAAATAAAAAGGCAAATGTCTGTGAGTGGTATCTTCTTCATCCAAGATCTGAATAAATTTGTTAGCTTTCCTTTCTTCAAATTTGGATGGGATTAACAATTCCTACACGTTATCCGACGCATAATAAATACCCCACTTTAAAGTGAAGGGTATTTTGCTATTCTTTTCCCAAATTAAACTGGTCCAAGTTTTGGCAAGACCTAGAAGTTTATATCTAAGGCACTGGATTACATTATTGCTGCCTATATTCATTAACCCATAGTTTGTTTTGTCTCTAGTATTTTGTTTTCATCCCATTCATGTCTTTAACCATCCCATTCATCTCATCTAAACTGAAATAAATTTTTATTAACTACCTATATCATTATTTACTATCTCAGAATAATCTTTCCATTTCTTTTTTATACCATGTCTCATACATGCTTAAACCATATCTTTAAGAATGACCTACCAATCATTATTACTTCTATTAAAGGTACATTCCATAACCCTTTTTATGTATTTATTTGTCACTTAATTTAAACCTTCAAATTTATACTATTTACCCCCAAATTATTAAATGCGTGCACAAAAATGTTGAAACCACTAGGCATGTGCAAGTTCAAAGTTCAATGCTTTTTAAGCATTTAAAATTTGAGAAACCTGAACGCATTCTAGCCTTCTTCCTCCAGATCCCGCATTGCAATTAATAATAGGGTAAATTATACTAAAGTTTCAAAAATTTACAATGTGGTCATTAAGTTATTTGAAAGTTTTCATTCAAAACTAATCAAAAGCTCTCATTCTCTTATACACTTTAACTTTTTTTCATGAAACGACCTTAAATATTACAAATTATGAACTAAAGTTTAAACAACTTTTTTCTTCGATCTCTAACATTAGTCATCAGATCGACTTAGATCTAAGGTATTTTCATCTACTCATTGACGGGTATTGATCCCCACTGTATCAATCATTGAATCGTTGCTTGAAGCTCGCTAATCAGACTTTAAAAAATTTAATAGAATTATTTAAATAAAACTTTTAAATAATTTAATGACTATTTTATAATTTTTTAAAATTAATGATCAAAATATAAATTTACTAATAGTTTAATCACGTTAATATCAAAAAAAATACTGCTAGCGGTAATAAATTATATGCTTTTGATTACAACAGTCAAACTTAAATCTTATATCCTCTTCAGAGAATTTAGAAAAAAATTTATCTGAGTTCCTTTACTATTCAGTAATCACATTTGAGATTGAAACCATTGATTTTGTTTCAACATTTTAGCATGCTTTACATTGGGAAGGCTAAAGGCTTTAGTACTGATTATGGAAAGAACAAATCTGGTATTGGAGAGACAAATAACACTAACTCCCCCTCCAACATCATCATTCAACAACAAAACAGGATAAATTTACTAGATATGTTTTCAAAAATCTTCTAGGTACCTGCCTTTAAAAGGTAAACTTGATTCTGACAATGGACCCTAATCTTACACCTTTATTCCATGATCCTCCATCATACACCGTTGGATCAACTGGCTTCGGATCTCTAGCCCCCTCTATCAGTCATTTCTCTTAGTTTTGTCATTTTCCGTTGTTAACTCCCACAGGTGTTACTGTGTACTCACTCAGAGACTAAAAAAGAGTGGTAGTTAATGGCAAGTGTATAAAAATATTAGTAACTGTACTTAATTTTTTATACCAGATCTGTTACACTCTGAATTATTTAAGCAGCACGTCACAAGGGATCTAGAGCAAGGTTGGTGACCTTGGGTTGAGTGTAGAGATGAGGAAAATCATGGGTGCCAAAGTTCTCTTCTTCTTTGCTTTGCTTTCCTTTTCAGCTGTGTCGGCATTTGCACAGGATGAGGAAGACCAAGGTCTTGTTATGAACTTCTACAAGGATTCTTGTCCTCAGGCTGAAGACATTATCAAGGAGCAAGTTAAGCTACTGTACAAGCGACACAAAAACACTGCTTTTTCTTGGCTGAGAAACATTTTCCATGACTGTGCTGTCCAGGTATATATTTCTATGAATCTATACGCTAAAGTGTTTTTTCAACTACTTTATACTATTTTCTTGTTCTTGATAGTTACAAGTACTGTTTTTTCATATTTTGGAGTAGTCATGTGATGCTTCACTGCTGCTGGACTCCACAAGAAGGAGCTTGTCTGAGAAGGAGACAGACAGGAGCTTTGGCCTAAGGAATTTCAGGTACATTGAGACCATCAAAGAAGCTGTAGAAAGGGAATGTCCTGGAGTTGTTTCTTGTGCTGATATCCTTGTTCTGTCTGCTAGAGAAGGCATCGTTTCGGTAAAAATTTCTTTCCACCCCTTTAGATTACTCTTCCTCCATTCAAATTTAATTAAAACTACAATTTCTATGTGCTTACTTGAGAGTTCCTTTTGCACTAGATCAGTAAGATTAGTGGAGGTTTCGTTTGCTTAATCTACTACTAACCTTTTCTTTCCCAGTCCTTTGAGGTTTCAACTTCAGTTTCATGTGCTTAGATCCTATTTTAACTGTAATAAATACTTAAAATTCCTGGATGCATATCTTAACTTTGTGAATTACTAAGTTTAGCTTAGCTTGTCAGTCAAGTAAAAGTAACCCCAAATTCACTTGTTTCAGTTGGGAGGCCCTTACATTCCTCTCAAAACTGGAAGAAGAGACGGTAGAAGGAGCAGAGCAGATGTTGTGGAGGAGTATCTTCCGGACCACAATGAGACCATCTCTGGCGTTCTCGACAGGTTTGCCGCCATGGGTATTGACACCCCTGGAGTCGTTGCCCTCCTAGGTACTCCTTTTCCATCTTTACATAAGTATCAGTAAATGCAAGTGACCGACTGTGTGAGTGAACATTATGGAGATTATATTTCTAGCATCTTTTTGGCTCTAAGTTTCCTATTTTGTGCAAAACAGGAGCTCACAGTGTCGGCAGAACTCACTGTGTGAAGCTGGTGCATCGGTTGTACCCAGAGGTTGACCCTGCCCTCAGCCCCGACCATGTTCCACACATGCTCCATAAATGCCCTGATCAAATCCCAGACCCCAAGGCCGTCCAGTATGTGAGAAACGATCGTGGGACACCCATGGTTTTGGACAACAACTACTACAGGAACATACTGGACAACAAGGGTTTGTTGATTGTGGATCACCAACTGGCTTACGACAAAAGGACCAGACCTTATGTGAAGAAAATGGCCAAGAGCCAAGACTATTTCTTCAAGGAGTTCTCAAGGGCCATTACTCTCCTCTCTGAGAACAATCCTCTCACTGGTAGCAAGGGTGAGATCAGGAAGCAATGCAATCTTGCAAACAAGCTTCACTAAAATGCCTCGCCAAAGAGAAAGCCGAGAGTGGCCGAATAAAATGGTTGTTTACTTGTTTCTTTTCCAAGAGACAAGTTTGTTAATGTGCAGTGAGTAATGGTGCAATGGTACTAGTTTGATACGATCGACCCATTGCATTTTTTTTTAGCATAAGCCAGGTTGCCTTCTCTTGATGTTGGTCATGGGCGTAGTGGATGTAGGGATGGATGTAATGTATGTATGTAAGGATGGTGTTGACTGTGTATGATGCATGAATTTCAAAGATTTAAAAGTTATGATGATTCATGCATAATCCCTTCCTTCTCCATTACGATGCAATACTATGAGCAATATTATTGTATTTGGATCAATTTAATGAAAAAGGCCCCGTCCCAACGACAACAATAAATGAAAGAGACTGGCTCTCCAGGTGTCCACCAAATTATAAAAGATTCCAGCAAACGGTGGGATATTAAAACAGATTGAATCTACGATGATTTAAGAAAAAAATATTCATTTCTATGCATGTTATATATGTGGTCCTGAGTTTCACTCAATAAAAGCTATACTTATATATGAATTATCAAAAGTTAGGGGACAAACGCTCCAACTTATGGAGCAGACATTGATTGCGGTGGCCATTAAATATATCATTCAATTTGTTCATCTACGATATAAATATTTAAAGTTTGGGATTATTAACAACTTGAGCTTTCTCTATTCTTACTCGTTTGCAATTGGGCCCTAGGATGGTGTTATTGGTATAAGATGCACAGTATGCACAATATGTAAGATATTTCAATCCTCGGGATACCTTGTTTATGTTCGGTTTTCTTTAATGGGTTTTTCTGTTATGGTTGTGGGTGGAGCTTGAATCAGGTAACCAGAACCAAAAGCTCTTCCATTTCTTTTTCAGTTTATCACCCTTCAGCTTTTGCTATCCCATGGAGATAAACAGCCCATCATTTTGCCGATATGGATCCTCAAATTACAAGCCTAAAAAGATAAAAGAGGGGAAAGGGGTCACTGACGATGACCCATTGAGTGAGCCCAGATTGTTGCAAATTTCAAATATTTCCTTTTCAGTTTGCTATATTTGACAACCCAAACTTTTTATGTATAAACCAAAAGAACTTTTTTTTCCTGATGATGTTTTTGGGTTCAGAAAATAACATTGGAAATCTTAATAAGCAATCAACAAAGGAAGGGAAGAAGTTGTGGAGATAGAAAAAGAGATTTGGTTCTTGTTTTCAAAGTCATGTCGGATTGCATGGATCACACAAAATGAGAATCAAAGAACAAAAGAACATTAACCAATAACCCATCGTCACCAAGCATGGGCCCTCAAAAAAAAATCCAAAACAAAAGAAAAGATAGAGGGAGTGAAATGAATGGAGGGAATGGTTTCGATCTAAAACAAATTTGATACACCCATCCAAGGGAGAATTGAAAGTCATATTCTTCCAAAAAGGCACCATTCAAGCATCATCCATCCATTCTACACACGCTCGCATATTGGTTTCATCTTTGACTACAAAACCTACGTTAGGTTAAGTGTTAGATCGAATCGAGTGAAAATTTTTTGAGTTAATCGAATTAATGAGTCATGTTTTATCACCCTAACTCGATTTAAAATTTTTTCGAATCGAGTCGAGCGAAATAAAATTCGAGTCGAGTCGAATCGAATCGAATCGAGGGAAATTGTTCAAGTTAAATTAAAAAAATTAGACATGTCAAATTAAAAAAAAAACTTGTTATAGTATAACTAATTCTATGTTAAAACACATCAACTTAAAACCATATATATTTGAAAAAAAAATTAGAAGCAAAATAATAAAAAAATAATTAATTAACTTATTTAGATCATAAAATTATTGTTTTAGAAAAATATTAAAATTTTAACTTTCTTTACATATTCTTTAGAATTTTTAAAAAAATATACAATTTAGAAGTTTTATAAATATTTGGAATTTTAAAAATTATTTTGAATTTTTAAAAATTATTTTAATTTTTTATAATTTTTGTTGAAAGAGACAAATTTGCTTATTTTCAAAATTGACAGGGATTAAAGGGTATTTACATTAATTTTTTATTCGAATTGTAAAATCTAACTCGACTCGAACTTAATTCGAGTTGACTCGAATAACTCGAACAACATGATTTGATTAACTCGAAATTCGATTTTTTTCAATTTTTTCAAATCGAATCGAGTTTTGCTCACCCCTTTCCCTCACTCCTTTGTTGTCGAATTCTGTCATCAAAAATCAATTTTGTTCTTGCTCTCTTTGTAATTTTTTCAATATATCTTGACTAGGATAGTAAATCAAGATTTGCAATGTTAATTTATTAAGAACAAAAATTAGATACGGAAGCATACTTAAATCCATTAATATCTTATCTTCAAGTCTTGTAATTTTGCTCTTTTAAATTATCGCACAAATATATTAGAAAAAGTATTTTTTTTTTTGAAATGAAAAAAAGTAAATTTCTCTCTTTTTTTTAATAAAATTGCATATGTATAATTTAAACCATAACCTTAATATATATTTCTTTGTGCATTAATCTTAACTTTTAATCAACTTATTATTAATTAAAAATTAATTACTAAAATATCTATGTATATTTATCTTGTACTTATTAATTTAAAGTTAAATGAGTGATATTATTGTACATAACTTAGATGTTTGGCATCTCTGGATTTTTACTAGGTTGGAGTGAATTAAAGGGTATCTTATATTTGCTTAGGAACTGTTTAGCTGCAAAGGAGGTTTGGTCGCAGGTCATTCCGGTAAATCACCATTGTATGTTTTTTTCAACTAATCTCTAAGATTGACTTGTTTCTAATTTGCAAATTGTTTCGTTGTTGAATATAAGAGGGGTTAATTGGTCGTGTTTTTTTTTGTTTGCTTGAGTGGCAAATATGGAAAATTATAAATCTCTTCATTTTCCAAGGTGCATTTTTGAGATTGTTAAAGTCTCGTATAGTTGGACAAAACAATACATGTCAGTTCATAAATATACTGGAATCAGTCACCATGAAGATAGTCCTAGTTAGTTTTTGTCAGGAAATTGGGTCCATTAAAATTTGGATGGTGTAGTAAAACTGGACTCTGGATTAGAAAGTGCTGGGAAGTGTTGCGGAATGAAGCTGGAGAGTGGATTATTGGGTATAACAGGCATGTGGGAAACTGTTTGGTATTTGACACTAAATTGGAATATCTTGGATGGTTTGACCCTTCTCCACCGGCAAGGATATAGAAAAGTTGTGATTCATTTTGATTGTTTGCAGGCGATTAAAGGTATCCAAAATAGTGCATTGATGGAATCAAACTCTGGTTTGATTAGATGGATTCATCAAAATTTGTCGCACGTAGAGCATTAAAGCCTAAGACATGTTTCTAGAAAAAATAATCAAATTGTTGATTGCTTAACCAAAATGACTCTTCCCAGAAATGACGGATTAAAAAATTAATAGTCTGCCAGTTCATTTTAGTTTAATTTTTAATCTTATTCAAAAAAAAAAAAGTTCATGTGAGCGTAACAAGACAGAAGTTTGAAAGCGAAGGCAAACTAATATTATTAATATATTATATACTGTGGAAACCCTTGATATTCTCTTTAGAAATCATCGTTTATAAAATATGAGTTTTAAAAAAATAAACCTTACCCACTGTAACATAATCTAATATATAATCCTTGAAAAATCCTTTATTATTTAAAAAGGAATCATTCCTTTAAATATACAATACGAGTATAAACCTTATTCTTGATTTTTTTTAATGTTTATTACTTTAATAATTAGAGTTGAATTTCATTAATTTACGTAACCAAAATAATATTTAAAATTTATTAATTTATATTTGGATGCGTGTAAATGATTTCAGATGACAAGCATATTTTGGAAAGCAGGAGTGGAGTAAGGGTAACATAGCATTAGGATTGCCCTTGCTCTAAAATGGAAAATCTTGTCCAATTATGTTTTCCTCATCAATTTAAGAGAAAATGGTAATACACATTTAACTTCCAAATTCCAATCCAATAACAGAAAATCTTTTTTAAGATACCTCAATACAAAATCCTGCTTGAGCTCCCTCGCAACTAAGTTGACTCACCTGTGTCGACTCAGCCGAATCATTGCCCAATTAAAAATAATAATAATGATGTAGTTGCCTTTTAATCAATCGTATTCAAGCTGCTTTTGTCTAACAAATTGGTTAGCCATCGAACCCGGTCCGGCTCCATACTGCATCCCTGACCCGCCTCATGTCTCGGCCCTTGAGGGTCCGACCCACGCCTTCGAAAACCGAAGCCCCGCCAGATTTCTTAATCCGAGCGTACTCACGCGCCAAGTATTCGTGTGGTGGCACCATCTCCGATTCAGCGTCATCCAACCCATCGTCCGAGTCGCGTATCCACTCCACCGAGTTAACCCGGTAAATCTTACTCCAGTCAGGCACGTTCACTGGAGCTGACGTGGCAATATGGTGCCCTCGTGGCGAAGCAGCGGCCGCCACGCCGTCATGGCCACGAAACTGATGCACGATCCTAGGCTTCGTCGAAGCAGAATCCTCGAAAGCCAAGGACAGCCCACCAACGTGGCGTTCGCCCCGAGGAATTAGACGACGATCCCCCCTCATGTCGAAGTTCCCATTCCCGTTACTCTCCGCATCAGCGTGTGGACTCCACTGGCTCCGAGAATTGTCGACACTCCCGCCGTCTCCTCGGTCTGCGACGTTATCAACCATCGACCAAACATCTTCCTCACCAAGCTCGGCTTCTTCATTGATGACACTGTCCCCTTGGCTGTGCCCGTAACCATAATTTCCAAGCAACCGTTCGCTTCTGCTGGTGGTCAACCGCCGGCCTTTCGCCATCAAACAACCAAATACTATTAAATAACCAAAACCAATAGATCAACGACAAATAAAAAGAAAATGGGGAAATGGGAAAAAGGAAAAAGGAAAAAGGAAAAAAAAGAAAAAAAGGAAAAATGAAAATTAAAAATCTACACTAAGAAAAGGAAGGAGAAAAGAGGGAGGGTGAATATTAAAGGGAGTCCATTAGAGAGGAGACTCAAACATAAGGAGGCTTAGAAGGGGAAGCTGTGAATATATAGCATTTGGGGAATGGGATTTTCATTTCGTGTGAATTTGGACTTCATTTCATCTCCCCATTCCCACTACCACCAATCAGATCAACGGTGAGAATATAGAAGATGCCAATATTAACACGAAACTGCTGCAACAAAAGAAATAAATAATAATAATAATAAAACTGAGAGAGAAGAAGAGTTGGAACTATTTGTTCAAACAAATACAATTCTTACAGTATTGGAAAGCAATAAAATATCAAACTTTATCAGATGGAGTATTAGTGATGCAGTATCTGTTTTTTGTTTAAAAAATTTATAATCTACTTCCAACTATTTCATTTGATAGATTAATATATATTTTTATACCATATAATGGTACATCCACTACTATAAAAGTGGGTGTAAGAAGGAAAACTTGGATTTCATTACAATTACGTAACACGACTAACGTACATCTGGTAAAAAAATTGAACTATTTCTCGAATTCTCTATTTTTTAAATTTAACTAGAAAAAAATATTTTTCGAGAATTTTTAACCAAATAAATAAAATCTTGAATTAAAGAAGAGAATCAAAGCTGCCATTGTTGTCATTCGTAGTCATATTGTGTTTGTAATACCTGTGGTTAAAGTTTAACACGAGGATATTATGTTATATTTAAAGAAATATTTAACATAAAAAAATAGTAAAGTTAGTAAACAATTTTATTTGTTTCTTAAAAATTCTATCTTATTTTATTTATATGTACTGTTATTACAAATTATATTTTTTAAATCTCGTTTTGTTAACTAAATTAGTTTCAGAGTCACACTAATTTAATTAAAAAATTATTAATAATAAAAATAAAATCTTACATGACTAACTAATAAGCTTATTTTATACACAAACATAGTTAAATTCGTTAAGTAAAATAAGCATGTAGTACAGTAGTAGGCTCGCGGTTTCCTAGATAAAGATTCAAATGACGTTGATTAGATATATCCACGTCAGATTTCCTAACTAGTGGACCCCACCTTGACTACGTCAATTTTCCATCTGAGAAGATGGGTCTCGCACACGTGGCGGCTTACATTCAACTTCTTTCAACACGTATATCTCCGACTTAATTTGAATCACGTCCAAATCACGCCACGTAGCAAATGACTTAATTTATTATTTGAAGCTTCATCTTCTCAACTTTTTCCAAATTAAGGTTTGAAATTTTTTTTAAGAATTAAATTTGATAATTATTTTTATTTTTTCTATTAAGTTTAGATTTTTTATTTTATTTAGAACTTAACAATTATTTTCACATTGAAATTTTAAATAGAAAAATCAAAATCCTAATGTAAAAACATATGTAAAATTTAAGACCTAACTTAAGTAAAATATATTTTGATTCCAATATAGGAATAAGTACCAAATTCAAGACTCAATTTGATATAACCCTAAAATAAAATGCTTGGGATGTTGCGAGACGAAACCAATGATGGTAGTGGACAAAAATTATATCTAACCACTTTTGTTGGTCCCT
The DNA here is from genome assembly GCF_007990345.1 of Gossypium hirsutum. Taxonomy (NCBI): domain Eukaryota; kingdom Viridiplantae; phylum Streptophyta; class Magnoliopsida; order Malvales; family Malvaceae; genus Gossypium; species Gossypium hirsutum. Next base: position 15,364,118 of record NC_053441.1, on the reverse strand, counting down.
TCCATTATTAATGGTTTAGGAGAGGTAAAATAAGTTAAGATATATTATATTTTCCAATTTGGGCGGTTTAAAGGTTAATTTAATCCCACTTGTGGCTGAGGGTTAAGAAAAGCAAAGTCTCTCTTCTGTGATTGGCACATTGAGCGGTTGAGAAAACACATATACGATGGGTGGGTCCCTTTTGTTGGTTCTACAATTTGATTGTCGTTTTCCTTTGTGAGTCCCTTTCTTGATCGGTATAAGTTATTGAACAATGAAAACATCATCACCATTTTAAGCATCATAAACCTCATAAATCAAAATCTTAAGGTCTATCTAAAAGCACCTGAATCCACCGGTTTTACCCAAAATTGAAAATCTTTTTAATGCTTACGTTTATATTATTTAATCCGATTGAATGTAATTATTATTAACACGATTTAAAAGATGTGAGATTTACAAATGATTTAGGTGTTGTATTTTTTATGTATAGTAAAGTTGAAAAACAAAATTTGCATATAATTTATAACTCTATGAAAGATGTACAATTAATTAGCAAGAGATTGCGGAATAGAATTGTAGAAAGTAAAACAGCCACTCTTTATTGGCCTTTTGTACAAACGAGAGTGCAGTGCAGGGGTGTGGGACCTGGGTTTGCAGTGACCGGACCATCCCCATGAACCCATTCCCGGACCCAACTCTGTCTAGCTTGTATTTGGATCCATCATTGTTAATCAGTATCCTATGCTAGCTAGGTTAACCTAAAATTTTAACATTTTACCGACAGAAAAACATCCACAACCCTTACTAGGTGTGGATGATTACCATTACTTGGCAGCAAGTGAGTGTTCCAATACCATAGGAACTACTCGTTCAACTAATCAAGCCCTCACATGATCTCACCGCTGCTGTCCTTAAACACCAGAACATGCAGTGACAGCTCAATACACTTACCCTAATGAGCAAATATAAATCATACATCATTTGGGATCTCTCTGCAACGAATCCAAATTACCCCTTTGAAAATTCAAAACATATTTATTGGTCATTAATTTCAGTGCATGGATCTCATTGTTCTATACAACTGTGTGTGTTTTTTAATGTTGGGGGATCAGAAGTTCAGTTAATTCTCTTGGTTAGATCCGTTGTTTCAAAGCTTCTTTTGTAATGATTGTACTACTGGGGGAGTGGAGGAATCAATGTTTTTTTTTTTAGTGAGTGTAAAGCCAGGAAAAAGTGACGCAGACAGTGACTAGTTTAAGGAAGGCAAGGGGGTTTGATGTAGTAAAGGAAGCATCGGCAAAGTTTTTGTTGGGAGCTTTGTCGTGAAGCGAGACTTGGAGTTGTCAGGCCAACCAATGAAACCAGATTCTTTCACGAGATACTCAATCAATTGTTCCACCCTAGTGGGCTCCATTGTTTTCTGGAATTAAACCACGTGGACTATGTCTCTAAAACGGCGTGTGCTAGGCCAATTCCCGTTGTAATAATTAAAAAAAAAAAAGAAGAAACAAATTGAACTGCCACTTTATTTCAGAACCGACATGTCCAAATATGGTTCCCGTTTTTTGAAATGATCTAATAAAAATGTTAAAAAGAGTGATATAACTTTACAATACATCACCGAGCCTCTAAATAAAAAATGGAAATACCTACTTGTATAAATGTTTCTCTACAGTGCAAGGCTCGTCTGTCAAGCACTAGCATGTTGGTGCCACAGAGATGACAGATTTTTTTTTTAACTTCACTATAGTGATCATTCGATATGAATGACAAGAGTGATGAGAGAGTACAAATAACAACAAAAGGCAAGTTGATCACAGCAGTTTCACTGTAGGTGGTGGGGATATGGATTTCTATCTTTAGTCATCACAGATTGAAACAGCAATAATTACCAAACGGATCCCTACCCCATTGCCTTCGTTATATTAACAAATCCATGTGCCCTCATGTCTCATCTCCTCCAGGATTTGATGGTGCCATAAAAATGGTGCAGCAATATTAATATTATCACCCAGCAATCAAATTCCCTCAACTGTATACCTTTCACTTGTGCTCAATGATCGGGTTGTATTCTTTCGCTGCAGTACTTGACAGATTATTGATATTTCAATAGTAAATCTCAGAGAGGTTGTAGGCCACTGGGACTGGGAGTGGTTTATATAAATATATATTATAGTACTCCGTAGCTAATCCTTGAAGAACTAGATATGTATTATATATAGAGAAGGGATCTAAGGCTAGATGGATCAGCGATTTGCTAGGGGTAGCTAGGTTTATTAAATTAGTGGCTGGCAATGGCATAGCCCACTATAGTTGTTCACTTGGTCATTTTACTTCCTATTACTGACAATGCAGTACCATTTATTTCTGTTGTAGCCTGACTGACCATGTGAATCTTGAGGGATATTGAGATTCTATCTCTCTGAGATCTCCTAATCTTTGCTTTTTTTTCCCCTTTTCATTGTGGGGTATAAAAGAGGAGGGAGAGGAGTCAATAATTTCAATATTGTGAAACTTGCTTCCGTTAACATTAACTCATGGTTGAGATTGATCACTTAAAAAAAACATGGTACTTCACTTAACAAGCTTTATTTAGTTATTTTTTGACGGCTTAACTAATCTTGCAACACTCTCTTTTTCTTGCCACAATCTTCTGCTTTACCATACTCAAGCTATTGTCATTATCACTTCTCATATTATTAAAAAACAAAGTTTTCCTTTTTTTTTTTTTTTGCAACGCATGCTGCTTAAAAATAAAAGAAATGCTGCAGACTTTGAGAACCCTAATTCTAATATATATTTATTCTCTTTTAAGAATAACTGCTTGAACAGATTGAACTGTTTTGGTATGTTAAACTTACAATCTTAAAAAATATGACATAGTACTGTCGAATGCAGCTGTAATATATGACAATGTACTGTCGCAAATGCAGCCATTTTTCATTATTTTCCATGACAACCTAATGGCAGATCCCGGTATATCTGTATATTCAAGAATAAAATAAAATAAAGAATCATGTGTATAAATATACATTACTAATTAAACCAATCCTTTTTTTTTTATAGGTCAAGTACTTTGATTCCCAATATTTTGCTTCAGCATGCCAACAAGGTAATACCATTTGCAATAGTTTTCAGTACTGTTACATTAAATCCAATGTTTATTTCTATTATTATAATTAATTAAAACATAAACAATTAACCCTCAATGTATAGTTTAGTGTTGAAAAAGAATCTTTTTTGTTTAATTGAAAAAAAAGCATCTTTTTCTTGTGGTACAAGTATTAATTACAATATATATTCAATAAAGAACCCATATTAATCAAAGCTGCTATTATAAAATAATGGAATGGCAAGAATCTTACCTTTCCGAAACATAAAGGGATTGTCTTGCTTGACCCTATGTCCGCTTCTAATTGAACCGTCAAGGGTGGCTTTCATGATTGCTTCTCCTCTTCTAGTGCTTTTCCTATATTAAGACAATCAGAAATATTAGATATACAACTAACATGAATTGTTGACCTAATTAATCACAAATGTAGTTCGATTGAACCCATGTCTGTGTCACCGGTTATAGGTTAAAAGTCGTTACTTTAACTAGTGTCTCTCCATGTATTTGAAAACGTCTAAACAACTACATGATGGGTGCGTAAAGTCACTCTCGGGTCATATCAATTAACTGTTACCACCTGGTATCAGTTAATAGAAGATTTTTTTACATGAGGTTACATCGTTTACCAGTTACTGGAGAAGTGCTCCACCCACTTTGCATGGTGTGAGTGGCGCCTGGACCTTTGTGATTCTAGTGCTGGTGGCAAGTCCATTTCTTAATTGAGGGTGGGTTTTCTTTCATTAATCATGAATACAATGCACTATGCCCTCTTATTTGGCCTATAACATCGCTTGTTATCTTATCATCTGATGAGTGTAACTAGGCCCCGAGGCAGATCAAATCAAAAGTCACCTTCTGCTTAAATTAATTATCACATATATTTGATGTCATTTCATATACCTTTAGGTGTGCCTTCTCAATTCCTTTGATCCACGGAATTAACTGAAAATCCAGATATGAATGCCATTTATATGGCTAGAACCAACAAAATATAAGTTAACCTTAATGTTCTAAATCTACTGTGGATGATTGAATTTGTTGAATTTAACCTATGTTGCATAAGTTTATTCCAATGATATGGCCACATATAAGGCCAAAACTTTCATTTGTTGTCAACAGATAAACCTGAAGCTATGTCCCATTCCCCGTAATTGCACAGCAGATATGTTTGGTTTCATGTCATAATAAGTCACAGCGAGCAGATGCCTCGATGAATGAATACATTTGCATAATTATGAACTCGAACTTTCATACCCGTAGCCATGGAAGTAGAAGTTAGGTAGAAACTGTTCACAGGCTTTTCAGCCCATGCAAATCAGCCCAAAATAATCAATCATTAAAGTAAAGTGGAGGCTAATAAGTTTCTTCCTAACCCATTAGTTTTGGATACGACAACATGTTATCTGAGTTTGAGTATAAGAAGGAAGTTGGGGTTTCCACTGAATATTCTGGATATTTGAAACATAATATTTCGTGTCTCAGTAGATAATGAAAGATAGTTCTGCTTTGGATGACATGATAGCACAAGTATGGGGATGAGGTCATCAAGACTCAAGCTCAAAGAGTCTTACTGCTATGATATCTTAACTGCTCATACACAAGTGGCTGTTCGTGTGGGTCATGGCAAACTAAGATTGGACTTCTCTAGGAAGCTGATATTATGCCTGATATATGGTGAATAGTTCAAAGCATTTGCCAATAGAGGCACTGGAAATTAGGTTATGTTTTTCAACCAGAGACTATTCACGATTTGAAGACTAATAATTGCAGACATGGAAGTTTAAGGTGGGACTAGCGTGATGAGAACGATAGGGACAATGATCACGCCATAGCATCTAGAGTTTTCTTTTATTACCCATCTAAATTATCTTTTATTAGCAACATTTCTAATAGCAATTTATCCCCCAAACCATTTGAAAGCCTTCCATTACTGATGTTACTTTATAGGATCATCGACTGCTGCTTCCTCATGATATCCTAAACATTGCAGGAGATGTTATCCGCTTTGATTTGCTATATCTAATAAAGTCTAGAGCCCTATAGACCATCAAACGTAATAGCTGAGACAATTTGGCAAGGGTGATGTGAAAAGCATAATTAACCAAATTGATTTTCATCTAGAAACGTTAAAGCTTCTTTGGTCGTAGCAAGAAAATTCTGACCAATAATCATATAGCTTTGAAGCTGAGCTATTTACTACTTTCTTCTTTTAAATTTTAAAATTGGATTATTCATGCAGGAGCCCTTTTCCATTCCTTCATTCCACTTAAATATTGGGATTTCACATCATACAAAATTTATTAAGGGAATGAATACCAATCTTTATAAATCTTAGGTTGTATTCTTCCTAATTCAGTTTATTTTATTTAAAGATTTTATATAAAAGTATTAAGAGATAAAAGTTTTAATATAAAAATATTTATTAGTATTAAAAGATAAAAATTTCAATATAAATACTCACACATTTCCTCCTGTCTTGGCAACAATGTCAATGCCATCTAATTTAATCAATTTTAATCCTTGAACTTTTTGAATTTGAAATTTCAGTCCTAATCTAAACAATAGCAATTAAATTTGTTAAGCAAATTTTACTCATCACTGCCTCAACTGATACATATTAAATTCATTAAGGGCTGTTAAAGCTGAAAACTACTTTTTGAAAAGTTTGATTTGCTAGAAGTATTTTTGAAAAGTGATATGAAATTTTGTGATCTTTAATTTGAAAATTTTAATATTATTATCAAAAATTGAGTGAAAAGTTAAAAAATACATTTTAAGCATGACATCGAAAACTAAAAAATAAATTAATTTAGATGATATTTAAGTAATTTAATATAATTATACATAAAATATAATTTATAAATATTCTTTTAAAATAATTAATATAAGCTACTTGTAAAATAAATATACATGGAATGTTTTAAAATTTTAATTATAACTATAAATTTTATTTAAATAATTTTTTTTATAACATCTTGAAGAGATTATATAGTAACTAATCTAGGAGAAGTTATGCCATTGCAAACATAACACAAACTGCTTAAGCCCACATCAGGAGGAGCAGCAAAGACATGAAAGCCCATTGGATGACTACCTACGTATCTAAATTTTCAAACACCTACTAATACATTAAATATAATATAATTTAATATTTAAATATTTTATAAATAATTAAAATAAATAAAGATATTTTTGTTAATTTCACCTCAACGCAAAACTTTTCCATTTGGGTGGTAAAACAATTTTTAACCGCAATTTTTAATTCTAAAAGTCAAGCATCTGCAATTGTTTTTAGGCATAATAATATATTTATTTCTGGATGTTTATATTTTTTTTTGTCAATTTGATTTTTATTTTTTTAAATTGAAATTTATTATTAACAGGCAAATCATTTTTTAACGAAATGCTAACTAAAACATTAATATTTTAACGTTGTTTGACATGAAAACCGCGTGACAGTCCAAATATGCTTCATGTTAATTTGCAATTTTTTTATGTCACATCAACAAATAGTTTAATAGCTATAAAAATATTTAAAAAATCAAAAAAAAATATTAAAAGTTCATAAAAATTTAAAAAACTAACATGAAGTACATGTGAATTGACATGCGGGTTGCCATGTGTATAAATTTGACGTTTTAGTCAATATTTTCATTAAAAATAACAACTTAACTCCTTATGCTAATGGCTAAATTTGGCATTATGCCTTATCTTTATCCTAAAAGTAATGCCGAACAGTTATATTCCAAAAATGTTTTTCAAGTAAAAAACATTAGTAAATAGATAACTTTTGAAACCATAAAACTTTTTACATGATCACTTTTCAAGACATACCAAAAAGTTGAAAATTTCCTCCATTTATATTAATTATAAATTCGAAATATGATTTATACATTCAAATTAAATTTTACAATAACTTTTATTAATTACTTAAAAAATATTTATATTTTATATTTTATATATCATAGTATTAATAATTAGTTACCAAAAATTATTTTATTACATTTGTACTAAAATTTAAATTGAATATTTGTTAATATCAAAATCATAGTAACATAACATTGTAATAATAATAAAGACGCACAAAAATAAAAACACTTTATATTTGAGTCAATTGTAATTTTATTATATTTAAATTTTTATATATCATATATTATAATATTAAAGAATTTAAATTTACATGTTACATATATCGTAACATATATTTTGTTGGTGATAAGGAATTTGTAGTACAAGCATTAAGCTATGGAATTTGAAGAACCAATACACTAATTAAATTAACAAAACATTGAAAACATGTCCGTCAAGTGGGAGTTTCGTTGCAAGCTTGACTATTCCATTGACTATTCATGCTTCTTACCACGAGTTATTTATTGACTATTCATGCTTCTTACCACGAGTTATTTATGTTTAAAATATTATATTTTAGCCATTTACGTTCATGTATTGTAATATTTTAGTCATTAAGTCGTTTACGGTGTAACGGTAAGTTGACGTGGCACATTAAATCATCATTTCAAAAAAAAAATGTTAAATTATACAATTGATCCCAATTTTTTTTCGTTTTGAGTAATTTTTTTCTTTTATGTTCTTTTAACTCTATTTTTTTTCTTTTATTTTTTCCGTTGTCTTCTGCTTCTCCATCAAAAAATATAGGGACCAATAGTATAATTTAGCCTAAAATTTTTGTTTGATATGATGATTTAACGTGTCATGTCAGCTTATCGTTACACCCTGAATTTTTTTTGCATTAAGTAAAAGACAAAACCAATCTGATTATGAATAGATCAAAATTGTGAAGCAAAATAAAAAGTATGTGGATAAATAGAAGGATAAGAGAAAGAGAGAACCAGAAATAGCAATGAAATGATATAGGATTCCAATATGTAAGGTCTATGAAGCATCTCATAAAGAGTAATGTAATAGAGCATAAATAGAGATTCATCAACAATTAGATGAATATCTGTTCATTGAAGAAAAAATCAAGAGCCTTAACTTAAGTCAATAAAGGCTAAGAAGGTTGACTCAAGAACAAATTTTATTTTTATTTTTATTTTATTAAAGAAATAGAAATATTAAATTTAAATTAAGACTCCATTGGAGAATTCAGACCTAAGCATTAATCGAGAGCGATGGGGACGATGGAACCCGTGAATGCGGAGGATTCTATTGAAAATGAATCCTAATGATTTGTCAGGGACGATGGCGGAACAAACCAGAGGGAAACAAAATGTTACAACATGATAACATAAGTAACTAAAACGTAACATTTCAAACATAAGTGACTAAAATGTAACCTGAGAGAAACAAAAGTGACTATTTTGGTAGTTTACCCTAAATTTATTGGTATGACATTTTCAAATATATATATATAAATTATTCGGTTAATGTTGCAATGGACTTAAATTTAACTGAAAAACTTTAACAATGTTAACAATTAAACTTGCAATTTTAAATAAAAAAATAAAGAGACTAAATTCTTTGAAATAAAAAATAAGATGATTGAATTTCAAAATTAAAATTAAAATTGTGCTTTATAAAAATTAAAATTGTTGATCTAATTAAATAACATTATTAAACTTCATCGTCAAATCATTAATTAGAAAATCATTGGTTGAATAATTTTTATGCAAAGAATTAGTAAAATCAACCGTTTAATTTTACGTAATTTCTTAATTTTATTAAAGTAGAATAACCAAATTCTAATAAATTAAAGTAGTGAAAGTTAATTCTTAATTTTTGTAGATAAATAAAATTTATAATAAGACCATTATGTATATCTATACTATATTCAAGAGCTCAGTTAGTGTCATTTATTAACAGAGTTTCAACTCAATTGTGAAATTATCAAAAATTTATTATTTTTAGAAAACAACAAATATTATTTTAAAATTATTTTTATCTTTTTATATAATTTTTAAAAAATACAAATGGATAATAAAATGTAAAGGCAAATTAAACTATTATAATCTTCATTATCTTAATTTTACTGTAAATTTTATATTAGTTCTTTATAAATTCGTGATATACAATTTTCACCTAATGCGTTTATATATATATATATATACACGTGATATAACTTCAAATTTGGATCATACAAGTTAGTAAATTAGGGCATAAGGAGTATCAAATTGATACGGAACAGCAGATGGAGAAAGTGCATGCATCGATGATGGATTGACCTTTTCAGGCAATCTCTGCTTAATTTAATTAACATGATGAATTTGACTACCCACCTCATACAACCACATGGACAGAGTATTTAGGTGCCAAATATGTGTTTAGCACGGTGAAATACATGTTCAAAATTGACAGGAAAAAAAATAAAAAAATATTTATTTAATTGAAAAAATAAACATTGAATTTAAATTTTTTTCATACTATTATATAATTATTATTATATTATCATATTTATGTTTTCTTATTATAAAAATTGAGTATTTATCATTGCATATTGTTTGGGCATTAATTTCTGACACAGAATTGAAGGTAAAAACAAATTAAGGAAAAATGTAAATATGATTGACATGTAAAATATAGGCAAAAATGAGGTGGTTGCATGCAAAATTTAAGCAAGAAAAGCAACATGGACGAATAGAAAAATGAAATAGTTATTTTGTATGAACTTGGATTTGCATCTTTCTTTCACGTTGTTTTGATGAAACAACCATAACTTCCCTGGAATTTATATATTTTTATATTATGCACCATCATTTTGTGCCAATTAAAGAAGTTAATACCATATTTATCCTCATACATTACTATTGTATACTTCATAGCTCAATTTTTTTCTTATAAAAAATATTTTGATAAATATTAATTGATTTCATGAATATCAAAATTGTTTGATTCGAATTTGAAATCAGTTCAGAGAAGGGTATTAAATCGATTAGTCTAGAAATTAGTCAGAACCAGTTGAACTAGATAAAAAACCGATTCAACTGAATTTTTAATATATATATTTTAATTGTTTAAAATTTTTTTAACAATTTATTTAATTAAATTAAACGAATCGGTCGAACTGATTAAATTAATGAATCGATGATCTAATGAATTCCAACACCGATCTGATTCTTAAACATTCCAATATTTTCGTATGTTTTTAATTTATAATTTCTCTCAAGTATTTAATTTTTATTCTAAATCTTTTAATCATTTAAATAAATAGAAAATTTGTAATTTTGATTCTCTCTAAAAATTAATAATATAAAATAATATAATATTTTTAAAATAAAATTTTTAACTTCATCCTTGAAAATGATATATTATTGGGAAATACAACTCCATGCATCAACCATTAAAAAAAACCAATTGTGCGAGTAAATAGAATATCAATAAACATAAAAGGAAATTAAAACAGATAGTTGTTTCTCAAGCAAAGCATGGCAACATGCAACAACGTGAGGGGTGAAAAAGGCAAATATGTCAAAGATTCCAATACCATGCATTTTGTTCACACCACCTTTTTTCCTCGATCCAAAAGATCCCTCTCTTAATCCATTTCACACTCCAAATTTTCACCATTTGCTTTAATTTCACCCTTACGTGTTAAAGCTAATCAATACATCAAACCTTAAAGGTGATCCCTTCTTACTTCTTAGTTAGCCTCCTACAGGGTCCCTTTATTTCATAGCGGGGTAATCTTAATTTGGTCAACCAACCAAGCTATTAAGTTTCCACGGAAGGCCGTAGCTCAAGATCCTGTCGTTCCAGGAAGGAACCTTAGCCACCGCTCTTCTTCCTCTCTATAAAAACTGCGCCCCTTCCCTGTCCAAAATCTCTATAAGAAGGCAGTGGTAATAAAGAGATGGGGAACTGTATTAGACGCGAAAAGTCAACTTGGGCTGATGACGAGACCAGCTGGTCATTGCAGTCATCTCCGATGGGTGGAGATTATGGTGATGATGAGATTAACATTATGGAGAAGGAGACGAGGCAACTTTTTGGTGGGAAGACAGATGCAATTAATACCAGAGAGGTGAAGATAACAATTTCAAAGAAGGAGCTGGAGCAGTTGGTGCACAAGGTGGAGATGCAGGGCTTGACTCTTGAACAGCTACTCTTAGCCAGGATGGTGAGGGGTGGAGGAGGAGGAGATATGTTTGAGTTTGAGCAACCTCGCTCATCGAAGCCAGTGCTACAAAGTATTCCGGAGGTGAACTAGGTTATGATCAGTCATAGATGGTGGTGCCTCAATTCCTACAACATTTGGCACCGTTTTCTATTGTTCATGTGTACATCTCTCTCTCTTGAATTCTGGTCCTGTAATTAATATTCAAACCTTTTGGTTTTAGACTTTTTTTCAAAATTAAATATAGAATAAAGAAATTGTGAAGAAAAAAAAATGAAAAATCTAATTAAAGTTGTAGGCTAAGTTAAAGCCTTTGTATATAGTATTTTCGACATTATTTACCTAAATTCAACCTATCTCAAAGTAATAGTTTTTACACATATTAGTCTATATTTATAAATGGCAATTTGAAGAAATTTAATTTTATTATTTTTTAAATAATTTAATTTTTATTTAAATTAATTTTAATTTTTAAACGTATAACATTTTTATTAACTATTTTTCTTGTACAACAGATATTGATCTCCTAATTCTAAGATTTGGACTTATGCATTAAAAAAAAATTTAATTCACTGGGCTCACGTTCAGAATATTAGGTCTGAATTAAGGATACATATGATATTAATTTGGTCTGGGGATAAGCCTAATTTCAGTTGCCACCCGTTTCTCAATTTCCAGGCCTGACACCATTTTGGTAAAAAGGAGTAATGCGAAATTTAGTCCTCATCCTTTATAACTTTTATCAGTTTAGCAGTTACTCATTCGAATTTTCTGGATTTAATCCACCCTAAACCTAGATGATGATATGGTAGCCTTGGCATTATTTTATCTTATATGTAACGTTAATAAGTAATTTTCAAATGAGAAAATCACTCAAATCCTCTTGGAGGTTTGATAAAATGAAAACTGTGTTAATTAGTTCAATCACTTGAAATACAAAGCTGAATTAAATAACATCTATTAATAGCTCCTAATACAAAGGAGATATAATTTAAAATGGAGTAACAATCGTCACGAACAAAAATGGTTAAGTAAACAATGATATTTGACTTGGTCTAACAACATAATTTGTTGTGGCAACAAGATCATAACTCTGTGATTGAAGACATGTGCCAATACCCCCTCTCAAGTTGAGCAGCGTGAAACAACACCCAACTTGGATAAATTTCAGTCAAATGCTAGTTTGGCCAAAGATTTTGATGATAGTGTTGGTTGGCTTATCTATTGCAAGAACATGGAACCACGCAAAGCTGGTTGTTTTGCACGAGATGGCGAACATAGTGAAAGTAAAAAACCACGTGTGTCATTCGAGTATGAAAAATTATATTCTCACTAAGATATAGAACACCAACAATGTCGCAATAGACATTGGGCGATAGTGGTAATAAGACACCTAGTTCGTGCAATAGGTGTTTAACCCAAGTCAACCACTGTCGTTTTCTTTTTTTTTTTTTGAAGTCCAGCTGATAGGACTTATGCCAAAGAAAAGTATATGACCAGAGGTTGGGGGGGGGGGCGGCGGCGGGGAACTCGTTTCAGAACCTTCCAAGAACCCAACAATAGCGAGTGACATAAGTAGGAGGAGAGTTATCACGTAACTATAGTACTTTTTTGTTGCTCATAGGTGTGCTAGCAAGGCTGTAGTCATACTTGTTGGCATTGTACGGAAGCTCATTAATGTAATTTTCTTGAGACAAAATCAAGCACCAAGACATGTAAGTTCAATATCTAAAAAGTAATGTAGCTACTAAGATCTTTAATTGAAAAATTAAAATCACCTGATTAACCATAGATTCAACGTGGTCAGTGATGATTATGTCATCCACCTACACAACATCAAAGATTTGAATGTTGCAGTTAAAAATGTTAAGAGGGGTAAATTGAGATTTTAAATTTTTTTTCTAAAAGTTGAGAGAGAGTGTAGAAAAGCTTCACAATAATTAATTTATTCCGGTTTGACACTAATTGCTTATTTATACTACTATAGTCTCACTTTCAAGATTTTTTTTAAAATTTATTAACTTGAATTTATATCTTTCAAGGACAAATTATAATCTTTTCTTTTGTTAAGGCTAAGATAAAACATTTTTTTTGCTACTATTTTAGAGATATTTGCTTGCTAAGTTGCAACTAAATTAGTGTTATTTAAGTATAAATACTTTTTTAAATATATTTTCAATTTGTTGGGAAACATTTATTTTAATGTTTTTAATGTATTTGATGTATTATATTTTTTAATATTTGTTTTTATATAAAAGAATAATATAAAAAAATTAATACGGGTGAGCCAGGTCGAGGCAGGCTTGGTTTTAGTATTTTTATCTGGGTCGGGCTTGGACAAAATTTAGGCCCATTTTTTAGGTCAAGCCTGATTCGAATTGACCTGACCAGATCCGGCCTATGATGAGATTTACATTAAATTGCTTAAAAAATTATTTTTAAATATTTTAAAACAACTTAGGATCAACTCAAAGGTATTCGATATAAAACACATTTAAAACGTATTTTTTAAATATTTTTTAGTATTTTAAATACTTGAAGATGTTTAATAAAATTTTCAATAAACTTCCATAAAATAACTTTGGAATAAATATGTAAAATTTATGTTAGATGTTTTTATATTAAAAACTTGAGAAATCAAAGCTAACAGTGAAAGAAATAAAACTATAGTACAAACACCATTCACTTTCGAAAGTATAGCCCTGACACGTTTTAGAAGATGGCTTATGGACGGAAAGGAAATGGTGGGGAGGGGAGAGAGAAAAGGAATCATTTATGAGCTAGCCCATCACTGCAAAAAAGGATGGATTGGGTTGGGGAGTTTTGATTTCTCTAATTTAATTATTTAAAATTGATCTGCTATCCTTGTCAAAGTGTTCTGTTCATTTTCTAAATCGATGTAAATAAAAATGAGATGTTTTCTTACATCTTTTACAAATATTTGATGCACACTGCGGCCTTTTCTCTAGCTCTTGACTTATTTTCCAATATCTATCACTCCTGTTTTCCAATATATATACTCGGGTTCCATATTTATTACCCCATATGAATATACTCACTTCTCTTAAATAAAATTTTTAAAAGATCATACCATCCTATACTGATATTCTATGTAAGAAGCGTAAAAATAAAATAAAAGTTGGAAGAAGGTAGATTGATCTTAATAGAGGTAGCTGGGGTGATTCATTCATTGTTGTAGCGCTTTACCATTTCCCTCTATTCGGGTTCAAATATAGCTGGCCTTCCAACAAAGACAGTGACAACCATACAAATGCTGTGGGCTCAGAAAAATGAGGTTTTAGGGTTTTAATTGTAATTTGCCTTTTAGGAAATGACAGCGACAACAATAATGATATTATAAAAGTTGAAGGATAACAATATTAATCCCATCAAAGAGTAACAATAATGAAGGGTAACAATCGGTATAGCGGTGAATAGCGCTAAAAACGGCCCGCTATTCCCGTTTTTAAGCTTTCCTAACGTTAAAAAATGAAAAAAAAAAAAAAGAAAAGGAGAGAAGAAGATAGACAGAAGGCCGCTGTTAGAGAAAGAGAGAAGCAGTGCGAAGGCGAAGAGCAGATGAAGAAGATGGCAAAAGTCAAAAGAGATGAATTAAAAAAAAAATGTTACACGTGATGAAAAAGTCGGGAGGAAAAAAATAACATTTACAAAATTTAGATGATTTTATTTTTTATATCTTTATTTGTTATTTATTTCAACGATAGTAGTGACATTTATATTTATAAAATATTATATAATATTTTTTAAAAAATATTTAAATAATATATAAAAATTCAAAAGAATGCATGTTTTCAAGTGCATTTATTTCATATATATAAAGATATTAAATTAATTAAAATATTATAAAATATTTTAGGAATGATAAGACTTTTATGATTGTAAACATAATTTTGAAATTTGAAATTATAAAAATAAAAACTCATGATTGTGATAATTTCTGTTAGATCTGTATTCACGAAAAATATGATACAATCGAAAATGTGATTGCAAATTGAAACTTAGATAATTGGTGTTGGATGTAATATGGATGATGAGGGAGAGAATAATGATATGGATTAAAGCCAATAGAAACTGCCGTATTAGGATTCCAACTTAACTAAAAGTTGACATAAATGCAACCCAAATTAACATTCCTGTCTTTAATACTGTCTTTATTTCTCCAAACCTACAAGAAAGAAAACAATCGTAAATTAGTATATAATGAAATTTGGGGTCATCCAATATATAATAATAAGACAAACAATGTGCCGCGCACTAGATAATTCGGTTTCCGTCTTTTGGGGTAGGTTTTTTATATACGTGAGGTAGTGAATGAGAAAAATCGGGTTCAGATCACGATGGAATTTTTACTGAAATTGGATTTCACGCATGCCACATTCCCATGTGTGTGATACACGGGCATGAGTTAAATAAAAGATTATAAGATAAGCTTGAAGGATCAATCAATTCTGTTTTTAAACATTATGAAGTAAATTAAATTTTGACTCGAGATTTGAGATCAGACATGTTACTAACCCCGATATCTAATATTTAATGTTTATATCTGTACAGTTGGGAAAGAAACTGGCCCTACGATATTAAAATAAACCAGATCAAGATTCTCGGTAAAAAAAGGGAAAAAGAATACTTTTTTTTTTAACCTTAACCTAGGACAAGATTCCTTCAAATGTTATCACTTTGTTTGCTTCGTAGAGGCCATAGATCGACTGCAAATTTTTATAGTAGTTCTTACCAAATACCATACACTTCATACCGATTTGTATAAATAAATGGGGCTGTAAACGTGCATTGTCACGGGTCTTAATTCCTTGTTAAATGAAAAACAACGTATTGCTCATCTAAAAGTATATTAAAAGTAGGTTAAAGCTGCTAAAAAAAATTATTGATCGAAGTATGAAGTAAAGGTTGGGGATAGTTGGGTATAAGTTAAATATCAATAGTTTATTGTCAATTTAGTCTTAACTCGATTGATATCTGTATTTTGTCTGTACATAAAGACATGGATTCGAGTGCGCTGAAATACATTACCTTCCTATTTAAGGATTGAGAAGGAATTATGGATAGTTTTAGACACACTCTTTATTTATATAAATATAAGATATATGCATATTTCCATAAGAGATTAAAATACATATTTCAATGAAAATACTATTTCATAATGTTGTGTTGTTTCGGACAATAAATTTATTTAAGATGATGCTTTTTTATGCAAAAATTATGTTTCAACAATACAATTAATAGTTTTCTAAACATTATCACCTACCATTATAGTAAACTCCCAAGACATTCAATCAATTTTGTAGTTTTGTTATTTATGTTACTTGCTGATTGCTTTGAAAAGAAATATTTAATCGAGAATGGAATTCCTGGACCTACCAATTTCCTTTTCTCAATAATTTTGAACACCTATGTAAAAATGATTTAATATCTTACTGGTTTTTCCGTGATTGAATTTTATAATTGTTTACTTTTTTTAGAATAAATTAAAATCACAATTGCAAGATATAATTACGATTAATATAATCAAATAACGACAATAAAAAATATGCATTATCATAAAGGAAACTTACACATAAATTTTGGGATAATTTTTGTTGTTCCTTTGGCACAATTATTAAAATCCTTTACGTAACAATAGATTAATATAAAATTAAAGAAAAAAAAGTTAAAAGCGACATATTGTATAGTAATTTAATAAAGTTTTTCGGCGGTATATGTGTGGTAAAGTGAGTGGTAGAAGAAAATGGCATTCGCCTTTGGAATATTCAAACGTTGCATTATTCATTCATTCAGAAACAATCCCAAGAAATAATAGCTGCCAACCATTACTGACAATGGCAACTGGCACTATACTTCACTTCAATGCAATACAACCCTATACGTATATCAACAAAAATAATCCCTAATTCCTTACAATCTACTTTAAGGCCGATTAATATTTTCTCTAATTACCATCAACCATAGCCTAGAACTGCTAGGGAAAAAAAACACACACCATGGGTTCCCAACAGTAGCTGAATCACCCAATATTGAATAACTCCATGGATGATGATCATCAGCACCTGCTACCCTCGGACGGCTCATCAGGAGCTAGTCATGGCCATGAGGTGGACTCTAGACTCGAGAAAGTTTTGTCGGACACCGAACTGCCTTTCTTCAAGCGTCTCCGATTGGCCACGTTGATTGAAATGAAGCTCCTTTTCCGTCTGGCAGCACCGGCGGTGTTTGTTTATATGATCAACAATGCTATGTCCTTATCCACTCGTGTTTTCTGTGGTCATCTAGGCAATCTTGAGCTCGCCGCTGCCTCTCTTGGCAACAGCGGCATCCAACTCCTTGCTTATGGTCTCATGGTGATGAAATTTAACCTACTTTATTCTTTTTTTTTTCTTTTTTTTTAATATTTGAAATATTCATCCTCGATCACTTCATGTAACTAACGTTTTGCAGCTAGGGATGGGGAGTGCTGTAGAGACTCTATGCGGGCAAGCTTATGGGGCGCTTAGATACGACATGTTAGGGATTTATCTTCAGAGATCAACCATTGTCCTTACACTAACAGGGATCCCGCTGATGTTGGCCTATATCTTTTCCAAGCCAATCTTGATGTTACTAGGCGAGCCGGCGGAGGTTGCATCAGCGGCTGCTATTTTTGTCTACGGTTTGATCCCACAAATCTTTGCTTACGCTGCCAATTTCCCCATACAAAAGTTCCTCCAATCTCAAAGCATTGTGATTCCCAGTGCATACATATCAGCTGCGACACTTGTGCTGCACCTCCTGCTAAGTTGGGTCGCAGTTTACAAGATAGGGTTGGGTTTGATAGGTGCATCTCTGGTGCTCAGCTTGTCGTGGTGGATCATAGTGGGGGCCCAAATGGTGTATATCTTGATAAGTGACAAGTGTAAGCTTACATGGTCTGGGCTGAGTTCGCAGGCCTTTTCTGGGCTATGGGATTTCTTGAAGTTATCGGCTGCTTCGGCCGTCATGCTGTGCTTGGAGACTTGGTACTTTCAGATACTGGTCTTGATCGCTGGTTTACTGGAGAATCCTGAGCTTGCACTCGACTCTCTTTCTATCTGGTAAGATACTTGGCAACTATATTCTTCCATATTATTTAAGTTATCATCCTATATATTATAATCCATAAAGCAGACATTAGAGATAGTGATCTTGGTTAGTTTGTCTTTTAATTCAACTTGTTAATCAAGTTTCTAAGAGCAAAAGGTGAAAAGGGGGAATAGTAAAACCTTATTACGTTCTTCCAAAAAATGCATATTATATGAGATTTATGACGAAGTCTGTATGTGGGAGTAAACGATGCGCTCCACTTTTTATTGCCAAAGGATATATTTTCAATTGAATTTATAGTTTAATTTGACCATTCCCTTATAACGAATATTTTTGTCGGTCAATAATTAAATTGGCGGATTTATGCTTTATCATTCATAATATATATTTTTATTCAATTATTATCCAAAATTTTAAAAGATAAATTCATTTTCTTTTATTATTCATTTCTATTAACTGTACCGTCAACCTGAAATATTAACGACCAAGAATTTGATGGTTTTTACTTGGGTGCAGCATGTCTATATCTGGATTGATGTTCATGATTTCTGTCGGGTTCAATGCAGCTGCAAGGTTCGTCGCTTTTAATTCATTTTTATTTAATTTAACAAATAGAAGCACTCAAAATTATATTTCTACAATCCCAAAAATGTCAATTAAAATTACCGTAAAGACTACTTCCCTTTAATTCCGGTCAAAAAATTTAAGCTAAAATCTGGCAAGTGTTTATGTTTCCATTAGAACAGTGTTAGGGTCAGCAACGAGCTCGGATCGGAACATCCCAAGTCGGCGGCATTCACGGTTGCTGTCGTGACTTTGGTCTCCCTCATAATTGCTGTAGTGGAAGCTGTCATTGTATTTGCTCTGCGAGATGTTATAAGCTATGCATTTACGGAAGGTGAGACGGTGGCAAAAGCAGTCTCGGACCTATGCCCATTCTTGGCTGTCACTCTTATCCTTAATGGGATTCAACCTGTCTTGTCTGGTAAGAAAATTTTTCAGCCACCAGCTGTGTGAGGTTCCCATGTTTGGAAGTGAAACGAAATATATGATGGATGGATTGATGGATGCAGGGGTGGCTGTTGGATGTGGATGGCAAGCATTTGTAGCCTATGTAAACGTGGGATGCTATTACGTAGTTGGGATTCCCTTGGGCTGTGTTCTCGGATTCAAGTACGACCTCGGTGCAAAGGTAAAGTCTGCCTTGAATTAAGTCATTCGATTCCTTGGTAAATAAACCATGTTTTCCCATCTTTGAACAGGGAATATGGTCCGGGATGATAGGAGGAACAATGATGCAAACCCTCATTTTATTGTGGGTGACATTTACAACAGATTGGAACAAAGAGGTAAGTCCGTCCCGTCGAAACACACTTGGTCGTCTTAATTTGTCTAAAAATCATGTGCTCTGATGTGGTCGGAACTGATGAACGGATTACTGAAATTTCAGGTGGAGATAGCAAGGAGGCGGTTGGACAGATGGGAAGACAAGAAGCAGCCACTTTTTAAGAACTGATTGTTGAAAACAGAATTAAGCTTTTGCCAGCAAATGCAATAAATAAATTGGTTTAGCCACCACCTGTAATACGTCATATCACCAAATTAAAGCTAAAGATGATAAGCAGTAAGCACTGAGAATCCGTATAACCCCATATATGCTGCTATACACCTACCAAGACATTTTGGTCCTACTACCGTCAAATGTGTTCCCGGTTCTGTTCTTCCAGCTATATGGAATTTTCATGCGAATTGCTTGACAAAACAATCTAAGTAAAGAGTAAATTTATGATGGAATTTATTTTTTGTATTTTAATTTGATTTTTTTATTATTAATGTTATTCTTTTTGTCTAGTAGAGTTTTTTTAAAGTCAAAACCATGAAATTTTTTTAAAAAAATTATAATGGGAAACATCGGATTTCAACTTTTAGGGTTTTTTTTTAAAAAAAAACTTAGTTGATTTGGGATATTAATGATTTCAGCAAAGACATATTATATATAAAAGTAAAATACTTGTAATTACTTAAATTAAATATAATACAAAGACGAAAATTTTGAGTTCAACCTATTAGAAACCAAGCCATCAAGCACAGGGATTGAACCAACCTATTCCTTTAACGAAGCTTTCTGTTATTGCTTTTGGCCCATAAAACTAGCATAAACTCATGGATCTTGGGCTTATGTTTTCGTATATAAACTATAATTCAAAGTGAAAAGATTTTAGAAATTTTTTGTTCCAAAATATTTTTAAATTATTAGAATTTAAATTCATTTACTTAAGTTGTAAACGACTAAATTGATAGATTCTGATAATTAAAATTTTAAGAAATTTTGTTGAACAATTGTACTCAATCGGCTCTAGTGCCTAACGTTCATGTGCTCCTTTGTTCTACGATGATCAAAATGAAAATTGGGATTGGTTCTACACAAATCTCTCGAATCTCTCATAATTTGCTCGGGATTTCGATTGTGTGAGGAGGTGAACAAAGCTAGGATGGAGCTGCATGGCCAAGTTCGTTGCAGAGAGTGGCAACAAATACGACGGGAGAAACCGTCTCTAGGCTGCTATGGAGTTAATACAGATGATGCTAGGAGCAGTAATACTGGTCTTGCGACTGTAGGGGAGTCATTAGAGACCATAATGGTGCTTGAGTGAGGGGTTTGCACGTAACCTTGGTATTTGTCCGGTCATTGAAGTCCAACTGTGGGGGGCGTATGATGGGTTAAAGCGGGCTTGGGATGTGGAAGTTAGTGCATCAAGCAATTAGTAATCTAATGAACATGCACTAGGAGATCAAAATCATGCACGTTTTCAAGGAATGGTACGATATATACATTTTTTGACATGTGGATTAATGAATATTGAGTAAATTAATAGAACTTTATTGTTTCTCTTGTTTCCTTTTCAATTTAGTCCTCCTCCTTCTTCACTTCATGTTGTATTTAGAAAATCTATGGTTAAAAAAGTATAAACACTAATAATTCTATTAAAAAGTATTAAGGAAGAAAGAAGTTTTTCTCAAAAAATCTCATCTTTATTTATATGTCATTAACCCTAAACAATTGAAGTTAAAAGTTGATTTCTATTATTACATTTGAGTTAGATATCCCACCATGAAACCGTTAGCAGTCAAACTTGTTATAATTTAACAAACTGAAGCTGTTTTAGGCTTGAAATTCAACTATAATCTCATGCTGTAAAAAACTCAAGCTGTTTTAGTTCATATATGTTTATATTTACAGGCAGAAGTAGCAGAAAGCCAGTAATTCCCAATAATAATACACCAAAACGGATCTCTCAAAGTGTCACCAACATGTATAAGTTAATTAAATTAATTAGTGTTTATACTTTGTAAACAGAACATGAAGTGATGGAGGAGGAGTGAATTGAGAGAAATAGTAAAGATCACTAATCCACATGTCAAAAAATTAGTGGTGGGGCACATAAAGGGGCAACTTTGGATAATAAAAGAAAATCATTTGCCTTTTTGGTTTTAGTTTTTTTAACTCGTGTTATAATGAAGAATTTTATTTTATTGCTAGTTGGATTCATATTGATATCTTTATAATTTTAAATAACAGAGACTTATATTATAAAATGTGATTTTTTGTGAAACTTGCTTGTAAGTTTAAAAAGTCCAACTCCTTGCTTGATTAATAGGAGATCCTAATCTCATACAAAACTTGATAAACCCCAAAAGTTGGACTACTCTTATTGACGGACTTAAAATAAAGGTTTACTCTATATATATATAGATTTACGTTCTTACGCGCTTAAATGTTCCACATTATCATTAGATTTTATTATTAAAATATTAGCTTGATAGAAATTATAATTTATTTTAATGTAATATACTATTTTTTTATTAAAAATTTTAGGTAACAATTTTTTATTATATATTTTTTAAAGTAATTTTTTTATTATTATGTTATTAATTATTAAAATAATTAAATATATTTCACATAAAAGATAAAGTATAAATATAATTTGATAAATTTTAAAATGATAAAAATTCAATGTAATTTTTTCTTAAAAAATGCCATCAACTTATTAATTTCATTTTCTTAATTCCATAAATATGATAAAAGTGCTAAAAAAGCAACATATATATGAAATTATTTTTAAATATAATTCTACGACATCAAAATATAATAAAAGAAAGTTCCCCATTAACTTAAAAGATTTACACTTTGAATAATTAATAATAATAATAATAATATTATTATTATTATTATATAATATTATTATTATTATGGATATTAAAAGTATATAAATAACAGAGGCAAAATCAAGAGGACTGGCAGTTCCCCATCTTTCTAAATTTTGTAAAATTTCTTTTAGCTTTTTTGAAATTTTATATTTTTTTATTTTAATATTATGATTAGTATTTAGAAAAAGGAAAATTTTGTGTTTGGCCCCCAAAGTTTTTTTTAATTTTTTTTAAATTTGACTTCTTTTATAGCATTTATAATTTTTAATGATAAATTTAGTGATATTTTTAGTTTAATTTGGTAAACTAATACGAAATAGTATCTAAATATTAATTTGGTAAAGATGAAATTTAATAATTGTAATATCTAAGTATAAATAGTGTCTAAATATTAATTAGGTAAAAAATAAACTTAAATAATTTATTTTGTTTTTCTTTAAATTTTGATGATTAAAATATCCAAATTTAAAAATACTTATAGAAAGTTGCTCCAACTCTTTAAATATATATATATTTTATATAAATATCCCGGCCCCTTTTATCAACAATTCTGACTTGATAGTCCCTCTATATCATTGAATAAAAAAATTTATTATTAATATCTCTATTATCATGGTTATTGAGAATTGTAACATCCACGTTTTAACTCGGGGTTAGGTACAGTGATGGATCGAGTTAAGAATTAGTATAATTTTTTTTTGAAATATAATAAATAGGAATTTTGAGTATTAAATCAGGAAGTATATAGATCCAATAAACAAAAAATTAAAAAAACTCTTTAGATAGGAAATTTTAAAATAGATACATTGATTTAGTTGAAAGAATAAAGAAATTGTTGTGGCCAAAGTAGGAAAAATATTAAGTTAGGAGACATATAATAGTAGAGGAAAGGGATGAAGGATTAAAAAGAAATTTAACCAAAGTGTTGTATGAGTCATACTAGGAAATATGAAAGATGAGGAAGGACAAAGTGCTAATTAGCCAAGTGGATATTTATTATGTGTAATGATATGGGTAAAAATAAAAAGATGGATGGCTTAAGGACTTAGTAGCAATTTGACCATTTTAATTAAAAATGTGAGATATTTTAGTGGAATGATGTAGAAAAGTGGAGAAAAGATTAAAATATATCATTTTTTCTCAACACAAACCGTCACTACTTAGTCATCTCCCCCCAACTTCCATCCAACTTTTCTTTTAATTCCCTACATGTCCTACTATCCTAGTTGAACCATCCAAGCTTCAAACTTTCATTTTTCTTTGAAATTTCCTTAGTAAAAATCAAAGGGCTAAGGTAAGAAATGATGAAATTATCATATCATACATGTTTATTTTTATTAAATAGTATAGGAAAGTCACTTGATTGTTTTTTTCAACATATAAATGTTATATGTTTTATATGAAATTGAGAGAAAGAAAAGAAAGGAGAGGACCTAATTGAAAAAAAAAGGGAAAGAGAAGGCAAAGGAGTGAAGGAAGAAGAAAACACATCATCTCAACCTTTTTGTTTTAAGTACTACAAGATTTTTAAATTATTTTTATTTAAATACTTATATTGTAGTATGAAATTACATACGATGGGTTTGGATGGGCGATTGGGTGTGGTGCGGTGCGTTTAGTTTACTTTTTGTCTCACGCTACAATATCGCTACAGTGTCTAATCTCACCACCGCCGTTGTTTTTACACTAACCGCAGGTAAACGCACCGCCCATCCAAACTCACCCTTAGAATAGAAATGTAAATTATATATTTAAATTTGTAATAAAAAAAGAGATTACATTATGAAATTATGAAATTTGTAAAGAAAATTATAGGTGGAGAATATGAAATGCTATATTGTTAGAACACTAAGTAATGATGTTGTGGTAAAAGTATATGTGTGAAAAAGGTGCGATATTTGTGATTTGTGAAATGGGGACTAAATTGTAGATGATGGAGAAATGAGAATTTTTTTCAAAATATTTATGTAAAGTATTTAAATATATGAAATTCAGCTTTAATGCTCAAGTAGACAGAATTTAGAACTACTAGGATATTAGTGGCATGCCATTAAGGGACCTTAGCGCGCTCTCTGATTATTAGCACATTAGTACTCTCCGTTTAGCACATTCGTACTCTTTGTATAGCACGTTAGTGCTCTCTGTTCAATAGTGCATAATAATGCACCTCTGTATTTGTTTCGTATATCCAATGTGTTCTATAAAGTCTACTTTGGGCTAAGAATATGAGTTGTGAACAAAAAGTGAATCACGAATGTGTTAAGGGTAAGTTAAATTTTTATTAAAGTAAGGCATAGCTAAAGAAACTTATATGTGTGTAAATGTAACAGCTCGATTTTGACGCTAATCGGACAAAGTGGTTTCGGGACCACAAATCCGAGTCAGAAAAATATTTTAAAATTATTTTTAGTATTTACAGTATGTGAATTTTAGTGTGTGAAAATTTCGTATGAAAATTTGATCGTTTGAGTGCTCAATTTGATAAAAAGGGCTTAATCGTGTAAAATGAAAACTTAGGGATCTAATTTAAAGCATCTATTTGTTGATGTCTTATTAATTAGGAGGCTTAAAAGTGCAATAAACCCACTATATAGATATTGGATGGTTATGGACAAGACTAACCTTAATGTTTAAATATATATTATTTAGTAAATAAGGTTAGTAAAGTAAATGGCTTATTGTTATATTATATGTAATTAAAAATACATGAAATTTAAACTAGTTATCATTTCTTCCATGGCCGAATATTAACAAAAGAAAAGAAAGAAAAACCAAGCTAGGTTCGGCACAAAACAAACTTTCGGTTTTTGATAATTTTTACGTTTTTGAGATCATTGATTTGTGTACTACAAGACCCCTGCTTTAATTTTTGAATTTGATGTTGATTTTGTGATATGCCATTGATGAATGCTTGAGCTTTGTAATAGTTGATGATGAAATATGGAAGATATGTGGAAGATTAACATGTTTTGTCTTTGAATTTTTGGTGAAATTGAGTAATTAGGGCTAAATTGTGAAATTAAATTTTTGAGGGACTAAAATGTGAAATAAATGAAATGTGTGGACTTGTATGAACATTAGGGATATTCGGCCCTTGTATAATGTGGGGAAATTTTGTGTATTTTGTGTTTTATACAATAGGGATTCAAAAAGTATAAATGTCAGAGGAAAAATAGTAATTTGCCCATTTATGTGCTTTTGGACTAAATTGAATGTAATTATATTTAAACTAGCTCATTTTGAATATGTTTAGATCAAGAACCAAAAAAATCGGAGTTGGATTGGGGAAAAGCTAAAGTTGTTGATTAATAGTCCGGTTTCGACTTTTCACTGTCCGAGGTAAGTCTATTAGCTATTAAATGTTATTAAATTAATATATATACATGTATATGTATTGTGTTTTTGCATAACTATAAGTTAAAGTATATCTATTTAATATATTTAAAGTATGAATGATTTATATATATATATTTCTAATGTTCGAACATATAAGTTTATACTTATATAAACTTTTGCAAACAGTTAAAGTATGAAAGGTATATAAGCATATGTATCTATAAATGTTCTTGATCATGATTGAAGTATGAGAGTTTTATATTTATATACAAGATTCAAGTTCACGTATGTATATTCATGTATAAATTTTTTATTTAATTAAAAGTTTAGATAACATAAATATATACGAAAGGGTCGAATGAATTTATAAGTATATACATGGTAAACTTTTGGATTTGATTTATAATAAGTATGTTTTAAAAATATATAATAAATTCGATTAAGCATGTAAATATACATGCGTATGTTTTTTTGTATTGAATTTAGATATGTTATTATTTAAATATGTGAGGTTTGATTATGCATTATACATGTATAAATGATTGTTATGAAATTAAGTATGAATTTACATAAGTACATGATAAATTCGAATATGTATATATATACGTACAGGTATAATTTCTTGTATTGAAATTAGGTATAGAATTATATATTGATATATATGGTTGAATGTATATGTATATATATGTTTAAGATTTGCATTGAATCAAAAGTATGAAATTGTTAGCTTAGATTATTTTAATATGTTCGAATGTGAAATGTATATTATTTAAGTATAATAGAAGTTAAATATTATGAAGGTGGTAGTTGAATCTATGGTATAAAGATATATATATATATATATAAGGGTGCGTTTGGTTCGCTGTATTGGATTAGAGGTGTATTGGATTAGAGGTGTATTGGATTAGAGGTGTAATAACTAATCCACTGTTTGGTTGAATGTAATGGAATAGAGGCGTAATAGTAATCTTGTGTTTGGTTGAATGGAATAGAGGTGTAATAGCATAATGGAAAAAACTAAAATGACTAGAATACCCTTAGCATAAATTTGTTTTGGTAAATGATTATTGTTATTGTTATTTAAATTTTAATAATATTATTATCAATAATAAATAATTTAATCATATTTAAACATAATTATTATTAAATATATTTTAATTAAAATATATAATTTAATAAAATTCTTAATAATCAATATTCTTATATGAATTTACTCAAATCATAATATATGATACTATAAAATATAAATTAACATAATTATTATTAAATATATTATAATTAAAATATATAATTTAATAAAATTCTTAATAATTAATATTCTTATATGAATTTACTCAAATCATAATATATGATACTATAAAAGATAATTTGAAATAATTAATATTAAATATATTTTAATTAAAATATATGATTTAATAAAATTTAAAATAATTATAACTAATAAATTATCTTATATGAATTTGTATAATTTAAAATAATTATTATTACATATAATTTAATAATAATATATAATTTCATAAAATTCTTGATAATAAATTTTCTTATATGAATTTATACAATTTAAAATAATTAATATTAAATATAATTTAATAATGATATATAATTTCATAAAATTCTTAATAATAAAATGTTCTTATATGAATTTACTAAAATCAAAATATAACTTGAGAATTATAATCTGCATAAACACTCAATCCGAGTTCCAAACATACGTGCCAAGGAAGACGATTATTAAACGTGTCATTGTATTATTTTGGCTTGTTTCATGTTTAAGTTGATAAGAGAATTCTTGCACCGCCAAGATTTACATAAATTAAGTAAAATTTAGTTTCAACTGTATCGGTTCAAAACAAGTAAGATTTGCCAGTCCATGTTTTGCTGGCTTTTAAGTTTAAAACAGATGGCATATAGCTGACAATTTTCATCGAGGAAAACAAGTAGTCTGTTCTACCCAAAATATCTCAAGAGTTTTAAACAAAAGGTAGTTAGTTAGATGTAAACACGCCTTTTCTGAAACCTACAAATGTCAATAGCTAGTTCTTAATTACAAGCAGATCATCCTCCTTGCATATGGGCACCTAGTTCACCAAACTGATCATCAGCTTCCACAGTATCCTCAGACAGGCGAACTGCATCCAGCTTCTGTTTCAAGAAGGTGATGGGGATAAAAACTGATTTCCAGAAGTCCTGAAACAAATTAAAATGTAGATTAATCTTGCAGTTTTATAGTTCAGAAGAGTTAAAGCTTGAAGTTTATAAGCTAAGAATGACATGACTAGTGTAAATTTATACTTACCTCAAGTCCAGTCCTGGTTTTCCTACAAGACTATCCGGTATTCGCCCAGTCAGATTATTGTTTTGTAAGAATCTAGAAGACAAAAAAAAAAGATTAAGTAAAACAACCTAGATGGAAAGGAATGCTTGTAGGAAACAATATGTGTGTGTAGACATAGATGGCATTTGTCATGATATCTACAAAATTGTATACCTATAGTAAAGCTTTCATATGTTATTACAATGATAGGTGGATGTAATTAGAAAG
The DNA here is from genome assembly GCF_007990345.1 of Gossypium hirsutum. NCBI lineage: Eukaryota > Viridiplantae > Streptophyta > Magnoliopsida > Malvales > Malvaceae > Gossypium > Gossypium hirsutum. The sequence continues at coordinate 15,335,774 of NC_053441.1, read as the reverse complement.
CTACTGGAGAACAGAGACATGTTTCAGCTTTTTATTTTGCATGGTTATGTTGCAAATTGAACTCAAATCAGCAAACATCAAATAAGTTTTACGGTTTGCCACAACTAAGAACAAAACCCTTAACTACCTATGTTAAGCAAGGAAGTGAAGGACCACAAACCATATGAAACGATAGCTCTTCCTGCCAATATATAGGACACACTAATTGCCAGTCCTACAGAACTCATGTTTTAGCTAAAAGGAGTTAGGTAAACTAAGAAGGGTGAATTGGTTAATTAGAAGTTTCGAGCTATTTTAAACCAAATGAGTTTCTCCATAAAACTAAAGGGATAGGCAATTCTAAATGAAATTAAAGATCAAACTCAAGATTTACCAACATTTAGTCCTTTTCCAAAGACACCTATGATCTCCACCTTGGCTCTGTCACCAAGAAGTTCAGTCCACTAGTTTTTCAATATTACTTCCTTTTCAAGGTTAAGATATAACCTTCAGAAATTCAACTCAAATACTTGGTTTTACCCAAATCTTAAAAGTGCGCTCTAGAGGTTCAGTCCCCTTATATTTACAAACTCAAGATGATATGCATAGATTTTTTACCTCACAGAGGTTGGTTTGTGTAAATATTTGGTACAAAGAGATAATATAATACATTACGGTAAAGTAAAAGAGATGAAGAATTTAAAGCTTTAAGACTGGTTGAAGAATTGAATCTATGACTCCTGCAATTGAAATCTCTTCAAGTGAACAGGGTTGGGAAGGCCCTGTTTATGTTGAAGACTCAACTGTTGGTTTTGCTCCAAATTCAACCCTTGGATTGCTGTCAAGTGATGAAGGAACAATCCCTTCCTTTAAGGTATCAAGTTTTTTTGCTTTCCAGCCAAAAGGTGATTCTATTTGTATAAAGATCGATCCTTCTTAACAGAATATCAATCTTTTTGCTTCTCAAGCAAAAAGAAATATTCTGTTAAATTGATCCCTTATGCTTGTCAAGCCAATTTTAAAATTCAAAATATCTGAGAATCCATCGATTCAATCTCGTTGGGCTTGACAACCAAAGGGACCATTCTGCGTGAAAAAGGATTATCATTTCCACCACAGATTCAATCCTTTTCCTCAAATATAAAATTCTAAACAATTTATCTTTGAAAAATATTGACTTTTAACTTAGAAAACATTTGAAAAAAGATTAGTTCTTTGAGAACTTTGTGTTTGAGAAATGAATCAAGTTCAATATATTAAAATATTTTCAGGTGTTCTTCAAAGCAAATAGCACAAATCATATACCTTAAAATAACACTTACAAACTTTTCAATATACTCAATCAAGCTATTTAGCTGAATGTTTTGTCATTTCAAAATAAGGGTCAATCCAAGGGTAACATTATGCAATTTATGCCTCCATTAACAAGGATATTTTTCAGGTCATGTTATTCTCCATTAATATAGGAAAGAAACCATGGTGCAAAAGACCAGGTACATGGGTCCAACAATAATAAGCTCAAGGGTCAGAATCAAGAAAGGATGACAAGACACAATGTTTTAAGTCTAGCACATTCATCTCCCACCATTTTATGATGCAATCTAAAAGAATTACTTGGGGCAATATAGTACGAATCTGATTGACAGATCAAGTGTCAAACATAAAATAACAAAATATCTTTGATCCAAATTTTTCATGCAACTCGAATCTAACAAATTAGCCAATATCCTCAAGAGGAATTTTAATTGTTTTAATACTGATTTACCCTAAATATAAACAGAGTTGAATCAGTTTAGTATCTAACCTGATTAAAGATTATAATGCATTAGTCATACTAAAGTGGTTGTTATTATTTAAAACTTTATCAGAAACAAATTCATTAAAACAAACTGTATTGTGTAAGAATGATTTACAGTTCACGCAAGCTTCTCACTTCTCCAAGTGATGAGGGAATATCTCCATTGAACTGATTATCTTCCAAATGCCTTTAACAAAAAAAGGTAGCATATTAATGTAGTCAGACAATTCTAAATGAACCCTTGTACCAACTACTTAGGTAGCCAATTAAGTAAAAGAGAAAAAACATGATAAAATAACTTACAACACTTCTAGTAGCCTTAAAGAACTGAGATTAGGTATTGTTCCTGATAAACTGTTATTACCGAGCCAACTGTTGAGGGAAAGGGAAATTCAATTAGAATGTTATTACCTCTGAAATTCATCACTTGAAATATAGTTTTAATATCATACATGCCAGTCAGTGCAGTTAAATTAGCAATGCTTGAAGACAATGATCCTGAAAGACCCATACTAGTCAAGTTCCTGAAAACAAACAAAAAACAAGTTGTCTGAGCAAGAGTAGACGACGCATAGACAACAAAAATAAAAAGCATCTTAACTACTCACAAAGTAACCACACGAATTCGTTCACCCTCAGAACATGTAATTCCAGTCCATGTGTAATAAAGGGGCAGGCAAGGATCACCATTCCAATCAAGTGGAGGGTTCCGCAAACTGCTTTTCATTGCGTTTAAAGTTATAACTGCAACAAGAAATTGGGATCCTTTTCAAACAAACAGTATGAGAAGTGAAGAATCCAAACAGTAGTAGCCACTTGTTAACCCAAAAGTTCATTCTTGACATAAAGAGTGCAGTATAACCAGTAACAGACAATCACCACTAAATCAGTTCGAGCATTTACCAAGGAAAAAATTTTCAATTTGATTTCACACAACAGAAGTTGAAATCAGTAGCAACCATACCATCCCTTGTATGAGTTCTTCCTCCTAGGCGAAGAATATCAAAAATCTCCCCGGCATTGATTAAAGGACTAGCATTCGAATTGGCAGCGGAACTCAAAGTAATCTTTGTTTGACCTTCAAGTGGCCATCTGGTTGCAAAGACCGCAGCTCCTGCTGAAGTCACTTCCAAATTGCTAATATACCTTACTTCATTTATGTGTATGCGAAGCACTCTTGAGCTTGAAAGCATTGAATCACGATTATCCGCAAAATACAAAGCAATGTAGTAAGTTGAGTTCGGAAGTGACAAAGGCGGCCATCTCAACTCCAGGGGTTCCAACTGATCTGTTGAAAGTGCGCTTTCAAATATTTTTGAAGGGGTATATTCCAGAACCCAGAAACAGATGGAGTGTTATTGCTTGCTATAACAGAAACATTTTCTGCATATGGCTCCCAATATCGATCAAAGAGATCATCAGGGTAACTGGTCAGAGCACAAAACATTTATATTCAGCAATATCAAAGAAAGCGTGCTAAGAAAATGAAACTCCAACTTCAGACTTAACAAGTTTTCAAAGTGACAACAACGATATTGACAGATATTTATTTAATTTTTCAAGAGTGTCGACTGGTTGAGAAGGCCAATCGAAAGAGTGACAGATAAGTTGTAAAGAAAAAGAAAAGAAGGGAGAAGGTAGAAGGAAATCAGTCGAAACTTGAGCAAATGGGCAGAAGGTAGAAGGAAGGAAGACAATAGGAAAGGCAATCGGGAGGGTAAAACAGAGAGCAAATTGACAGAAAGCAAATCGGCCAAAAAAGAAAAGAAATGAAATGGGGGGAGCAAGCTTGAAGGAACGGAAGAGGAACACAGGGGATCGGGGAGGGTAAAACAGGGAGGGTTTGCTGAAGTCGTTCCTAATCTGGGCAAAATGGGGGAATAGAAATCGGTGATTTTCACCGATTAGGAAAGTAACCGATTACACCCGTATTACCAATATTTTAAACCAAACACGGGATAGAGAGGGATTAGGTGGGGTCCACCGATTAGGGGTGTATTGGCTTAGCCAATACACCAAACCAAACATGTTGTAAATGTATTCGGTTGAATCATTGAATTATCAAGTTTGGAATTGGTGATTGAACTTTATATAACCATGTGTATCAATGATATAAGTTATGAATTTTAAGTTAAATTTTTATGCATGGACTTTGTATGCAAATATAGTTTGAAAATGAATTATATCTGATGTGAATTGCGTATTCAGGCTCAGCGCCTAGCAGGTATATTGCCAGTGAATCAATTTAGGCTTAAAGCCTGGCAGGCTAAGTGCCGATGAACTGAATCAGGCTATAAGCCTAGCAGGCTAAGTGCCGGTGATTTGAATCAGGCTTTAAGCCTAGCAAGCTAAGTGCCGATGAATCTGTTTTAATTAAGTGATTACATACATTGGGTATATATGTATATGATTTGGTTATTTGTATTGGATAAATATATGAACATCTGTTTTATGTTTTTGATGAGCATATAAAAGCTCGAATCTTTGTGTTTGGTGAGTATATATATATATTGGTTATCATGAAATTGTTGGATATATATATGTATGCATTCGGCATATGTGAGTTATAAGTATATATATATGTGCATTCGGCACATGTGGTTGATAAGTATAATTATTTGCTTTTGGCATATGTATTTGAATAATATATATATATGCATTCGAAGAAGTGCAAGTGATAAGTACACTAGTAATCAAAATATGAAATTAATGAGAATGTTAATAACTCGGTTATATGCATATAATGTATATACATATGTTTGTTTATATATATTAGTTAAATATAAATTCTTTTAGATATCAACAAAATGACTTAAGATATTAGTGTTTGAACAATAATTATATTGGATATTTGTGATCTTAACAATTTTACTTAATGAATTATATGATTCTTTTATAAGTATTTTAGTTATGCTATAGACTTACTAAGCTATAAAAGCTTACTTTGTTTGTTTACGTCTCTCTGTTTTATAGACTTAAAGAGCAAGTTTCAGGCTCGGGGATCGTCAACAAGATCATCACTCTATGTACAGTCTATTAAATGTTTTAAATTTTTAACTTATGGCATGTATAGACTGGATAATATTTTGAAAGTCGTACTTGATGTACAGTATATGTAATTAATAGGCATACGAATATGGCTTATTTTCTTATAGTTTAACTGGATTCAAATCTTATGTTCTATTTAAAATGATCAAAGTAGAATTTATATATTATACTTATTTTAATATTAGACTTTGCTTATTATATTTAATAATAATTTTCTGAAAATTATTAAACCATATCGGATGTCTGTTTTGAGTTATGTTTGATTAGTAATGCCTCTTAACCCCAAATTTGGCGACGGATGCGGGGTAGGGGTGTTACAGTAAATATGTATTAATTGAATAAGTTTAAAATATTTTGTTACGATTCATTTACCTATTTATTCCTGTAGTGCTTACTAAGCTTTCACCGGCTTAACGCGTTTATTTTTAACGCATATGTACAATTAGACTCGAAGAGGTAGAATTGGATTAGGAGATCTCTCATCTCATCACATCCTCAGGAGCTTCAAGAGTAGGTACCATATTTTGAATTAAAATGGCATGTACATATATAGACTAAATGTGTTTCCATGTGTTAGGGACTCAAACGAAAACTCTTGAAATTTTATCTATTTTGGGTTACTTGAAGTATTTTGGTCTATATGAAATGAATTAGTGAAATTATAAGTATGTTTGCAAATGTGGTTTGGCAAGTTAAAATATTATGTATAAATGTTTAAATTAAATAGTATTTAGCCAAAACCGTTTTGACACTAAATGTAATAGTCTTATACCGGGTCTTGGACCGGGTATAGGGGTGTTACAGGAATGATGAAGAGATGATCAAGAAATTAGAGCAGATTGAGGAGAGGAGTCTGAAGTTGGATCAATAAGAGGATTGATTTCGTTTTCTTGAGGTTTGGTGTATCCTTTCTTTTTTTTATTCTAACATTAACACTTTTTGTCCATTGAGGGGTTGTCAAGTCGAGGTATTTATCCCATAAGTTGAAAGATTGTCTCGAGTCTTCGAGGAGTGCTTTGTTGAAGAAAGATTTAACATAGGTTGATTTTTATGTCAGAGATAATGTCTTTTATGGTTTTTTTTTCTTTCATTTTTTTGAGGGTGATCTTTTGCTAAATCTTGAATTTTATAGTCGGTTTAATTGCTGTGATTATAGGTTCGTGGTTTGAGAATGTTATTGGCGATGGGTGTAGCCGGTGGACTGGCTTTTCATGGATTGGTGGACCGACTTCCTGCTTGGGGAGAGGCCGGGTGTTGTTGCTTGGTGATGTATAGGCAACTTTGTGAAACGGTGTCCTGGACTTGTGGGGATTTATGATGATTGCGAATTTATAAGGGAGTTTTCGTTCTGGTTTTGGCTTCTATTTTGTTCAATTTATTTTACATTCAGGCGAGTATGTGTATTTTGTATCTGCCTCACGTGTTTTGCCCCTTGTTTTCCTTTTTAACTCAATAAATATTACCAACTTTCTCTTACTCTTTAGACTCTCAAATACTGTTATTATGCGTTGCTAAACTTGAACCCTTGTTTTCTCCATTACAGAATCTCGTTTATTCATTGATGTAAGCATCAAGATTCAGACCCACAAGCTCGACTAAATAAACTCACTTTCGTCTTGCCACAAATTTCAACACATATAGAACTCGGTTCATCGATCCCAAAAAGTACTTACCAGTCCAATCCATCACCAATATTACATAACATCAACTAACCTCAGTCAAAATCACGGGAAGCCCGTAGCCGTAAGAATTGTGAAGCATGACTTTTGACATACGAAATTTGAGGGGCAACGTGGTCCCGAGGTTTTATTTAATAGGTGCGCAGTGCATGAACAACGATGAGTGCCAAAAGAGTTTGAGTAACTAATAATTTTTATTATTGCTAGTTTGACTGTATATTCATAGAATCATACACTACTCGATTTCAATGAGCTATTCAAGAACCCAAATAGACAAAAAACAATATATATACTTAATGTTTAAATAGCATTAATTAGACCGGGGTGGTTGTCATTGGGTTGACCAGAAGCCAATTGGGCACCGGCATCGAGCGAATCAATAATTAAAGTAATTGATTGGGGACGTGGGAGAGTACAGTCAGGACAGTGTGGCATGATAAGGATAGAGGGGAAAATGTCTGGTTTGTAGCTAGATCCTTCAAGCACTCACTAAAGTACCAATCGTTTTCAAGCTTTTAATTCGGCTGTTTGGTTTATGGCCAACATTTCAGTAAATGAGTAAATTGCTGATTCTAATTCGAAGTTGAAACCCATGTGAGAAGCTGTTTCAAATCTCAGCTTGGGTCAATCATAAATCACGCTTGGATCTTACCATTTCTAAGCACCTAGCTGGAACCAGGACCACAATCTCATAATCCTCACTTTTTATTTTGGGGTTCATCTGAAAAAAGGAAAAATATCAATGGAACAAGGATTTGTCCTCTATTACAAAGAAAACTTGTAAAATAAAACTTTTTTTCATGATGTCTTTGTATTATCCTTATCCTCTTTGCAGATCCAATTTTGAGTTTATTTCATCAAGGAAAAAAAGGAAAGCAAGAATTTTCCAAATGATGATCTAATTCAATTCTCAACCAAACAAATTAACCCATTAGAAAGCTCTAATTTTGGCGACGAACAAAAATGAAGCAATGCCGAGATACGAAAGGAAAAAGAAGAAGAAACTTGTTATTGCCAAAAAGAAGAAAACACGAATCATTCTTATATTTTACCAAAAAAAAAAAAACACAGAGAAAATGTGTATAATATAAAGGCCACATATATATATGTTTCAAGTTAACAAAGGGCGAGGAAGGGTGGCAATGGTTCCATGATGACTAGCAGGGTTAAACAAGCGTCTCCATGTTTTCAATTGATCCATAACCTGCTTGTAAACACCAGTTCTTGCTGCCGAAATACTAACCAACGCACTCTTCCTTAACTTCTTCAATCTTCTCCTGATCTTCACCTTTAGCCTACACAGTCTGATTCGTAGAAACGATGGTTTTCTTCTACAATCTGCTCGCTCCAGCACTTTGTGGATCAAGAACTGAGCTCGTCGATGGATTATCTCCTCTGGGTCTTCCTTATCCACCTTTGAGTAACCATTTGATCTCCTCAGAATCACCATTTTTGTTTTTTTGGGAAAGATTCTACTACCAGAGAGGGAGTTAAAAGAGAAACAATACGAGACCTTAGGTTGAAGCAATATTTATAGGGGGGGGGATGTATCTAAGCTATTGAGGATGTCATATGGTGCTGAAGCTGTACATGTGAAGCAATATTCATTTGATAAAATTAAAATAACAATAATTATGGAGAAATATAGGTTTTAAATTAGCTGGCTTTTTTCAATGTGAAAACTGACCTGCTCTGGGCTGCAATGCTCAGGAAACAACATGCCACTAGATAAGATAATTATTAAGCTTTTAATTGAATGCAGGTTAATTTAGAACTCATCAAATTAGGTTGGGTTTTAATTTATTTTAAAAATAAATAAATGAATGCAGATTAAGCATGAAGTATATTTTAATCGTTGAAAAGTATAGAAATTCGATGAAGAAATATTATCAATGAATATTGAGGGTATTTCTACTTAATTAGACCTTATATGTTTTCCTGTTATTATTGTAACTGCTGCAAAAAGATTACTACAAGATCAGGATATGTTAGTTTATTTATCCGCATGTAACAAAATAAACATTTCTTGCAAAATAAGATAAAATCAAGTTATTCATATGCTAATTCCGGTTATTTTTATAAATTTAATAATCACGTTGACCACTCTAAAGGCTTTATCCTAATCCCAATTGCAAGGAGAAATGGAGCACGTGGTGGAAAGCTGGATCAGCGCATATGATCCAGCTATTGGTAGGTCGGAGAGAACGCCATATATGGAAAGTACTCAAGAGTGACGAGTGTAACAAAGATATAATTTCGGTGTTTTATTGGTCTGGTTGGGCCACAGACAGAAAGCAGAGATATTAAAGTCAAAGGTAGCCGATATAAAACAGACCAAATTTCCACCGCCATGACATGCCATGAAGCATCTTTTGTAAGCAAACAAGTGTCTACCCACTAGTTATGTTCAGATTGTATATTATCAAACCGTTGACTCAAAAGTAAATTGTTTTTCAATAATAAAAAGGACCAATTATTTCTAAATTCTTTTGAGAATTAACAAAGAAAGTGACAAGCATGGGAATGATAGAAGAGGTCTGCTGGTATCTACATCATCATCACAGTAATAATAATGGTTCAAGGGATAACCAGCTGGAAATACAAACAAGTTTTATTAACTTTGATGTTAACTTTCCCATTAGAAATGCAACAAACCAGATTCTAACACTGCTGGTGAATAATAGAATTACACCGACAGTTTACAAAAAGGCAAACTCGTAAGAAAAAGAAGATAATTATTTGGTAATATTGACATAAACTTATTGATCTTATTCCTCTCCGCGGCAATACACATAATGGACTACTAAAATGTATGTAACACAGTTTTTCAGGGTTTAAGAGATCAAATATATACACAGAGGTATATTCCAGGAAATACACTAAACAGCACTTCGGGAACAGCAAAGTACATTACAACTAACTAGTCATTTGTAAAAAGATGCTAAGAGCTTGAACGTTATTGATTTCATTGACAAAATTATTTCATTGTCCAACATGGCCTCGATTGAATAAAACCTTCATCATACTTAACCCACGGATCCCTCGAGCTTCAGACTCATGAGTTGGTTCACCTCAGCACCGAATTCATCAGGAAGCTCATTGAAAACTTCACGGCAAAATCCAGAAATCATGGCAGCCATGGCCTTCTCATAATCAATTCCCCTCTGCTGAAAGTAAAATAACTGATCTTCACCAATTTTGGAGGTGCTGGCTTCGTGTTCAACACGAGCTGATGGATTCTTGACCTGTTTAATGACAGCAATCCAATCGTAAGTAACAAAATGGAGCATCTAGGTTCTTGATACAACAAATAACAACAATGAACCGTAAATGGTAATGTAATGGCATTCTGGGAAAAGTAACTATTACAGCACAAACATTCAAAAATAATAATGAGAATAAAGTTCTATCCCAACTGGCATTCCACTGTTTCTTCATAGGAGGTTGAATAAAGCTCTTGTTGGTAAAACATGGTAATGGATTGACATTACAGAGCATGCATGGTATGGGAGTCAACATTGTTTCAGCAAAGAGTAATACAGTTCAGACACAGATGACAAGAAGTTGGATAGAAAGGAAAACATATGTATGCCAAAATATCAATCAAACAGCTTGAGGTTTGCAGCACTATGTTACATGGGTAAACAGGAAAAGCAAATAGGAAAGAAATGGGAATCACCTCCATACACAAAATATCAATAAAAACTTGTCCAGAGACAAATATTTTCACAAAATATACGAGAAAGATGTCTAAAAATCAAATATTCGCACCTGGATGTAAGGGTAGGTGTTTGCAGCAGCATTATCGCCGATAAGCATTGAATCACATTGTGATGAATTTCTAGCATTCTCTGCCTTTGATTGAACCTGAACAAGCCCCCTATAACAGTTTCTTGAATGTCCAACAGAAATACCCTTTGAGATAATCCTACTTCTTGTATTCTTCCCTTTGTGTATCATTTTTGTACCCGTGTCTGCCTGCTGATAGTTATTTGTGAGTGCTACAGAGTAAAACTCGCCCACCGTATTATCACCTTCCAAAACAACACTTGGGTATTTCCAAGTAATAGCAGACCCCGTCTCCACTTGGGTCCAGGATATCTTCGAACGATCTCCAGCACATAGTCCACGCTTAGTAACAAAATTATAAATCCCTCCTTTTCCTTCCTCATCACCGGCATACCAGTTCTGTACAGTGGAGTATTTAATCTCTGCATCCTTAGCACAATACAACTCAACAACAGCAGCATGAAGCTGATTCCTATCATAAGAAGGCGCCGTACATCCTTCTAAATACTCCACAAAGCTTCCCTCATCAGCAACAATCAAAGTCCTCTCAAACTGCCCAGTTTCCAATGCATTAATCCGGAAATAAGTCGAAATTGGCATTGGGCATTTCGTATCCTTCGGAATGTAACAAAACGACCCATCACTAAAAACAGCTGAATTCAAAGCTGTAAAATAGTTGTCCTCACTAGGCACAACTCTCCCCAAATATTTCCTAACTAAATCAGGGTACTCTCTAATTGCCTCGGAGATCGAACAAAAAATGACCCCAGCCTTTTCTAAGGTCTTCCTATGCGTAGTAGCAATTGAAACACTATCAAGAACCGCATCAACGGCGACATTAGCCAATCGATTACGTTCATTCAAAGGGACACCCAATCTATCAAAGTACTTTAAAAGTTCAGGATCAGCCTCATCTAAGCTATTCAGAGCTGGCTTCTTTTTGGGCGCAGAGTAATAACAAATATCTTGGAAATCAATCGGCGGGTACCGATTATCAGACCATTTGGGTTCTTTCATTTTCAAAAATTTCTCATAAGCATCCAACCTAAGCTCCACCATCCAATCAGGTTCTTCCTTTAAAGAAGAAATTAAACGAATTGTTTCTGTAGAAAGCCCTTTGGGTATCGCAAAAGAATCGATATCCATCGTAAAGCCAAACTTTTTATCATAATCACGGTTTCGAAGAATTTCCTGGATTTTGTCATCGTAGGATTTACCTGATGAAGAGCTGGGATCTGACGTGAGGGTTTGAGGATCGAAACCAACATCTGCTCTGACCTTCAAAAGCCTTGAACTTTGGAGTTTTGGGGTTATGGGTTTGACGGAATCGAGCTTTGGGAAGAACCCTTTAAGGAACTTGGTTGAATCGGAAGTAGGCTGTGGTGAGAAGCTGGAAATACCGTTGGCTAGCAAGGAAGACATGGTTACGGCTGTGGTTTCAGGATAGAGAAAGAAAGCACCAGAAAACAAACAAACAATAAATAAAAGGAAATTAAAATTAACGTGAAATTAGAAATGACTACCTTCTGGTTTCTATCTAATTTCTTCTCTCTCTCTCTCTTTTTGTTTTTGTCTTAATTTTTCTTGGCTATGATATTGTTAGATGGTCTTGTGGGCAACACGCACTAGCCACAGAATTTTTTGTAGGACCCACCAATTTAACACGTAAGGGTTTTAGAGCCTAATATTTTGTTGAATGTTTAAAGTAGAGGTGAGTATTTGATCGAATCGAATCGAATCGAATCGAATTAAAAATTTTCGAGTTAATCGAGTTTTTGAATCTCATTTTATCATCCTAACTTTATTTGAACTTTTCTCTAGTCGAGTGAGATGGAATTCGAATCGAATTGAATCGAATATATTTGTTCGAGTTAAATTTTAAAAAATAATTTTGAGTAATTGTAACTATTGTCACCCATCGTAATAAAATTTGTTCACCTTAATCAATTTTTTTATTAACTTTCATCACCTCATAATTTATTTATTAATTTTTTATATATTGATTAGCTTCTTTGCTTGCTTGGTTGTTTCAATTATCTTTAGATTCTTGTCACTATGTATTTTGGAATTAAATAATAAATTAAATGTAAAAATATGATTTTTTAATAAAAGTTATTTTAAAAATAAAATGTGAAATTGATACGAATATAAAATTTTAACAAGAATATTTTATGGCATAATTAATAATTTAATTTTAATATAAATATTCAATATGACTAAATAATTCAATAATATAAATAATATAAAATGTGAAATTTAATTTAATAATATAAATAGTAGATATAAATAAAATTATTACTATTTATGTTTAGTGATTTTTTTTGGATAATTTTGATTTTTTATTTGAGAGTAAAGGGTGAGAAGTAAAAGTTTAGGGGGAAAATAAAAAATTTTGGGGAATAAAAGTTTGAGGGAAAGTAAATAGGGGGAGTAAAATTTTGGAGAGAAAATATTAAAAAAAAAATTGGAGGAGATGAGAGGTGGGATGGGAAGGGAATAAAAGTTTTAGGGGAAAAGTGGGAGGAAGTAAAAATTGTGAGGGAAAATAAAATGTTTTGAGGGTTTTTTGGAGTAAAATTTTGATAAAAGTTAAATGGAAGAGTAAAATTTTAGTGGGAAATGGATTTTGGGTAGATTGGCGGGTTGGGAGGGGAGGGGAGGGGAGTAAAAGTTTTGGGGGAAAAGTGGGAAGGAGTAAAAGTTTTGAGGGAAAAGTAAAAAAGTTTGGGAGTTTAGGGTAAAAATGTAAAATATTATAGTTTAATATTCGAATTATTCGAATTATTCGAGTTATTCGAATTCGAAAACTCAACTCTATTCGAACTTGAAATTTCAAAAATAAATTCGAGTTGATTCGAATAACTCGATTCATTTAACTCGAAATTTAATTTTTTTCGATTTTTTCGAATCGAATCGAGTTTTGATCACCCCTAGTTTAAAGTATTTCTAAGTTTTCATATTCCAAAATTAGTCTTTTTTTACTTTGGGATTTAAAAAGTGTGATTTAGTTTATATCGTTGTTAAATTATTTTTATTAAAATATTTATTGTAACTTTAAAAATAATAATTATGTAATAAATAATATTATTAAAAATATTAATTAGAATTTTTTCAAAATTATTTTTTTATAAGAATAATATTTTTAAGAAAAAATTAATGTCCACACCTTAATTGAAGTAGTTAATAATATTAATTGTTTAAATTAACTAATGAAGTTATAAAACTAGAAAGACAAGCCAGGAATTCCGAGCTATTCCTCGTCAACTATATTTTCTCCTTTTTAGTCGAGAATTTCGGTACAAAGCTATCTACGAAATTAAAACAATTAAAAAATCATCAATACAACACCATTCAATCTCACATTAAATATTTCAAATTTTACTCAATATTTACCTAAATTCCAATTTAGTCCCTGAACCGAGACTAACTTTTATTCTCAAAACTAATTTCATATTTTCATTCCATTCCCACTTTAAACTAATTTAACTCTCTAATTTCACCATAAATCCCTAATTTTTAAATTCTCTCAATTTAGTCCCTACTATTCAAAACTTATGTCTTATTTTACAAATCAACCCTTTACTAACTCCTAACTTGAAATTCAATCAATTTAACCCCTAATTAATCAATTAATTCAACATGAATAACATCTAAAAATTTACTAACTTTCAAAATTTCAACTTAAATCAAGTAGTATTTTGTTCTAGGATTCGAAAAACATCAAATTATAATAAAATAGACTAATTTAACTTGCCAATTGAGCTTGGAACTTCAAAACCCCAATTTTCCCTTTTCTTTCTTTCCTTCTTTCCTTCTCTGTTTCGTTTTAAGCTTTCTGTTTCTTTCTTATTTCTTTTATTTCTTTTGTTTTATATAATATAATAATAATAATAATATTTTAATCTAAAATATCTTATACTTAAATAATAAGTAAATTATACATATTATTACAAATATATGTATATATTTTATTACACATGTATTTTATTATTACCGCACAAGTGTCACATTTTCGGTTTATTTTTTATTTTAGTCCCTTGATTTTTTCTATTTCATAATTAAACTCTTACAATCAATTCAATTTAGTCCTTTTATCTAATTACCCTTAATTAAGTCAAACTTACCTAATCAAAACCTAATTAACTACACAACTAGCTTCGTAAATATTTATTAAAAATATTTACGAATCCGATTTACCGGTACGGAGTCCCGGGAATGCATTTAAAAAAAATCACATTTGACTCGTAAATATTAAATAATAATATTTACGAACTTACTGGTCGGATTTAGTGGCCTCGAACCACTATTTCTGATACCACTGAAAATCGGGCTGTTACAAATATAACTAGTCATATTAAATTAATTATTCTAAAGCTTTATGTACTAAAAATAAGATATTAGCACAAATCGAAGTTTGAATCTCTTTACTCATTTTCTTCACCTTTTTTCCTTCAAGATGTTCGCTTCGTTTTTAGCTACAATAGGAGTAGTTTATTACGAAACAACATCATTTTTCCATTCTAAAACTAAAACCAATAAAAACAAACTTAAATATGCATGATTATTCATATTGACAACTTAAGTTTTCTAGTCCGAAATTCACATATTTTTAGGCTCGATTATCCGTTTTCAATTCCGTATTCATCAGAGCACTCACTACTTCACAAGCTATCATTTAGCACTAATATTACACAAAGTGGCCAATGTTCTCTACTTCCCCTTTAACATGGCCAAATATACCAAATAAACTTTTTATCCATTTTTGTTTATTTCTCACACTTCTAACAAGCTAGAACTTGTTTTCAAATAATTTCCTATCCAAAATATATATCTACTTCACTTAAAGTTTTCTAAGTTTCCATCAATGTCCTTTAATGACAACTTTCAAAATACTTGATAAAAAAAAAACTATTGGTATATATATGTAAAGCAATCTTCGAAGATTCAAAATCTAATTTTTTTTTTTAAAGAAAAACTATAACTTACACTTGAATTTCAAGGAAAATGATGGAAGAATTTTTATTTTTTTTACTTTCCCCCTTTATCTGACGTGAAAAAGAAAGAAGACAAGCTTTTTTTTCTCTCTTATATATATAATAAAATATTATTACTTATTAAAATATTATTACTTAATAAAAATTATTTAAAAGTTATGATGAAATCATTTATTTTTTTTAAGTAATGGAAAATTTACTATTAAGTCCTTTCCATCAAAATAAAATAAGATAATTGTACTTTAGTTTCTATAATTTTCTAACTTATTCAATTTAATCTATGAACTCGATACCGAATTTTTAACTTAACCACATACTCCTACTAATAATCCTCTGTGTTTTCATGTTTGACGGTTTCTCTAAAAATGATCACAATTTCTTATACTACTATTTATTTATAGATCACTTATTCAAGGACTTCTACCACAAATATTCTTCTTCTCTTTTTTTTTTTAAAAAAGTGGGGATGTTACAATAAATGCTACATTAGAACAAACCCCCAAGTACAGGGGCCTTTCTACTATTAACTTAAAATTAAAATATATAGATTAAATCACAAGTCTCAGCACAGTATAGAGTCAGAATTGAAATTTGACCCTTGTCTTATAATGTAGAAAAATAAACAATGCAAATCTAAAAGAAATAGGAAGTCATGTGTTGGTTTTTAAAACTTAGGTATTCAAGTTATATATAACCACATAGTATTTTAATTGAAAAGTTAATGATATTAACTATTTGGACTAATTAATAATATTATAAAACTATAAGGACCAAGTTATGTTAGAAGTCAAAGTATGTAGGTTAAATATCAAATTTAAGCATATTAGAGGGACCAAAACTAATATTTAACCATTTGTAAAATGTAAAAAAAAATAAACACAACTTAAGTGTGTCTCTAAGCTAATAAGAAGAAGCACCTGTGGCCTAATGGATAAGGCGTCTGACTTCTAATCAGACGATTGTGGGTTCGAGTCCCACCAGGTGTGATCAAAATAGTTTTTATTTTTGGGTTCGAGAGCTTAGCAGGCTAAAAGTCCAGTTTTCTTTTTTGGGCCAAGTTTAAGTTCTTTTCTATCGATTTCTCTTTTAACAATTTAGCGAATTGAAGCCCAACTAATGGCCCAAAAACACTTGATTGCCTTTCGTGTTTCGTTGCATTACAGTTTTTATATTATCCCGCGAACTAAACAGCCACTCCAAAGAAATCAGAAGAAAAATCAGCAAAATTTCGATTTGTTTATTGATTATCTCACCACCCATTTTCCACTCACTGATTCGGAATCTCTCGTAAAAACAAAAGGTACGTTAATTTTCTTTTCTTTTCCCGTTTAGAAACTGTAGTTTACCTTATGTCGTTGCGTTTTGATTACCTAGTTCATTTCTCTTTTCTTTTCTTTTCTTTTCCTTTTACATTTTGATGGAATGAGTAAGAGACTTGTATTTGGGATTGTGTCTTATTTCTTAACTTAGACAGATTCATTTTCCTCTTTAGATTGTGAAGAAGATGGTTCTTTTGTTCTTTTGGACTCGTTGTAACTTGGAATGTATTCAACAGGGTGTTCCTGTGTTCATTCTTGCCTGATTTGGGTTATGATTATGGGTTCAAAATTTCTTATTTTTGAGGGTGTTTCTTGATCCAAGAATAACGTTGTTCTGTTGGAAAAAGGTCATCAAAAGTGTAGGTTGTTGTGCGTTGATTTATAGAATGGTTCCATGTTTTTATGTTTGTTATGCATAGATATTAGAACTGTCCCTTCCATCTTTTGTCGGTGATTGTGATGTTCCGTATATTCTCTTTTTACATCGAAGTTGTAGCTCTATTGAGTATCATTCCATGTTGGAAATTGTTTAGAGGATGAAGTTTTGGTTATCTCAAGTCTCAAAATCCTTTGATAGTGTGAGACTTGGGTTAAGAAATCATAGATAAAAAATGGGAATTTGTTTAGCATTTCATTGGCAGATATAGCCAACCAGTACATTGCTGTTGACAAAATGTTAAAGGAATAGACGAAACAAGCAACATCTATGGCTTGAACTTTGGGCCTTCATCATGATATCAAATCTGTACCAGAAATTCTTGGTCATGCTTAGACTTCCAGACACCCTTCACAGACAATATCTATATTTTGATTTTATCCCGCCTGGTATTTTCGTAGAGGTGGAAAGGTCTAAGGTCCTGACACCCATAGCATTTATTTTGTGATTTTGTTCCTTTGTATTGATTTAATTTAAAACTCTTCAGCATCTTAAACAAACAGAGAACCTATGAAGCATTTAGTAACTTTATCGTCTGCTTAGGTGCCCAAATTATGTTCCCATATATTTTTGTATTTGCATCCATCTTGCTTTTTGTTGAGTCTACCTATTACATTGGTGACCTTCTTGATATGCATATCTGAGTTCACCAGTAGCTCCTTTTGTTGAGTAGGTGATCTTAGCTGTTCAAATCTAACCCATTTATATACTGTCACTTGAGAAAATTAAGACATTAATTCCTTTATGGCATTGAGCACTTATTAAAATAAAAATTTTAGGCCAAAACCTGGGGCCTACTCCAAGAGAACACCTAGCTATAGCACCAATAGGCAAACTTCACTTTAATAATAATCCAGAGGACCTGACGTTATATAGTCTGGTATATTTGATTATTGTAAAATACTGTTTACTAGCATGGCAAAAGAAGTGGTAGTAGTGTTGATTAACTATGTTTTTCTACCATTTTCCTAGTGCATTCAGTTCTGATTGGGCATATGGATGACAAAGTTTTAATTACTCTCATCATTGCAGGTAAACGCAGGAAGATTATTGACTAGGATTTGTTATAAGATAGCTTAAAGGAGGTTGTGCATCCATTTATGGATGATGAGCAACCAGAGTCAAGGGGCGAGCATATCCTTGACAGCAGATCCCCCTGTAAAGTGGAGACGTGGGCGTCCACGTAAGGATGATAGTATTCAAGGGGACCTCACACCTCTGACACCTGCAACTGAGAATCTGAAAAACAAGCAGAGTGTGGGAACAAGTGACCCTACGTCTAATGAAATAGTAGGTCAGATGGTTTCTGGTGTCATTGAAGGTTCATTTGATGCTGGATATCTTCTTAATGTTAAGGTTTGTGATACCGACATGCATCTTAGGGGTGTTGCATTTCTACCAGGGCGATTCACTCCGATTACTGCTGAAAATGATGTGGCTCCGCATGCTAAGATGTATGAAAGAAATGATATTCCTATCCCATTGGTAAACGCACAGGGTCATCTCCATACTGTGAGTCCTTCATCAGGGAAAAGTGAGAAGCCTGTTGAGGATAAAAATGATGCACCTAACCTTCCAGGCCAAGGTCTACAAATTGGGCTTTTTTCTGGTGCCATGGCTGCTAGTAAGAGCCAATCTGCCTCTATTTCAATTCCTCTAGCTAGTAACTTGCCAATTAATGACACTGGTCTTCCCCTGGGGCAAAAGGTCCTGCAAGACCGAATCTTAGATTCCGGATTGCAGACAGATAAAGCTATGGTACAGGATCAGTCACCGCTGGGATTTGAAGCCTTAAAGCTGATGAAAGGACCAAATATTAGCGTGGAGGCACTTAATACATCTGAGCCAGTGCCTGCAATGTTTACTGCTGATGTGCCAGCCGCTAAGACTGTAAATCCAAATCCTCAAGTTGATGACCAGGCCGTATGTTCTGATCTTAAGTCACAGGAATTGTTTCATGATGATGTAAAAATCCTTGACCTTGGTAACAACCAAACTCCCAAAACTTCTGAGCCTGAAGCTCAAGCCGATGGTGGTGAACCCACTCAAATCAACTTGTTCAAAAAACAGGCTTCATCCAGGCAAGATATAGATATTTCTCAAGATACTGAATTGGAGCTTGCTACAAAGATAATTGGTGGAGTTGGCACGTCTCACATGGATGGATTATCTGCAAATGAGGCTGCCACAACTGCTACGACAGGTTCATGCTCTGAGTCAATGACCAGCCAACCAGTAACGATATTTGGAGTAGAAACTATCCCATCTGAGCCCAAGCCTGCAGCTGAAGAAACTGTTCCAGAAATGGTTGTACCCGAAGATAGTAGTAGTTCCTTAATGGCGGCTGACACCAATTATGTGGAATCTAATGCCAAAGATGCCATCCCACCAGCACAATCTTAGTTTTCAAGTTGTCAAACTAAAAACAGAAAAGGAACGAGCCTTACAGTCGAAGGTCTTGATGAATGATTAGTGTTTAATTCATTATGGAGTATAGGTGACATTGGGGGTGGTGTTTACGTACCCTTTCTCAAATTTGGATTATTTGCAATAGGTACTCTTTGCAATCTACCTTCAACATTAAGCAGTCTACATTGTGTGCAACTGTTCATGGTTTCAGGGACATTTTTTCTTTCTTTTTTTATTTTTATAAAAAGAGAAAAAGACCCATAAGTTGGACAGAAAATTTGCAACTGTCATTGTAATTATATAATGCTTAACTGTATACCATTCCTGATGATGAGGCTCATGGTTTGAGTGAGAAAGGTTTTGTTGGGAAAAGCTTAGGAAAATACTGTAGTAGTTCTTTTTATTATCAGCAAGTGAAAAAGTACTGCAATAGTTTGGAAAAAAGAAAAGCTTTCAAAGAATGGGAACGTAAGCTGATATGGTGTTTGTCAAAATGACTGAAATAGGTTTGTTTGTTACCTATTTAAATGGGTAACTAAAGGTTAAGTAGGAGAAATACATATCAAAATTATATAATTTAAAGATATCACTTTAGTCAAGGAAATATGTTATTTAAGGTATATTTTGATAATTTTACATGAAATCAGAGGGGTTTTTCTTTTTCTTTTTCTTAAAATATGGGCTAATTTGGGTTTTTACAACAACCTTTTAATTGTCTCGATCAGTTCCCTTTTTGGTCTTTTACTTGAAGTGTGCGCTGTACAAACTGTAAACTCTTCGGTCTGAAAGTTAAAAGGCAACGGATCTTTGGCAGCTCTTCCACTCTTTTGAATCCGAATGTTGAAGGAGAATTCTAAAGTACAGCTAAGACATGATATGAATTTTTAACCTTTTGTCTTCCAAATTGAGGTAATTGACTGGTTTCCATTCTTGCTTTTAACTCTTTCATCTTGCCTGGTAATCAGAATTTCCTTCTTTCTAGGTTTTAAGCAGTTTTAGCGTGTAAAGCAATTACTTGCTGGAATAGCTGCTCTTTACTGAATATGCTTGGAAAAAATGTTGGGTTTAAAGTGATTATCTTATGAGATCTCTTGACAGATTTTGATTGATTTCATCTTTGCAACTGGAATTGTTGTCTTTTATCTCGTTTTCTAAGAGACATCCAGGATTTTGCTAGATTTCATACTAGGGTCGGAATGGATTTACATTTGAAGAATCTGTTTGATAGATTCCAGGAGCAATTTGGTTCTGGTCCTGGTCTCGGTCCTGGATCCGGGACGTGCCTTATGAAGGTAGAAGGCATTTCTTCTAACTTTATAAAGCTCTTATTTAAAGCCTCTGCTGCCTTATATAGAACTGAACCTTGGAGAAGATTGCGCCCAGGACATTTGTTTGGTGTCCGAGTCGGGAAAGATTCGGATTGGTCAGGCAAAAAACAGCCTTTTCCGTGTTCCCAGTTCATTGGAGGAGATGGTGGGGATATTGGGTTTTATATGTTTAGATCTGAAAATGATGCTAAGAAGATGACAGGCTCAAGGGAGACGATTCGAGCTCCAAATGTTGAGCTTTTGAGGGTCACATACGAGCTTGAGACATTAATGTTTCCTTCCAACCGCAAAATGATCAAGTCATTGTCATTGGAAGCATCTGGGAACGATCGGTTTCCTGTTATTGATGTCACACGCTGCACATCTTCTGGTGAGCTTCAATTTAGGAATCCTACCCTGGAAGAACTGAAGTTTGTCTATGCTTTCATGAGAGCCATTTCCTTGGTGCACCCATTGCTTCAGGCGGATAAAGAAGGTGGTCCAAACTGGACAAAGTTGATAAGTTTTGGCCCCTTTATCGAGACAGTTGACATTCAGTGGCCTCCAGAAATGGCTAGAGGTCATGAGCTTGTTGCTGTTACAATCTCACATCCACCTGGTCAGGCATATGAAGAAAAGATAAGTTCAACTGCCAGCTCAACACCAACCAAGTATGCAGAGCCTCCAGATGAGGTCACCTTCATGGATATTAGAGTAAACTCAAATTCAAGCTCAAGGCATTGTGCAATGTGTGAGAAAGAAGTTAATGGAGATCAATCTCTCTGCTGTGGGCGATGTCGAGCAGTGGTCTACTGCACTTCTCTCTGCCAAAAGCAGCACTGGAAGGAGTCACATAAAAGCATGTGCGGTCTGTACAAAGCTATGATGGAAAGGGAAGAAGAGCTTGTAATGAAAATCTTCATGTTCCCTTGCTCTGCTGCCCAACCTTGTAAATGGCTTGAATCATTGGGAATCCATCAGAAAGGGATGTGGAGAAGGAAGTGCAGTTGCTACTCTCACTGCCCTTTTGGTCTCCTTCCAGTTAAAGGTGGGTTATGGGATTCCTGGGGTGGGCTAGATGATGAAGAATACCCTGGTGATTTGCCCTTCCACAACCAACTACGAGATGGGATCTCTAGCCCTATCCTTCTTTCTGGTTGGTCCGAGTACTATAACCTTCGGTCCCTGCCATTGTCGAGCCCTGTTGCTGATATTCTTTCCCACCCTTTGACTGTTTATCATATATTGACGGCTCTCAGTATCAATACAAAGAATCTTTTACTAAAGGGAAAGGAGGTGATTCTTCACTACCTGGGGCCTGAAGGGGAGATGGATTGGATGCCTGCATTTTCTGAAATCAGTCACTTGTTAAACGGGTTGGGTAATATACAAATCATTATGGTAGGACCTGAAGTTCCGACAAACTTGTCAGGTACCACATCAGGAATTAGTAGCAGAGTTAGGGTGAATCTAGTAAGGGGTGTTTATCAGGAAGAAGCCACCTACTTGCCTTCCCCCCATGTTATAGTTGCTCTGAACTGTGCATTGGATAGGTATTCCAGCTGGGGTGGTGCTCTTGATCTGATTAAAGCCATCGGCGTCCCTGCTTTCTTCACTGAGCAATCTGAAATTTTGTGTGCAAATGCTAAACAGGTTCTACGTGGTGCTGGACTACATATTACCCACCCAGTGACACCTAATCCCTTCCGTTCCCCAGTTAAGAATCACGATTCTTCCACCAATCTTCCTTCTTACAGCAATGGATTTGTGCTGGGGGTAAATGCATGACTCAAATTTCAGGCATCACTGGACACCGGAACCTAAGTTTTTTCATGATTTTATTTTAGAAGTAGATATTGAATGTTGTTAACTGCTTTATTACCTACTGATAAGATATTGGCTGAGAGATAATCTGGGAATGAAATTCTTACTGCAAGATAGGCTGTTTCCCTTATTGAGTTGAATTCAATGATGTAAACTTTATGATTTTTCCATCACTTCTGATTAATAAAAACAATGGCTGCGAACGAACTTTTTGTCCCTCCTCTGACTGAAAGCTACCAGATATTATTCTGCTTAACTTTTAACTTGGTGGTAAATTTCATTATTATAGTCAAGACAGTTTTCTGTTTTCTTTGATTTTGACTTCTATAATAAGACTGTTTCTAAAGTATCTGAGACCATTAGGGAATTAGCAATGGCATATATGATTTTGACTGCAATAATTCGACTGTTTCGTGAGGAAATGAGAATCGTGGCTTCTATTCCTTTTCTTTTTCTCCTTTTTCATCCTACAATACATACGTGGATACCAACCAAGTTCCAATCCTAATGCTTACATGGACCTGAATACTTCAATACTTGGTTTGAAATCTGTACACGAACAAATATTTTAGTTCTCCCTTTTAAAATCTCAGGAGTAGTATGTGCAAGTATGGTGAAAGTAACATGTCATTTTCGACAGCCCATGCCATGCTAGATCAAGTCTGTCATTACAAAAACAACCTTTTTACTATACAAAGTACTGTAAAGTTTGATTGAACCTTTGAATATCCAATAAGGTCCTCAATTAAATGCATCCATGACCCCCAACTTGCCCACTTGGCCTATCAAAAGTGCAGACAACCCTGTTCCTATCACGTTATAAAACCAACCCCAATCGCTATGTATCCATTAGGCAGCCAAGAAAAGTTCCCTCCCACTAAAAATGGAGTTTTCCTTCCCATCATACCAACTTTCTCCTTTGTATCATTATCTCCTTCCATCTCCTGCCCTTTTCTCCAACCAGCTTCTTCCTGAAAACCATGTTAATTGGACTCAAACCCCAGAGGCTCACGTTTACTCTGCTGATCTTCCTGGTAACTCTCTGCCATGGAAAATTTTCTCTTCATTATCTTCTTTTCCTTTACCTTGTTAATTTATGTACCAGAAATTAGTTCCATGCCATGGTTTTTCTTTTTTTTCTTTTTGTCCTATACATTAGGGGTGAGGAAGGAGGAAATAAAAGTGGAAGTTGAGGACTCAAGATATCTTATAATTAGGACCGAGGCCATCGATGACTCAACAAAACCAGCCATGGACTTCAAGAGGAAATTCCGGCTGCCTGGTTCCATAGATATTGATGGAATATCAGCTAAATATGAAGATGGGGTCTTGACACTAACCGTGCCCAGGACTTTCAGGAGGGGTGGTTTCTATATTGACCCTGCAGATGTGCCTGATAGGGTCGAAGTTCTTGCAAGGGCGGCCTGAAATTCGGAACATTATTGTTTTTTTTTTCTTTAGGTTGTAAACCTTAATTGTGGGCTATGATTGGTCTGGGGTGAGAACCTGGGGAATTTGATTGTACCAAAGATTGATCCCAAGGATGAAAGATTGAATTTGGTTTGGACTATGGCTCCTGTAATTCTAAAACTTCAGAATTTTCCAGGAAACAAACATCCAGGTTCAGCAGACATGTTTATGGACATGGGATTAACTGTACATTACATTTTATTTGATTAAATATAATCTAAAATTCCTTCCATCTATCTCCAAAAGAAAAGAAACCTCTCATTTTGATATGTTAAGAAACACAAGCACTTGGCCCACATTATATTGGCATGTTTCAATTTCTCTCTCTTATCTGCCCGATAAGTTGGTCAGATTATTGGAATCTAAATTGTAGAACAGCTATGAACTGAGGTGGAAGATACGCATTCAGACCACCAAACAGGCTTTAACTGCAAACAAGTTAACAACAAGGGCTTGTTTTTTTTCCCTTTGCTGCTGCTACTCTAAACGAAGTCTGTTACCCAAACAGTCCCTTGATATAGTTGCTAGATAATTTTTTCCCTTTTGGGTCGATCTCTCACTACAACGACAAAAAAGATCATTCAAGTGCGTAGCAGCCATTGGGACTAGGGACCGTCACTCAAATCTTTAGCACAACTAATTTAATTGAAGTTGAAAAAAATCCACGAAAATATTAAATTTACCTTTAATTGAATAAACCAAATTCATCTTTATCAAAGTTGCAACTTGTTTAATCATTGTCGGCCCAAAATAAATTGAAATCACCTGAGCCACAAATTGGAATATTGATTGGTACCTACAATTAACAGAAGAAATAGCATAGATTACGTGCACTCTAATTAATTAAATATTTCCTAAGCAAACTGCAAAACAGAGTTGCTTCACCGTCCCAAAAACATGGATCGCAACAGTAGCCGACGTTTTTGCTTGCTTCCCAAGCTTGGCCTTCCGAAGAAGTACTTGAACTATTCGGTCTTTCCCTAATGTCACTATCACAACTACGGCTGATTCGTGTGGGTTCGGTCAATGCAGCGTACACCCACATATTGCTCAAAAAGTTTTCGGTTTTTAAACGGCAACTGGTCACGATTCTTGTTCTTCTTTTGCTAGAATTCGTGAGATCAAGAGACGATATAATTCGAAGCCCTTGTTCCCTTAGCTCACCCCCGAAACAAATCAAGATAATACCGTAAGTATATATAGCTTCTACGTGACCTTTTTCGGCCGCTTTCTTCAAACAATGGAGACCAAATTCAAATTCTCTTAGACTAAAACAATCCATCATTCCTTTCCTGTATAAAGCTTCGGCGTTTTGGGCAGCTTCGCATCTTTTTTGCAAAACTTTCTCGCTTTTACGCCATGGAACGAAGTTAAGTTTCTCCATTGAAACGTTCTCGAAGATTTGATCGTAATTCGAAGCAGCACGAACGGCCTTGCAACTTAACCTGGCATTGACGAAATCAGCGGCAGAATTCGACGCCGCATGCTTGAGAATTTCCGACAACATATCTTCTGGAAGTAACCTTGCGATGTCGTTAACAATTTTATTCGTCATGATTCCGTTGGGAGATTATAAAGAAGCTGCTTCTTGAATCAAATCCTACAAAGCGAAGCTATATAAGAAGGGAATTAGAGGCGGTGCCATGATTGACCAGGATTGGGTAAACAAAATCCTGTAATTGGTAGGATTAAATATTTAATACAATTTTTACGCATCCTTAAAACCAAGTTATTGTTTCCAATTGCTTTTGCCCATTCAACGAATTAGAAACCGAAGTAAAAAGGAAAAACAGCCGCCATCAGGCATCGGCCACCTTTTGAACAATAAAGCTTTTGGAGCAAGTTTGACTAATAAACTTTTCTACTATAACGTTTATACATGAAAATCTAAACTATACTTCACCACTATTGTACACGATAACAAACTTATATGTATATACTATATATATAATTAATATTTTCCTTTTTACTTAATTTATAAAATAAATAAAATATTCAAGTTCAACATTACCTAACTTCATATGTTCCTTTCTAATAACAAGCATTTATTCTTAAAGATTAATATCCTCGTCACATTTCAAAACCTTGCCTCATATTCAGAATTCATTCACATAATTTTTTTATCACGAAAGGGTAAAAGTACGGGTGTAATCGAGCTGAGCCAAGCTTGAATACTGTCAACCTCAACTCGAAATTTGAAGTTTGATATTTGACTCGAGCTCAATCGAACATCTATTTTTAAGCTCGAGATTGATTCGAGATATAATCGAGCTTGAGCTTGATTAAGTTCGTTTATCAATTTCTATACTTGAACTCAAACTCAAGCTCAAATTCGGTTTAGTAATTAAGCTTAAGGTTAATAATATATATTAAGGGCAATAACGTAATTTAATAATATAAAAATATGAAAAGCTCGGTAAGGCTCGTGAACCGTTCGAGTCAAGTATTACTGAGATCGAATTTAGTTCAATCGATAGCTGAAGCTATTCAAGCTCGACTCAATAATTATCAAATTAAATTTAAATTTTTTTCAAGTCGAACTCAAGTAGCTTGCGAGCACCAATGTTA
This sequence comes from Gossypium hirsutum, assembly GCF_007990345.1. NCBI lineage: Eukaryota > Viridiplantae > Streptophyta > Magnoliopsida > Malvales > Malvaceae > Gossypium > Gossypium hirsutum. Next base: position 15,309,154 of record NC_053441.1, on the reverse strand, counting down.
ATTTTACATCTCTTGGTAAAAGTATCATGGAGGCCTTTGTGGCAGGAGTCGAATTGCATTTTGCTCCATTTATTTAAAAAAAATAGGTAAATTAGTCTCTATATGTTATATCAAAGAGAAAATTGTTTTTTTTTTTGTTAAAATTTTATCCATTTTTACTATTTAAAAATTATCATTGTATATTAGAATGAGATACACTTGATATGCCACATGTCACTGTCAGGTTTTTTCCTCAATCATACCAGTTTAAAACAATACAAATTGATGAAAAAATTAATATAAAAGATCGGTTTGCTCTTTGATTTAATGTATATAGACTAATTTACCCATTTTTTGAATAAAATGGGGCAAAATACAATTTGACTCTAGTACAGAAGCCTCCGTGACATTTTTACTGAAAAGAAAGTAGGAATAATAAGATTTGAATCATATTATTTAAGTGTGAAATGAAAATTTTAACCAACCTTACAAATAATTTAGTATTGAATTAGTCATTATTTTGAATTATTATTTTAAGTAATAAAAAATTACGTTTAAATTAATTATAAAACATGATATAATTGTATAAAAGTATGAATTTTAATATTTTAAAAAGAAAAAAAATGTGTTTTTGAATAATAATTTTATCATTTTTGGTTTGGTATTTTAAAAATTTGGAGGAGTTAAAATCAATGGTTGAAATAAAAAAGGATAAAAAAATTATTAATTTATCATTTTCAATAAAGAAATTGATTTTAAAAAATTCAATGTCGGTGACAGATTTAAGAAATTTCAAGTGATCAATATAATTTTCTAATTTATTATGTAGCTTAATCAAATGACTACAATCTTTCCAGATCTAAAAATAATCCCACAAACCTTACACCTCATAGTTTTCTTTATGTTGAAACTTTGTTTCATTTATACGGTCCTTGAACTTCCAATAAAGTTCCCACACATGGCAACTGAGCCAATACAGAAAAGCAAACAAAAAGCATTGAGTGCCATGAAATAAATCATGATTCATTTCCCTATTTGTCTTATGAGCTCAAAAGCATGTCCAAATGGAAGAAAAAATAAAAGACGTCACGTCATACATTGCTCCTTATTTGCATGATATCATCATCACTCAGCATGAAAATATGAAGTATTCTGATTCTTTTTTAATAGCACCAGAGATACATGGGCATGTGAGGACCAGATGGAGAGACTTTCACCAACAAGGGGCTCAGCAAATGTTCGTACCCAGAGATTCTATGGCCTTAATAATTGTTTCTATCAGTGGAAGATGCTCTTTTCTGTTTAACTTGCAAAAACCTTCTTTCTTTGCCATAGCTCCATCTTTATATGTATACGTAAATTGAGCAAGTTCTTTCATTATAACACCAACTGCATTTCACTGTGAAGTGTGGCCACCAACAAAGAGAAAAGGTTAGGATTTTCTTGCATTGGATTTAGCTTCATCTCTTTCTTATAAGGCTAGTTAAGATTGTGTTGCATGTATAATATTGATAGCTAATTAAGAAAAACATACCAAGGTGGCCATATATGTTAACGATGCGTCTAATTTTCGGCTCCGAAAGTTGATGTTGACACATCAGCGACATGCGTAAACAGAGTTAGCACTAATGTAGGTCTTAAAACTATATTATCTTCGCTAGCTAATAGCTTCTTAATCTTAATTTTCATTGACTTGGTGTTTCAACTATAGTTTTTGAGGTAAAATCTGATGCTTACTTATCTCAAAATGCCAATGGCATTATGTGCAAGGCGTAGTTGTTTATTTCTTTCTTACTGCATTCATCAAATTGTTCGGAAATCAAGCTTAAAACATGTAAGTCTATTTGGTGGATTTGAAGTAGTTTATAGCTCGTTTGAATTTGAGCCTGAATGAAGCCGTCCAACAGGAACCTGGGAAGAAAATCATGGAAGACAGAAGTGGTAGCTCTTATAACCTTTCGGCAGGTACCAAATTCTTACCACTTCGAATTATATTTTCCCCATAAATTCAGACACAACATATTTGGGGGGGGGGAGGTCAAATGTTTATAAAAAAAAAAAGTACATAATATGGAAGCTTGTATAATATATATGCTGTATTCAAACGCTTTCCTTCCCTTGTCTTTTCCCCCGATATCATGCATATTATTTTTTTCAACCGAAGTAACATGATTTCTCAATCTAGAAATTATCAACTTAATTTATTAATTAAATCAAATTATAGCTGCTGTTTTTCTTTTTTTGTATGTGTGGATTTTGCTGGTTACATGAAATACTGAACTGTTAGGCAAACCGGCGTCAGAGTTGGAAACACTGCAGAAGCAGCACGAGGAGAAAACGGTGAAGATCCAAGAGCTCAAGAAACGAATCGAAACTGTGAAGCTTCGGTTGGAGCAGAAGAAGAAAAAGGAAACCCCAGGTGAGAATAAGGAAGCTTTCCATGACCTGATCCTCAAATATAACAGCCTGAGAGATGAATATATTGCACTGTCGAGGGACAAGTCAAGGGACCTGAATAAATAAGGGCAAACTGTTTTCTTCAGTTTATCAGCTCTGTTCAAGTACTTTGCTTAATGGGTTAACAAGTGTTTCTGCAATTAAAACAATAGATATATAAGACATAGCTTAGATTACATTGCATGCACTAGGCTAATTTGACTTTAATTAACTAAATATTTCCTAAGCAAACTACAAACAGAGTTGCTTCGTGATCCCAAAAACAAGAATCGCAACGACGGCCGACGTTGTTACTTGCTTCCCAAGATTGGCCTTCTGAAGAACTCGAACAGGTCAGTCTGATGTCATGATGGCAGCAATTACAGCCGATTTGTTTCGGCCCGGTCAATGAAAGATACACCCACATGCTGCTCAAAAACTCCTCGGTTTTCAAACGGAAACTAGCAATGATTTTTGAACTTATTTTACTAGAATTTGCAAGATCGAGAGACGACACAACTTGAACCACCGAAACAAATCAAGATAATGCCGTAGGCATATATGGCTTTGACCTAACCTTTCTCTGCCGCATGCTTCAAACAAAGACCAGACTCCTATTTCCTTCGACTAAAACAATCGACAATTCCTTTCCTATATAATGCTTCGTCAGTCTTGGCAGCTTTGCATCTTTTCTGAAAAACTCTCACTCTTACGCCATGGAACGACACTAAGTTTGTCCATGCTCCATGAAAAGCTTTACAAGTTAACTTGGCGTAACGAAATCAGTGATGGAATTTGAGGCGGCATGCTTGAGAATTTCCGCCAACATATCTTTTGGAAAAGACCTTATGATGTTATTGTTAGCATCTTTCTTCGTCATGATTTTATTTGAGATTGCTAAGAGGCTTGTTTCTCAAAACAAATCCTACAATGCAATCTAATAATACAACGAAGCTATATCATGTGTATATATACACACATATAGGAAGGGAATAAATATTCAAATTATGTAATTTTTCTTATTTAAGTTTTTAATTTTTTTTAAAGTGGGTATTTAAAGCTTTATTTTGTTACCACCATTAACTTTGATTAAAGAAAATTATAATGTATGACATTTTTATTTAGAGTTATCTACTAATACTTAATTGAGAAAACTTGCATAATTTAGATACATATTTTTCATTTTAAGTCTAGATTGAGAGGACCTTGCACCTTAGTGCTCTTCTATCATCATTATACCAGTTTGCATTAATTGTAATTTTAGTTAGATTAAGCCTTAGCTCAGTTAATGAGTGTGTGGTTTCCAACATGTTTAAGGGTATTTTTTTTTCTATTTAAGGTTTAATCTAGATAGTAGACATTGGATAAAAATAAAATTTCAAAATTTATTCTTAAATCCATAAATATCAATGAATTTTGAAATACACCCAAGTGAACAAATGCGTGAATTATGGCAACAGCAAGTACGCTGTAGTTTCAATTTTCAATGAAGCCAAATAAATATGTACATTTAATTTGGCTTAGGATCTTAAAGTAGAGCCAGAACTTATTGTAATGATTTAAAAAGAAAACGGGAAGTGGCCGAAATTCTCATAAGATATAATAGCAATCGATTCAATATGGAAACAAATTGGTGGTGGTATATACAGAATTATTTTATATTTGTAAAACTTCCCCACGTTGCAAAAAGGTTGATGATGAGAAAGGGCATTCTATAACAACCAAAAGCAGAGTCTGGTAATAATTACAAGATTTCATCCCCAATTTCTGCATATATAGTGCAAGCAATAACAACAGATATACAGTTATACACGCCTCTAATTCTACCAAAAGATATATATTGTCCATAATCAGCAATTTAAGCATGTTAAAGCTTGAACATGTCTAAGAAATAGGGCCAACCATGCATTTTTTTAGGCCTTTCCTATCAGAGATCAATTCAACCAAAATTGCTCTAGTTTTCCAATGGCCGACTAGTCTCTGTGAAGTTCATCTGCGGGTGGAGCAAATCTCACATTTGCTGGCCGTGCTACTACTACAGATTCATCTGCAAACATCGCTTTAATAAAGGATGGAGTTTTTAGGGGTCGACGTCCGGTCATTCGTGGATATACATCTTCAAGAAAATAGTAGGCATGACCAGCAATCATTCCCTGGATCAACCAAATATTTAGTTCGATAAAAACAAACGCCACAAAAGTAATAATGATAATTGTTAACCAACAAGACGCAACAGTTGAACATAACAGCAGTGAGAATCTAACTAAACAAAGTGAGACTAGAACAGGTGGCAGTTTATAGGACCACAACATAATTATAAGGCAGTCTGACAGTCCACCATCGACTTACTCCCCCCACATTTTCGAGACTTGCACTATGAACTTTCCAGCAGTAAGCATTTATAAAAAAAATGCTTTATTATATAAATATAAGCTCGGCCCCCTTGACTGAACATATAACAAAGGATTTCGGAGATATGCAAAAAATCCATACAACAGTGTCCCAATATTTTGACGTTAAAGCAGGCTCTGGAAGGGAAACGTACCAGGAGATCCACCCAAGCACTAGCACCAACAAGGACAGAGAATCCCAAAAGCACCTGAAAGTCAGGGAACAGAAGCCATTACACTCTTTAACTATGAGAAGTAGAATCATATTCAACAGCACAAACATATATAAGAATAGTAAACTTTAGAGTTTAGCACAATGGGAAATCCACATAGCTACTTTCTCTTTCTTGGTAAAAACTTGAAAATGCTTTGATAAAGAAAATACATGCTCGAAGAACAATATAAGAAAAAAAGGATAGAAAGAATAGAAGCACTCACCCAGGGTAAATAAGCTGCTGTAAAGGTAAAAAGACCCAGAAAACTCATATGTATAAAAGGATTCTGTTTGCTCCACACATAAACCTACATGTAGTACAATAAGATGGCTTTCCAAAATGGACACCAGAAAACATATACTACTACTAAACCATATTTTGCATGTAAATGAAGGCAGACAAAATTACCATCATGAATGTCAATGAATTGCTTAGAAATATAATCTTGGCAAATGATGCTGACAGATAAGGTATCATTCCTCCAACAAGAACAATGCCAGTTAAGACTGAAGCTCCGAACAAGAGCATGTAAAAGAAATCTGCAGTCCTTCCCCTGAAAGAGTTCTCTTCAAGAAGCTTGCAGTACCGAGCAAGAAAGAACATGTGAAACATGAAATCCAAATCTGGCATTATCAAGGGATACCGTGTTAAAGATTCTAAATGATTTGAGAATACTGACCTCGATCATATTCAAATTTATCACATATAAATGCCTGGCAATCAATTATCATTTTTAAAGATGTTTTAACGTTATTAGTATAGTACTCTACGAAGAAAGGAAACAGGGAGGGCATAAGAACAATGGACTTTATTCTTTTTTTTTTTTAAATCATACCTCACTTCACTTTTACCTGCACTGCTACACATACACGTACTCTGTTCAAGCTTTTTAAAATCATCTGAAGTCTAAACACAACTGCATTTTAATACTTTTGACTAACATTTGAAGGGAGACATTAAAAACAACTCTTTGTTCCATTCAGAACATTCTACATCTCTAGCAATAACATGAAGTGATGTTGTCAAGGCGCACCTATGGCCTCAGACCCTTTCGGGCTAGGCACATTTGATCAAGTACACACCAGGGTCACCTAGAGTGGGCCTCGCGCCCTTGACAACACTGACCAGCACAACATACTACACAGCATCGTTCTGACGGCACAACAATAAACCAGAGATTTCATAACACTCAGACGTAAAGCACATGAAATTTACCCATCTTGCGGAAGTACAGGAAGTTAGTAATGAGGCGCCAGAATTGATACTGCTTAACCACGAGCTTAGGGTTCAAGTACAGATGATAAGGTGATATTATCTGCAAAGATTCAGAAAAGTAAATTAGATTAGCATAACAATCCCAAATATATATTCTAATTCTTTTCTTTTTTTTTCAATTTCAAGATGTGAAAACCAATCATAACCAATTGTGCATTATACCCAAAAAAAAAAAACTCAGAGAGGAGGAACAAACATATTGTTAGCTTTGCCTGCCCATATTCCCTACCAACTTTCTCAAGAAATAAAATTGCGCTACAACCATATAGGAAACCCAATAAGGAGTCGCCAAATTTAGAGAAAAAAAATGAGATATGCACAGATCAAATCTAACGAAATTATTCATACCCAATTGGATATAAATTAAAAAGCAAGCACTAATTAGTCAATGAAAATCGAAGACACGATTCCAATCCTATTGCCCAGAAAGAAAAATAACACCAAAACAAAAATAAAAGCAATAAAAAATGAAAAAGAGGCATACTTCGAGAGAGCAACCGATAGTGGTAACTACGGCAGCTGTGAGATAAGAGCGGGTGATGATAGGCATCTGCTTATACCATTCTTCAACAGCTTGAGCCATTTTCCTCTTTTTACCAAAAAAAGTTCTCTTTAATTTCAACGATAACAAAGTTGAACCAAGATAATTTAAAGGCAAATTCGATAAATTTGTTAATTTGATTTTCTGGGATTTGGGGGTTCTTCAAGATCGAAACAGAGAATAGTTTTGTTTCTGAAGAACCAAAAAGAAGAAAAGAATGGAATTAATGCGAGATGGCGCAGGAAGTAAAATTGACAATAATTTAGCTGTCCTGTATACTACGGGTTTTGTTTAATGACAAATCTTGGCGAATGAAAGAGCGAGTAGATGACACAGACCAATAGCATTGCCTTTATTGGTAATAAATAGTAATTAGTAGAGCACAGCATATTCCTATTTTTCTTGGGGGATGGAGATGGATTGTTTAGCGACAGAACTCATGCTTTAGGGTTAATAAGGACTTTGTCACTCTATTATTTAAATATTACTAAACAGTTTTTAATTCCTATATAATTAAATTACTTAAAATAGTATATTAAAAGAGATGCTTCATAATTATTATTATTTTATTAAATAAGACAAGCACCTTACAAAATGATCTACTTCTTGAAAATTAAAAACAACAAAACACTATTTAACAATGGCATGAAAGCTAATACAAATCTACACAAGAAATAAACAATAAAAATCTGCCACTAAGTTACCAACATGTTTCATCTCTTCACACTGACTCCATCATAATTTTCTCCTCAACATCTATCACTAACTACACATCTCCAAAGCTTAATTTCTTTTAAACGCATAATTGTCGAAAATACTCTTAATGTTTATGACTTTTTGAGTTTAAGCCCTTAATTCTTTTTTTTTTTTAGATTTCAGACATCAGCTCAATTTTAACGGGAAACCTGAATTAACCGTCAATCAAACCGCAGATCAACTAAGTAGCCTATGTGGCGTGCCATATAAGCACGAGCTGATGTCATTTATAAACAAAATTGTTTAACATTTTTTTTTTCATTTTGTATAAATCTTCTTAAGCTTCCCTTGTACTTCTCTTTCAAGCATCCAATTTAATCACTTCCTTCAATGTCTTTGAAATAGCCTGTAATTGTTCCTTACAAAGAGCATTTTTTTTGAAAAACAATGATGGATCAACAAGTCTGATAAGCACGAAGGGGTTCACTCCAATTTCGAAATTATCATATTCCACCTATCGGAAACCCCTTCACTTCCTTTGCCTTATCAACTGCCATCGGAATAAGCTTTTTGCGCAATCTTTCATCCTATTGACAAATTTTGAAGAAAAGAAAGAAAACTCAAAATAAACCTAACTATTAACAGATAATAAACAAAGCAATGCAACAAAGGCATGACATTGGGTATAAAAAAAGGTACTGACCTTATCCATGAAAAAAGGACCAACCCATTTGAGAAAAACAACAACCAATAACCGTAAGTAAAATTCCCAACTTCTCCTCCCTCATTATCATTGTTATCATCATTGAAAGTCATTGAATTTTCAAAACACGAACCCGAATTTCCCATGTTTGGTTCTTGAGAAAATTAGAGAAGATGGGTAGATGAATTGAAAAGCAAAGAAGGGTATCAAATATACCGAAAACAAACAAACTTAAACCAAACAAAGCAACATTTATTTTTTCTGATTTTTTTATTAATTTAAAATAAAAACAAAACCCTAAAATAGGTTACAACGTAAGTCCTTTTTTTATTTTTTACAACGGTGAGGAGTGAGAGGAAAGGGAGAGGTGGTGGGGTTAGAACAGTGAGAAGTGAAAGGGAAGGCCGCAGCGATGGGGCCAGACACAATAGTGACAATAATTAGCGGGGAAGAGAGAAAAAGGAGAAAAAGAAGTTTGAAACAAAATGAAAAAAAAAAGTTCAACAAATTTGTTTAGAGATGGTGTCACCTCATGCTTATGTGGCACGTCACATAGGCTACTTAGTTGATCTACAATTTGACTAATGGTCAACTCATGTTTCCTGTTAAAATTGTGTTGATTTCTAAAAATTCGTAATGTTATGGGTGTCAATCAGAAAGAAAAGTTAAAGGCTCAAAATCAAAAACCCATAATCGTTGAGGATATTTTCAATAATTATACCTTTTTTAAATAGATCTCACAACTTTCATAGTCAAATGCACCAATTAGTGCATTAAGAAACAAAAATCTCTTCCTCATTATTAAATTTACAAATTACAAAGTCCCCTTCATAAATAAATTTATTAAAGTTAAGCTGTATCAAAAAGCCTCCACGACACCTTCTTTCTACCATCTTTATTCAAACAACAATTAAAGTCTTTAATATCTAATCACATAGTTTTTCTTTTTGGTAAAGAATACCAGAAAAAAAAAACCTTAAACTAAAGGATTATCTAGCCTAATTAACAATGACTTTTGCAGACAACGCGTGATGCATATTTACTTTCAAAATTCGTCACACAAAGATAGGTGAGTAAAAAAAAAAAATCTAAACTACCTCTAGCCTCCTTCGCCATATAGTTAGCAACTCTAAAACAATACAGCCATCACCATTACCTTGAACAGGGCTTTTAATTTTTAAAATCTCATTTAATAATATTTTTACTCATTAATCTCACATAATGCGTACACATAGGTAATCATAATTTCAAAATTTTTCTTCACATTTAAAAAAAAAAAGATCCTACTTAGATATATTTAAATCTATCATAAATATGTTTTACCTCAGCTGATGGTTTATTTTCTGGCTCTATCACCTATCACTAAAATAATTAAGTCAAAATTATTATGAATGTTAACTTTTGTAATTTTTTCATTTCTTGTCAAGTACAAATCAAGGGAAGAAAAAACTATCTTCATGTAACATTTATCTTAATTTCACTATTTACATGCTTCAATAAAAAAATCTCATGGTTTTACAATACATCAAAATATTAATTTTGATAATAATAAAAAACATGCACAAATTTTAAACCGTAAATTCTATTTTCAAGATTAATTAGTTTGTTTATGATTAACTAATCCTCCACTCATCCTCTACGTTACTACATAGAATTCTCTTATGGTTTGAATGTCGAAATCAATAAGAGATCCATTTAAGCATTTTTCACAACGTTAACCAATCATCACACATTTTTCCTCCATGTATGTTTTTTTCTTCAAGTTTGCCGTCATTCTTAAGCAAAGTGCAACATTGATCTCTTCAAGAGTTTCAATTTCCTTGCGTTTAATTATAAACCTTTATCCTACTCAACTATTCTTTAAGTCGGCCAATAACTATCTACTCAATTAATTCCCGAACAGTTATATTTATTTTCATTCTCTAAAAATTTGATTATGATCTTATTGTTGTGTTAACTTAAAAAAATTTTAAGCCCCTATTGACTTAAAAAAGCTCATTAATTACCACAGTCCAATACTGGTGTACTTAGCTCTCCTTCATCTTCAATCAATATTCACTTAACATTGGTTCTTAACAGCTGCTTCCACGCAAATCTTAAAGATTTATTCATTTATCAATGCATACTGGATCACACTCAAAACTATGTAACTTTTTGTATAAATAAAAAGGTTAAATTAAGCCAATAAAAATTTTGACTCAAATGGTAAGATTGAGCATCAAAATTCGAATTTCACTTCTATAATCAATTTTAATTGATTTTGAAAAAAAAAACTAAAATTGTTAAAATATTCAAAATTCAATAATTCTTACTATATAAATCTTTTTTTGATGTATATATATTTCATTTATGTCATTGTTTTCAATAGGATAAATATTAAACTACATGTGAACTTTGATTTAATGTGTAATGTCATATATGAACTTTGATTTTCTGTAATTTTATATATAACATTTTGATTTAAATAAAATTTAACAAACCACTAACAACCTTATTGACGTAGCACCATTTTACAGCTATATGTTACGAACGCAAACAATTATATTAATTCAATATAAGAATAAATTGATATATGTATTTTTTTAAAAGTATAAAATTGAATTAAAATTAAAGTTTCTTATTTACAAATGAACCATAACCAAAGTTTTATATGTATAATTGCACCAAATCAAAGTTCATGTATGAAATTGCACATTTGACCAAAGATCATATGTAGATTTAATATATTATAATTTATGTCATTTTAATTAGGGTTATTATGTAGTTTACCTCTTGAATTTGTCCAAAAGTACCTAGTCGACGCCTAACTTATTTTTTTGTATCTAATTGGTACATGGACTGATATTTTGTCATACACATTGCCCCAATTTGTTAACAGTGTTAATTTTTTTGGATTAACATGTAGTTTGCCCTATGAACTTGTCCAAAAGTATCTAGTTGGTACCTAAACTTGTCCGAAAGTATCTAGTTGATACTTAAACTTGTCCAAAAAATTATACATTTTTAAATTAATTTATATTTTAAAAAGATTTTTATTTTTTTAATTTATGTTTGTCACATCTCATATTGAGAGGTTGTCACGTGTCTATATAAGATTGGTCATTAATGTCACATCAGCACAAACTAATAATGTTAGTATAAAAGCACCAACTTAAATGATAGAATACAAGTTTAGGTACCAACTAAGCTTAAAAAAAAAAAGAGCTCTAGCATCAACTGGACACTTTTGGACAAGTTAGGGGACAAACTACATATTAACCCTTTCAATTATTGGCGGCAATAACTCAAGGAGCAAATGCTTAAAAGTGACATCTTAGTGTTAACATTTAACATCCCTTGATTGGAAAGTCTTTGATTGTACAAAAATAGGTTAATATACTATTTGGTACTTAAGTTTAGTTTCAATAATCAATTTGATACTTAAATTTTTTTGTCTCAATTTGGTACTTGAGTTTAGCTTTAATGTTCACTTTGGTACTTAAATTCTTGCAATTGGATACTTGAGGTATTTTTTCTTCCAATTTGGTACTTCAATTTTTTCTCCCAATAAAATACCTATATTTTTTTACTAGAGCACATGTGTCAAACATCCATTGAATCACATAATATCAATTAATCTAGATACGAAATTAAACTTTAAAACCAAATTCAAGTACTACGTCTTTAATTTCAATATCATATTATTATTGAAATCTCAAATTAAATTACATATATAAATTTCTATATGATTTGATTAAGATATATTCACATTATAATGGTTGATTATTCAAATGGCGTTGGTCGCACTTTGTCATCTAAAAAAAATCATTTGATATAATAATCTTGTGTGTATAAAATAAATAAGTGAATCAAAACCTACCAGTATTACACTGTCAACAGTATCAATTATACCCAAGGCCAAGGCATCAACAGAAAATTCAATCATATTTAAACAAAAGAAAATGAAATTTATCCGTTTCTTATTTTTCACGAAAAAGAAAACTACTCGTTTCTTTTCTAAGACATTAAGTCGGAACATAAATCACGAAAAAAGAGCACCAGTTTCACAGATTGTGGCTGAAAATGAATTTTTTTTATTTTATTTTCAAACTCTCCCTTCAACAAGCTTCTGCTAGTAAAGCTAACAATAATGTCTTGCTTATGACAAAAAGTTATACATTAAACAAAGGCGTGCATGCCCAACACAAATCATGTTCATCTTCATTTTCCAATAAACAAACCGATGAAACAACTACTATTTTTTTTTTTGAAACCCCTACTAAATTCTCAATTGTGACCAATACTGCCCAAAGCGTCAGATAAACCAACTCTTCGATCACATAACGAATGAAGAAATCAATGAAGATCTCCCTTGAGAAAGCTCCAAAACAGCTATGTCACATACAAAATTAAAATTTTTTTGCATGCATCAGCAACCATTCCACTTCTCCTGGCTCTGATTCCCTCACTCAACTGGAAATTTAACTAGCCCTCTTGAAACATGCCAAAACCATCTTTTTTTTTGTTTTCCTACGGGAATAAACAATTCTACGAACAAAGATGCATTCCGACTAACGGATTGGGTGATACTGAGCGGATACTCTCTTTGGAGGCAATTTGCGCAAGATATACAGCACTAGAGCTGAAGGTAGGATCTCAACCAGCTGTAATTTGATCAATAGAAATTACATGCTTAGGAGAATATAAGAGAGATAAATAAGACATGAGAGAAATGGGTTTCTTAAATACCGTGTAATAGATCAAGTTCAGAACTGGATGGTCCAAAACATCAAGTGATGCATCTGCGTCAAAGGCAGATAAAACCACCTGCATGTAGAGAAATTACTTAAAGGAGCACATAAAGCAGTAGGGAAACTTGAGCAACTAAATGAAATCAGCAGCAGAATATTATTGTTTCTAAATGGTTGACGGAAAGAGTTTTGGCATTTGACCGTTGTCAAGCCTAGCCTCATGCCTCTCTTCTCTCTATATCCAGTAGGCAAATCAATATCTTCTTACATTCAGCTATACATCAATTCCTGGGAGCATTTATCCAAATGCAAACTACCTCTTTACTTGTCTCTTATTATTAGCAAGAATTTCAAGAAAACAAAAAACTAGAGGAAAGGTTCAAGTTTTCTTTCAGTTCAAAGGGAAGAGAAAGAAGTGGAATTAAACTCAGAATGAAGTATGGAATTTTCGCTCGGAAAATATTGTTTAAAGTCTTTTTACCTCATTTTAATTTAAAAAATATACTATACAAACTATATCTCCCAGAGGTTCTCTCTCAGGTGAAGGATGTAGCAAGTCTAAATTCATGCATATTTGTGAGTTCAGATTATCAGTTTGCCTCAGGATGTAATAATCAAATAAACTGTCATCTGTTGAGAACAGAGAGACTGCTGCATGAGTTACATACAAGAGACTTATCAAATAAGTAATAGTTTAAAGTGCAACATTCTCAGTCAAGCAATAAATTACATAGCTTGAAAACCTACAACAAAGTTTGGTCAAGAAAGAAAAACTTACCACAAAGCACCTAATAAGGAAGCAGGTGAAACAAATGGCTGTAACAGATCCAACCTACAAACAAATAACACATCAAAAAACAATAGTAATGTCGAGAACATCTTACAACATGATGGCCATTTTAGAAACCATGAGATTAGAACATAGAAATGCACGTTATTTAATAGAGTTATAAAGGAAGGAAAATACCTCGTGAAGCTTCTTCCTTCTTCCTTTCGATTCAATAGGGAATCGTCTTAGCATGAAAAATAATCTGCAAGGAATTGAGTAAGTAGGATTTGGTCATACTTAGAAGCTCACTATAATTCAATATCAATAAATTTTGTGTAAGCAAACCATAATTACCTTCCTCCATACAACAAGAATCCTAATGCAGCTATAAATGACACCACTGGAGAAAAGAATATAGAAAATAAGGGGCAATGTTAAAAGATAAAAGTAAGACTTAATGTGCATAAGATTTTCATTAAGGGGAAAAAAAGAAAAACTAATACCCAGGGATAAACCTAGTGAACATGGTTTGATAATTCACTGTAACACTTACCAGCAATAAATATTTTTCCAATGAAATCCACCACACTGTTGTCATCTATCCAGAGGTATACCCACACACAGACCTGAATTCAAAACATTATTTTTTAACTTCACTCACACATTTAAGTACATGTCATAGCAAGAGTGGCAGGAAACTTTGAGATAAAAACTCAACAGAGAAATAAGTAAACAGATATAATCACTTCCTTCACAGATTAGCCTAGTACTAATGATGGTAATATTCAGTAAACAGCACAAGTTAACGCAAGTTGGAGCGCACCTGTATAAAGTAAATAACAGCATTGATTGACACATAAAAGATTCTGAGTTTGTCCGTTGGTAAGCTTCTAGCCTGCTCATAATGGAAAGGTAAAATGGCACAGTTCCTCACAAGAGTACAAGAAAGAACCGAGTACATGAGTTTGTAACCCGGTTTATTGATCTTATATCATGGAGAAACCAAGTTTGACACATCATTTCACAAAAGCAATTAAGAATAGGTTCTTGCCTGATGGTAAATCTCAGCCCAAAACAGGACAAGTAATGTGTATGTGGAGAAAAACAGAAGGCCCGGAAGATCCAACAACATATATGTGAGTACCTAGTTCAAGAAGTAATGCTCGCGTTAGTATTATAAAACTCTTGTCTTAATTGGATCATAACAAGTTGCTAGTTATATACTCCTTGTTCTCTCAAAATAGAATCCTCCTTTATTCTCCTTATGCTACCCAGGAAACCTTAATTTGTATGAGAAACTCAAACAATAGGCCTCGATTGTTAAGTAGAAAGAGTGAAACGAATTTATGCCCAAATACGAAATGTTATCACATTTGGAAATGCAATGCAAACTTTGTGTCAGAAATGAACCAATATCTCTGGATCCTATAGCAAACTAACCTTGGGATACAATACAAATACTTGTCTGTGAAATCCGAACACAATTGCACGCACTGCAACAACAAAATTCAAGATCAAATAATCAAACTAAAATCCTAAATCCTAATAACAGTAATAGAAAACACTACATATGTTTTGAGGACTTTGAATATTACCTCCATTAACAATGAAGTTCATTAGATGGAAAACTTTCTGTGTCGTCCAACCATATTCGGGCACTCTCAATTCAATCCTTACTAATTGTATCTGCACGTTACAAACAGCAACTTTCACATACAAACTAATCTCATATCCCAGTACTGGGAATAAATTTCTCGAAATTGAAATCATTAACAATAAAATACGTAGTAAAATTAACATTTAAAAGCTTTAATTCTATATTAAATATGTGTGAAAAGAATAGATAGTGATAAAATGTCACTACTAACTAAACAAACTAAATCAGTTTGAATCCTAAAATATTGGAAATAACTAACATGAAAATAAAAATAAACTCCAAGAACAGAGCTTCTACTAAGCACTGATTCAAACAAAATGAAAATCGAAAAGTTCAGTGAATCAAACAAAAACTCACAAAAAAATCTTGAAAAATAATTTTAAAAAAAAAAGGAATAGAAGGATGACCAGAGCAACGGAGGAAACTAGGGCATAAGCGGCGCAGAGAGTGTAGAAGATGCCATCCTGCCACTTAGTGGACTCATTGATCTCGTCCCACCAGTCGGACACCAGAGCTGGAAGCTCCATAGAAGTTAAGTTCAGTGGCATTTTCGTCATTCTAACCATTTTCTCTTAAATCCCGAGCTTTCCCGGGAAAGACAAAAACCCGCCTCAGCCAAACACGAATCGAAGAAAACCTAAAAACAAAAAGAGCTGAAAGAGAAATGAAAAACTTTGAAAAGCCGAGGACACCAATGACTCCAACTGTGAGAGACAGACAGGAAGAGAGAGGCCCTTTTCTTTTCTTTTCTTTTCTTTTTTGATTAAATAAATCTACCCGTCGGTCCAAAGCGATGGAGCTAATCCTAATTTCTGTAATTATTAGCAATAAAACTGTGAAAACCTTCTTATTATTATTATCGTTTTTATGGCTTTATTGAGCCGCTCTTTTTCCCTCTCTTCCCTTCTCAACTCCCACCTAAGCTTCTACGAGTTCGTGGTAGTTGCAATTTCTAAATTTGCTTTTCATTTTTTTATTTTATTTTGTTTCCTTCTCTTTCATCTTCCCTTTTGTTGGTGAGGTGTTTATGGTTCAAACAGGTCGAGCCGTGATTTATATATAAAAAAAGTTTAATTTATGGTGTCCAAAAATATTTCCATTTTTTTATATATTTCCTGTATCATGTTAATTTTGGAGAAGCCATGTTGATAAAATAATATTTTTAATAAATTAAAAAATTAATAACAATTCAAATGATTTCTTATCGTTATGATATTAAAAATAATATTTTTATCAAGAAAAATAATAAAATTTAAAATTATGTAATTTAAGTATTAAATGACGAACCCTTTGTGTTGACTTGATGGTCAGTGTATTCATCGCCCTAAATGTGACCTAAATTTGAGTCGTACTAATCGTGTTACTATCAAGGCTTTGCTCTCCTTTTATAATTCACAACAAAAAAAACATTGGTGATATAAATACCATTTTAAATCTAATCATACATAAAAGAAAATTCAATCATAACGCCTAACATATTGTTTCATCTTTTATTACTCATATACCATGATTAGATTTTAAGTATTTCGAAAATTAATTCAATTGTTAAATAATTTATAACAAATATAAATTTTTTGATTTAATTAATATTATAAATTAATCCAACACTAATTTAATTAAATAATTTTATATTTTAACATTAATTTCATTACAGGTGCTTATTATATCATATCTGTTCTTTTTTATATAATGCTTAAAGTTAAGCATAATCCCCTCTCAACTCTTGAATTATTAAAAGATCAGTTATAGAAGAAATTATGAAAAATTGTAAAATAATATTAATGTAAATGTTTTTTCCTTAAAAATACATCTAAAAATATTACCATTAAAAGCAACTCTCCTCAAAAAATCTACCATTGTTTTAAAAAGTACCCTTGATTTTTTTTTGTTGAGAGCACCCTTGGTTTTTTTCTTAACAAATATCATTTATTTAAAAATATAAATATAAATACTGATTGAATCTTAATTCGATTAGCATAGATATTGTTGTCAATGCAAGAAGACTTAAGTTTGAGTGTGTTGAAGCGTATTATCCTCCTATTTGTGGGTAGGGAAAGAGCTATAAATAATTCTAAATATTATAAAAAAGAAAATATATATGATCAGAATCTATAATAAAATTATTTAAAAAATATATAAATATAAAAACTCTTACATTTTCTCACCAATGTAGTATTGATAGTGATTATTCTTTAAAGAAAAAAAGTTAAATCATGATGCACAGCATAATGTCTTATTTACATATTTATAAATAATAATAATAATAAAAGTACATACACTTAAATTACAAAGTAAAAAATAGTTAGGGAGTTAACCTTTTCGTACTAAAGGTGCAGTTGGATTTCCTCTCAAACTACATTTTATTGAAGGTTAAATTTTATCTGTATCTGTATTATATATAAATTGTGGATTTAATTTTTGTGCTTTAATTTAGTTATTTTTAATTCATGCACTTTTAAAATTTTAGTCTGGATCAAATAATAGTTATTAAATTCATTAAGTTAAATTTTAATGCGACAAATAAATTATCGCATGTATAATATTATGTTAGTTTACTATTTTCATATATTATTCAAAAGAATTGTTAATGAACTTAACGGTTATCATTTTCATTGAGATTAAAATTTTAAAAATTAGAAAATATAGCGGCTAAGAATAATCCTGTTAACGAATATTGACTAAATCTATAACTTTACACATAATACATGATTAATAGTAAAATTTAACCAAACGGATTTATTGTTACTATTTGAATAAAATAAAATTTTAAATTTTAAAAGTATAAAAAATAATATTGACGAATATAAAAAATAAAAAAATAAAAATACAAATGTAATAACATAATTTAAAATTTTAGTGAAACTTTACGAGCTCTTTTATATCATCGCATTACAATGCAGCCCTTGAATTATAGTGATGTGAGATTTTCATCCTCACTTTTTTTTTTCGGATAATGATAATCAATATTATATAATTTTATATTAAATTAATTAATGGAAATAGCTATATAAGTACAAATGTATAGATATCAAGGGAACCAATTTTAGGAGATAAAATTTTTTCCATATATATAAAGTAATAATTAATTTATTGACTCATTTTAGGACAGAACTATACATTTATCCTTTCATTGTAAAGTTAAAAATCTGATGTAATAAATAATTTAAAATTACTGTAGAATATTTTTTCTTTTTTCTTTTTAATACAATAAAAAAGAATAAATAAGTTTTAACACACTCAAATTTATATTTTTTTTGTACTGACAGTAATGCTCACACTAACCGAATTATAATTTAGTTGGTATTGTAGAATATTTTCTAAACTTAAATATTTATATGAATTCATAAAATGATGAACCATTATTTAAATAAATTATACATAATTACATCCATAATAAAAACAAGACAAAAATATTATACATATTATATTTTATTAATGAAATTATAACTTAACAAAATTTTAATAATTTCATAAATCTCAAATAATCCAAAATGTTGATTATATAAAAAAAATTATTATAATATTATTAATGGTGATTTTATATTCTCATTTGATTAGTATGATTGAATTTAAGTACATATTCCATCACTAAATTTATTCTATTGTAATGGTTTTATAATTTTTTAAATAATAAAAAAATATTAAAATTTTTATACAATTGCTACTACTATTATGACTTATAATATTTTCTAAACCCTTAATATTGAAGAAAAATATACACTAAAACTTTTTCAAATTTGTATCAAATGAAAATTTTAATAAATAACAGCATAGATAAGATGACGAGGGATTGAAATATTAATATTGTGATTAGGAGTGCTTTTTGGGTACATTTGTTCAATTGTTAGCATCTAATTGAATATTAAAAATATTAAATTCCAAATCACAGATTTATTGATTAAAATTAATGGAGAACCGGAGATGAAAATGGGATGATATAAAAGGGAAAGGCCAAGTAAGAGGATAGCCGGTGTGGTAGATGGGATATGCCGTAAGAGATTCCCGAGAGACGGGGTCCCACAATCATGGAGAAGTGAGAACCGGGGAGTACTACGTTAACAGCTTCTGACGCGAAGTTTCTTCACTGCGCCATATCGATGACGTGTCCAGTGGCTCATGGACGGTTTTGGCGGTGTCTTCTGAATTTCCCCCACTTTCCTATTTATTTATTTATATTATTAATACAAACAAGGCAGTGAGGCACTATCGTGTTCGGTTTTATCACCTCTTTTGGCAATAAGTGTTGTTTTATTAAATTTTCTCTTTTTATATTACAGTAATTATAAATGGGATGACATGTTCAACTAAACAATTGCATAGTAGTTCATGCTTTTTTTTTTTTCTGGCAACCTTCTGTTTTTATATCATAATAAAATGACGAGGGATTAAATTTGGGTATGAAGCCTGTTGGGAAAACATCGAGTTTTTTTTTAGAAATTTTTAAAATGTAGTTTATTAAGAGTCGACCAACCATTTAACAATGGAAGTATTATGTTTGAACGTATTTATATATTCAAATTTTGTTCCTCGACTTTGAAGAGAGTGCAATTGAATTTATAGAAGTTACAAAAAATCTCATCTATAAAAATAAATGTAGTTTAAATGGTACTATTCTTATCTACTAATATCAAATAAGGGGTGATATAATAAACTCTTTTCGAAATAAATAAAATTGAACATAATCATTTTAGAAACAATACGTTTTTACTGTTGAAAAGCTTGTGGACTCCCTACCAATACCAATTCAAAATTTTTTAAAGATAATCCAATGTCCCGTCACCAAAATAGAGGTGCTCATTGGCCGGGCAGCCCGGCCCGACGGCCCGCTTGAAATATGAGAGGGTTTGGGTAAAAATATAGGCCCGAAATATGGGCTTCGGCAAAAAATGAGGTCCGTTTAGAAAATGGGCCGGGCCTCGGGCACTATTTTTTGGCCCGGGTCTGTCCTGGCCCGATATAATAAATATATTTATTTTTTTTAAAGTTTTTTAATTTTAAAATATTTTTAAAATACTTTTTAATTTTTTTTTAATTTTAAAATACTTTTTAATTTTTTTTTAATTTTAAAATATTTTTAAAATATTTTTTTAATTTTTAAAATAAATTTTTGGTATTTATTAAAAAAATGGGCCGGGCCGGCCGGGCCCAAACTTATGATTTTTCCCGAGTCGAGCCTGGACAAAATTTCATGCCCATATTTAGACCGGGCTGAATTTTTTATGGGCCCAGCCCGAACCCGGCCTGACCCATGAGCACCTCTACACCAAAATCTCATTAAATTATTTTATCTTTTATAAAACTGATGTCTTATCTAGTGTTGTGTTGTTAAGGCATTAAATTATTTATATTTATTAGATGAACATATTTAAAGAAATTGATTTCTTTGGAACCCTTGGCCTTTGCTATCCACGTAAGCCTCTAGACACGGTTGATTGGCTACGAAAATTACACGTCTGCATACATAGAAAAAGAGAAGGCTACAATTAATGAAGCACATTATCTTATCTTATCATAATTCAAAAGGATCAGCAATGCCGAACAAGAACCAGAAATGTATTCATTGGCGGGGGGTCCGCTCCTCTCGATCCAGTTCGCCTGGCTTTGGTCCGGTTTGAATTTATATTTTCAATTTTGATTGTATTTGATAAATTTAAAAAATTAAATGTTGTACAAATAAGTATTAAAAAAATTAGGAATTGAATTTAAGTTACAAAAAATTGTTTAGTATATTATTTTAAATCAAATATAGGATACAATTATACTGGTTGATGTTGATTGAATATTTGCTCGGTTGGCATTGACATTGTTACCAATGCAAAAAAACATGAATTCGAGTGCGTTAAAATACATTATCTTTTTATTTAAAAAATGGAAAAGAATTATAAATAATTTTAAATATTATATTAATTGTTAAGAAACAAAGATTTTGTGGTGTTACATTCATATAAAAAAATTAAACACTTTTAAAATTTGTACAATTTTAATTTACAAGTGTTAACATTTTTATGCTGATATGTATGAAATGATATGACAACGGATTATAAAGCTTGGTTACTTTAGTATTTAAATGGATTTCATAATCAATTATTTTTGGTAACAAAACTTCACGTTTTGAAATTAAGGTATCTTTTAAGTTTATTCTATGATTTATAAATATTAATTTTTTCAAAATTCGATTTTAAGTCATGTCTATGGTTATTGTTTCATTGCTTAGCTAAAAAAAAACTCATCATCTCTTACTTATTACTAGAAAGGATGCACTCACATTAATATAAAATTAAATTAGTTTTACATAAATTAATCATATTTTGTATAATTAATGTTTTAACAACTTGATCATCATGTTTCATCAATTTAAATTAATTTTTTTAATCTGCAGGCAGAGCCATTATTTAAGACCCGGCAGAAGTTGATAGTGATGGCGATTCCCCACATGAAGAGAAGTACCCTGTAAAGGGTCTTTATCAATTATCAAGTTCTTGCAATTGCAGTAAGCGATATTGAGAGGCAGTGAAAGTAACAAAAAGAAGGAGGCCAATTGGAGCTGTTATGGCATTATCTGAACATCATATTTCAGGATTCCTCTAATGTCAATGATACTTGTAAAAAGAATACAAAATCTTGACATGGATCTCATTCCCTTTTCTCAAATTAAGTGATTTGAATATTTTTCATAAAGTTGGGAGCTGATTAGATTAGCAGTTGAAAGCAAGACCAACCAGAACAAAGGGTGTTTTTCATTTTGTAAGTATATCAGCATATACAATTCAAAGATTGTGCATGACAGATAACGAAACCATACATAGGGGAACCTCCAAGGTTCTGTGCCGCAGTTCAACATGATTGTGTCTCTAAGAAAAAGAGTAACCATGGGTTTTGGTTTTTACGAAGAGAAGTCGAAGCTCTGGGCTTGAAGGGTGGGTTCCTAAAAATCCAACTTAAGAGGCTGCCTCCAACATGGACTAAACCTGAAAGTTATACACGTCATTTTTAAGGATCCTGTAACTGAAACCAGGAATCTTCTTTAGCTGATTCATATTTATCTGCAACATAGGCTTGGTCGCTGGTCGGAATCCGCTGCCACCTCTTCCATTGCCAGCCAGAAACTAGGTCTTGAATGACCACTCCTGCAATCCCTTTCCACTATTTGTCCATGCGACGTCCAAAAGGCAAAGCTCCCTCGTCCCTCTAACTCAAACTTGGTAAAGTACTCAATTTCCTTCTCGAGTAGTGATCCCACAGTTCCTCTAGTTCCTATCACAACAGGAGTTCTGTGAGAAAAACTTGGTGCATTCGAAGTGGTATACTGGTATTATTAATGGAACCTTGTCGCTGAAGAAAATGGTGGCCCTGGTGATCTTTTTGAAGATATGGCAATTGAGGTTACTTTAATAAGCCATTTTAGTCTTAAGCACTTTTAATAAAAGTGGTCGGTATGGGTTTCTGCACAATTGGAGCACTGGATGGGGATAACATAATCATATACTTCATGTGTTCGCAATATTGCCCTGCATTGCCCCCCCCATAAAGTTTTAGGTAGCATTTTTATGTTAACGTCAGGATTAACCATTTAAATAAAATAGGACATATTCAATTATAAATCTTCTTTCAGTTTAAAAAACATGAACATAAGGGGATTTGAAGCTCTAGCGAGCTGAGTGAAAAGATCATCAGAAAGTAATAATGATAAAAAAGAAATAAAGTTTTCTCTCTCTATTTCGAGCAAGTAATTCATCAAAAGGAAAACAAATCATTTTCTAAAAAAAAAAAATAGAATGTAGGATCAATTTAATGAGTTTATGCTTTATATAGCAATCATCATCTTCAATCCATCACCCTTACCATCAATGGTAACTATCTGTGGTCGTTTTCAGCAACTGCATTCCAAACACTGGCTAGGTTACAACACACGAAAACGGCTATCGCCAGGCGCTAAGACGAAATTTCAATTTATATACATATTTCCAATAAAAGAAAATGAATATATATACACTTCTTGTTAATATAATGAAGGTTAAAATATGCTTTTAGTCCCTGTACTTTTGGTGTATTGAGAATTTAGTCCTCCTACTTTTAGTTTTAGGAATTTAGTCTATATATATTTTTTATTTAACTATGCTGATGTGGATTTTAGAAAGAAAAATAACACTTACTTGGCATTTGACATGTCATTTAAAATGTAAATTAATGAGGAATAGAAACATGTTTCAATACTTTCTTCTCAACCAGAGAAATATGGCGTAAAAAACATTTTATTATCTTCTCTGCAACTAATCTTAAAAATGAAAAACAAAGAAACCAAGCCCAAAACATTGAATCGAAATTATTTGAAATGTTAAACCCTTTTTGTATTTTATAGGTTTTTATTGAAACCCCTAACCCATTATATATACATAAATTATACATATAAACTGTATATAAATACCAAAATATAAATAAAACCCACACTCACATAAACTATCAGATTCAAGCTGATAAACTTGGTTTATTTTTATCTTTTGCAATCTCAGATGCAAAAGATTGCAAGATTGAGATTTAGAGACCACTGAAGGTTGAGATCGGATTAGCTTCCAGATTCAAATTTCTCGAAAGGAGTTAGGTTTTAGATTGGGTTTAAATTTGAATATCAGGGATTGAAAATGAGTTTGGTATTTCACTTAAAAATCATAAAATACGACTGGATTTAAGGTTTTTCTTCCAAGATTTCAAAGCTTTTTCTCTGTAAGATTACGAAACTTTTTACTGCCTTTATTTGTTAGTTTTTTTTACTTCTCTAATTTACCCTTTAAATGACACGTAAAATACCAAATAATTTTCTTCCTAAAATCCATGTCAGCAGAAAAATTTAACAGAGCTATCTATTGGATATGAATTTTTAAATAAAATAAAAAAATAAAACTAAATTCTCAAACCATGAAAAATATAGGAACGAACTAGGAGTATATTTTAACCTATAATGAATGATAGAAAATAAATTTAGGAGTTAGTCATGCACTTGATATTTTCTATTTTCTCTCTCTCTCTCTCTCTCTCTCTCTCTGCCTCATCTGCCTTCGTTTTATTACTTGTTTCTAGTTTTCAATGTTGAATGAGATTTATTTGACAAGCTCATTTTCACGCGGAAGGTGACAGGAATACCTCAGCTTCCGATGGGAGGCAAGAGCATTTTTCAGGGCAGCATCCACGCTTGCTCCTTCACGCAGTACCAAGTCATAAAACTGACATACAAACTCTGATAATTCCTCTTCTTCTTCGTCCCGGAAACCGCTAGTTTGGTGGTTTCCATTCTTCTCCGAGTCGTTGTCTTCCCTATCGCTTGCTGGACTGATACGTTCAGCCTCTTCACCTTCTATATCTTCTGCACCAATCTTGAACCCTCCGTTTTCGGGGGTGTTATACTTTCCTGATCCAGTAACTGTTGTCACTGACACATCTTGGGGCTCAGCAATGGGGCATATAACAGCTTTTGCCCCAGAATCCAGAAAGGCCTCAATCAAATTTGCAGTGGGACCATGAGTCCCGGTGAAGATTATGATCCTGTCCCTCCAAGCTCCAACCTAGCATTATTCAACATAGCACAATTTGTCAAAAAGAAAAAAATATTTTCAGCAAAATGATACCAAAACAATTTTCTTCAGGATATCATAGCTCATTATCCACAGAGAACAGAAATAAAATAACATAAAACATATAAAAAAGGACTTCCGCTGCCATTGAAAGTGGGATTTTTTGAATATGCTGAACATTGGCCCTACAACATCCAGAATAACTGCAATTTGGCTAAAAAATAACGGTAATCTTATTTCTAGCAAGGTCATCTCGATCCATAAAGTTATACAATTGGACCAAGGGAAATTACACTAGACCTTTAAATGAGATATTGGCCTTACAAGACAACCAGAACACAGAACATTAATAGACATGGAGGTTAACAACGAATTATTTCTCCATGCAAAAGTTAACAAGAGTGAAAAAGGGAAATACAAATTATCCAATGGATGTCATCGGGATTCAGGTATCATGTGCTTTGACTGGTAAACTAGATAATCAAATGAAAGCCACGTACATACCGTGGAACGAACATCTTCAGGTATTATGTGCAAAGAAGGTATGTTACGACAAAACATGTATGCCCTGATTTCTTTATCATTTTCCATGACCTTTAACAAATCATAAAAATCACAACAGAAGTTCATTAGTTTTGATAACGCCAAATTGACAGCAAATGAAATCATTACAAAGCAAATGAGAAAAGCATCACACTCGGGTTTGGTGTCCAACATATCTGTGGACAATATTTCCAACTTGGAAGTATGGTCTGCAGTGAACCAAATCAGCAATATTAGCAAAAGGTAATGCACCCTTCCGGTTCTGGTTCTGCATCACAGAGGACATTGTATCCTTAACACTTTGTAGAAACTTATCAGCCAGTTCTCCAGGTTCAGCCACGACAAACACATCCTTCTGCCAACTAGAGAAAGTAGCAGCTATAAGGTTAGAAGGTTAGGATTAGGGCATAATCTACACACACAAATTATGTGACAAAACAGAAAGGCTTTTCGACCTTAATATTGAGCCAATGGAGTCATTTTGAAGTGCCATATGTATAATGCCCACTTGTGGTAGATTCTGTAACTTCTCGTGTAATGACTGTACAGGTAAAGAAAGCTGCCTGGGTTCAGGAGAGAGTTCTGGGGGTGAAGTAACTGTTTTTCCAGATCCATCCAAGCTTAAAGGTGGGACCATGTCAATTCGGCCAAGCCTTTGCGAGCCAACATCAAGACTGAAAACAAGAGGGTTTGAGGGATAACTTTCAGTGATCAGATGAGAGGTAAACGATGTTGGAAATCTTTTTTCCAGTACCGCCTTTGAAATTCCAGATATGTCATGCAAAAGAGATAATCTTATTCCATTTCTTGAACAAAATGACTCAAGTGCCCGAGCATGGTGCACAATTCTTCCCGAATCAGGACTATTCAAAGCTTCAACAAGCAGTATATTTCGCCTCCAACCTAATGAAGGGCTACTTTCACCTAGAACTGGTATAGACCAAGAAAAATGAATTTGAGAAGATTTAGCATAGCATCCAGAAAGTTAGAGCACATGACAACTAACAACAACAAGATTCAACACCTGAATTTGTTGCCTTTGCCTTCATAAAATGTGGAGATTTCAAATTGTCTGCCCACTTCTCATCATGTATAAAGGGTAGAAGAAGCCTTTCACATGCGTTCTTTAAGGAATCTGAATTGTTTTGGATGTAGTCATCTACAGCAGCTTCCAGTTTCGGCCAAACTGTTGGATCAGTCTCATCCAGCTCCATGTCACAACGTTCATCAACTCCAGGGGCAACCATATAAAATAGTGAAAAGTTCATAATTATTTAACTAAAGAGCTGTTACACAACCGTGAAAGCCATAATGAACCTGTAAATTTTTGTACCTGGATTAAACCGAAAGTATTGGATCTCAGGGAGCATAGGCAACAGTATGCTCAAAGCTTCCTCAGCTCGATCCACAGAGCATGCACTCTCAATCAACACTTGTCCGGTATCTAGATAACGCCAACCACCTTTTCGTGCCTATAACACAGAAGAGATAATCATGAATTTATGAAATTGAAGTCTTTTGATTTTTATCATCCAGTTAGGCAAAATATCAGAACCACATACACGTAGAAGTTGAACCATCAATAAAAGCACCTATTCTGTTTCCTATTCTTCTGCAGGAATATCCTCGTGAAATGGTGATTTGCAGTTCAGGGTCATGGTTATTGGTAAAGGTATATGGATACTTAGAGCAATATCATGAAAAATTCTTAAATGGCAAAAGCCCAAAAGCAAAGCAATTACCTTAATAGGCAGAGAACAACAACCAATTGAAACTATACAATCAATTTTTGTATCAGGCCACAAAAGTTGTGCTTCTCTTAAGGAAAAGACAGTTGGATTGTTTGCCACTATAGCACCATCTTGCCAGCGGTACACATCTACACAAATGGTTAAATAAAGGTTAAAAAGCTTAGACATTCTTAAAAGGTGTAGTTGATCTAAGCAAACAGAAGAAAAATACCATCAGAGAAGTCATCAAGATAATATGGGGCAGCAGAAGATGCTCTTATAGCTTGCCACACATGGTGTTTACAACTTCCCATAAAAGCACTTTGTTTGTAGCCAATTTGAGAACCTGTAGTTGGAGACCCTAGAATGGCGATTCCTGAACTTTCAGATATTGCAAGAGGCACTTCAGGTGTTCCCACAGGGTACTGCACAGTAGTAAAAAAAAGGTGTGTAACAAATTTATACAGCTAACAAGATTACCATATATAAGCAAGAAAATACTTGAACCCAAAAAGAGTTCATATTATATGATAAAAAAGGAACTCTTGACCTCAACCTGATAATTGCGGAATAAAAAAGGCTGAGCTGGTGCCACGCTCACCAAAGTTGACACAATAAAAACTTTTGGAATGTTTTTCACAGCAGATTCAATTAGTAGATCGCCATCCTCATCAGCACACATTTCCCTTAGCAACCTCTCAAACTGATCTGCACTGTGCTGCAATACTAAAAGTTATGATGTCTTGTTGAAAGCAAATGATACTTTGAAAGGTAAAACAAACAGGCCCATTTGAATTATTGGTATAATGAACACCTCCAGAAGTTATTGTAAATCCCCTAAAAGCTCCTAAATTATCTGGTTAGAAAATAGGACAATCCCATTTGTTTGAGATCTAATTTCACACAGTTATTCATGCATATCCCTGTATGCATACTGATGCACATACATTTTCCAGCAAGACATGAGGAACTTGTCATTGAAAAAAGATGCACAAATTTTGTATACATAAAAGAGATTCATACTTTAGATCCGTGTACAACAACTCTGAAACTCTGTGATGAACTTTTATAAAGCTGATCAAACTTTTCCCTCCAAGTTGCTGATTCGTTATTTGGCATAGGTTCAGCAAAAACAAGTTTTCCTACAGAACCAATATGGGAGAATAAAGTAAAAAAATAAACTACAAGTAAATTGTTATTGAATGAATATTTATGCAGCATACTCACCAAGCTTTTTGTAAATCTCTTCACACTGCTCCAAGGTCATCAACTTAATACCAAGGGCAACAGCAAGCATACCACCTGTCGATGTTCCACATATAAGGTCAAATAGCTCATGTATCCGCTTTCCAGTTCCCTTCTCAATTTCTTTAAGGATCTGCACAGTTGCAAGACCTTTCATGCCACCTCCATCCATTGAGAGTATGCGTAGGCCTTGTTTTGGTATTTGTCTCCCTCTAATAGC
The DNA here is from genome assembly GCF_007990345.1 of Gossypium hirsutum. Classification (NCBI taxonomy): domain Eukaryota; kingdom Viridiplantae; phylum Streptophyta; class Magnoliopsida; order Malvales; family Malvaceae; genus Gossypium; species Gossypium hirsutum. Next base: position 15,280,459 of record NC_053441.1, on the reverse strand, counting down.
ATGTCGCAAACTTTCATTCTCTCCTAGAAAAAGAACATAATCAGATAATCTTATAATCTTAAGATTCTAAACGAAAAAAAAGTCAAATCCAAAAAAATATACCAAGAATTGCCAAAGCACGAGCTGCAGCTTTATTAACAAGTGGTTCAGGTGTAAAAGTCAAGCGCATGAGAAGTTCCCTCAGACTTTCAGAGGTGACAAGAATGTGGCGGTTCTCCAGACAGAAGGCCAAATTTCCTACAGCTACCAAAGCAAGCCTTTGCACCTGATTGGATAGGTTAAATTATACCTAACCGTTCAATATATGAGTCAATTATAATCAGACAGTTACCTCTGGGTTTTTATGGGCGCACAATAATTTTAATGATCTCAAAACATCCTTGTTTAGCATCTTCTGAGCTACAGTATCAGATCCAAAGGCCAGTGTGACCACAACTTGCAGCACAGAAATCAGTTTTTCTGGGGCAGGAGACTTCATAACATTTTTTATGCGTTGCATGATGTCACATTTCATCAATTGTATGGCCACAGAAACATCCCCAGCAAGAGTTGATAAAGCAGAGCAGGCTTGTTTGACCTGGGACAAAACAGAACTATAAAGAAGGTGCAAAATAGGGAGGGAAAAGAAAAAGAGATGATGCCCTATGTGACCTCATAAAAGGAAAGTATAGCCAGTGTACCACATGGCGGTTGTCACTACTTATCATGCTTATGAGCTGCTGCAATGCATTCTCATCTTTACCAACAACTACACGATTCCCCTGGTTTTGCATTATTATCTTGGCCAGTGCAGAGGCAAGCAAAGGGTGATGACAAGAGGAGAAACGGAATATGAGAGAGAAAAAGGCACTGAGCTTGTGTCTAGACGCACCAAAATAAGAAATATTCTCCATCTGTAACACGACAAGAGAAGCACTTCATTTCATATATTTATTATGCTCATTTAAAGGCATGAGCATACAAACAGCTAATATTGGTTGACCTGTACCTCTATTTGCACAGTCACCGATTTTAGATTTTCATCAGCCACAATCCTAATATTGGCAAGAGACAAGTGACGGAGCTTCCTTAAAGGCAAAATCTCAGGAAGGAATTCTAGTGGATTACCAAATAACCTCAGAATTTGTAACTCAGCCATATCCCTGCCATCCAACTGGAGAAAAGCATTAGACCAGAGAAAGCTATATATTCACTAGCCTAAAAGAAATAGGTTGTTCAATAAAGTGACCTGAAGTCAAGAAGAGGCCGAACAAGTTTGTTATGCTCTAATGATATTTCCACCAGCCCGATGCACTGTTTCAACTCTACTGCTCCCCACCCCCCCCCAAAAAAAAAAAGAAAGAAAGAAAGAAAGAAAAAGGAAAATGGCCACTGAGGTAAATATGGTAGATTCCAACATCATTGGCTTAGACCCTCCAAAATCATGAGAACAAATTTTCCCTTGTATTGCAAGTTGTGAACTTGATATGGTAGTATAACTTTGAGGAAAGTAATTTAAATGTAAAAACAAGATTAGGCTTACCAGGAACCGAAACAAGCATGTTGTTGTCGACCCTAAGAACTTTTAAGGTTTTTAATTCACCAAGCTCATGTGGTAACTGTGATAGCTTGTTGTTATCAAGGTATATTTTCTCAAGAACTGGCAAACGAGTTAACTCGATAGGCAGTGTCTGTATCACAAAGTAAGCAACCAGTGAGCATCAAACTACAGAAGGAAAGGAAAAGAAACATGCCTGATAAAAGTTCAAATATTTATTAAAAAAATTTATGGTCCCACTTTTTCTCAATACCAATTTGTATTGTTGACAATGAAAAAATCAATTATTAATTAAAAACAGCCTAGACGTAGCCTTATACTTTATTGCACTCTATTGCTCCCACATTTCTGCAAATATATAAATATCTATCACCGATGAAAAGGTAAAGGAAAACAAGTAATTACCGCTAAACCACATCCACACAGGCTAAGCAAAGTTACACTTCTCCAATGGTCATCATATCCGGTGGGACTCCCGTCACCAGAAGGAACCAAATCTGACCTTAACAATCGAGCCAGGACTCCAACTCCATCACTCTGCTGACCCGACCCGCCAGCCTTAAACATTGTAACCGCTCGTAAGGGCTCCCTTTTCTTCTCCACCTTCATCTCCACCCTCACAACATTTTCTGCCGTCTCTCTCAATTCAATCGCCACCGCATCTTGAGGCGCTGGAAGCGCCACCATCAGCTGAGATTGCAGCCTTAGCGCCACCTGGTCGTCGTCATCTCCCGACACCCAATCCAGATCGATCCTGGAGCCGAGGTCTTGCAGGTCTGTAGACGCTAACAATGCGGAGGAGGAAGAAGAGGAAGTCATAACCGGTGACGAGGGTTTGCGGTGAGGTTTTTCCGTCGATTCTTCGTATCCGTAGTTTAGAGATAAACGGAAGGTCTCCGAAGGACGTTTCCATCCTAGTCCCCAAGACATTGTAATCGGACAGTTAAAATGCGCGGGGAAGAGAACTGTGATCCCGATTTAACGGTTTAATTGCTGTTTCACATTTGCATTTCTTCATGGAGAATTATAAAGAAAAATTGCATTGAAAGTGGAAATAAAGTTACTTTTCTTTTTAATGTTAAGGATTAAACTTTAGAGAGATTAAAAGGCGGGAGCCATAAGAAATGAGAGAGTGATTGAAAAAACTGAAACAGTATTTATGTTCTTTTTTTCCTATGAAATCAACTGCCTCTTTGTTCGTCAGACACTGTTTTTTTGTCGTTTTACAATTAATCGGAGAGATCCGCCAAACGACGTCATCTTGGTGGATGTACATGATTGAAATGTAAACGACGTCGTCGAAACCAGTCCCACTCACAACGGTCCTAACAAACGGATACGTTTGGGCTGTAATAGAGATACCGGCTTAAAAAGGAATTAGGCCTAAAACCTCCCAAGTTAATCGCAAAACAATGGGCCAAATCCTATCCGAATAATCTTATCATAAACCCTCAAAACCAACACTGCCTCAGGCTAGCTAAACCATGAAGATGGGTTCAGCCTCAGCTGGTTTAGTTTCAATCTTCAGCAATGGCTACCGGAGTCTCAGTGCTCCAGTCTCCTCCTGGCGAACGTTAGCGTCTTCTTCTTTATATAAGCATTACAAGAGGAATAGCAAGAGTGCAGTTTTTTCTTGCTTGAGTTCAAGCAAGATAGAGCTTTCTTGTTTATCTTCCAAAGTGGATGTTGCCCAAACAACGACTACTTCTGTTAATGGGTACTTCAGCTTCTTCTTTTTTCTTCTCCTTTTTTGCTGTCGGGTATCAGTTTTTAGAGAAAAAAATTATATCTTTCGGATTATAAATGTTAAGAAAAAGTTAGGTAACCGGAAAAGTGGTTCTCTTTCTTAGTTTATATGTTTTTTTGGTGTGTGTTTTAGTTTTGTTATTATTATTTTCTATTGTTTCAACTATAAATTTTGAGAGTTCAAGCAAAAGGAAACTATAAATATTGATATACCAACTCGAATCCTGTTGAGGTTTTGATGATCTTTTGTTATTTGTAGTGCTACATTGAGGTTATCCTTCTTTATAATTTTACTCATCCTTTTTTTATGGTAATTCTATGTTTTGTAATTGAGATTCATTTCCCTTGCAGCTATCACAAATATGACCGGTTGCTTCCATGTCCTTCAGAAAATGGCCCTCCAAGAGTTGAACACTTAGTTGTTTCAGAAGGAGGGCCTGTTCTGGAGTACATCTGTAAATCACTAGATCTTCCTCCTCTGTAAGTTATTATCCTCTATGTTTATTTTGTTTTAAACTACGTGATTTATGGTGTTATACACTGATCTTTTCATTAATAAGAACAGAGTGATACATACAAAATTTCATTCTTTGAAGGTTTGTTGCAGATCTCATCCATTTTGGAGCAGTATATTATGCCCTTGTGTGTCCACAGCCTCCTCCAAGTGCCACCCCGGAGCAAATTAGGATATTTAAAGAAGTAACAGCACCATCAGTTTTAAGTAAAAGAACATCCATTAAGGGGAAAACCGTACGGGAGGCGCAAAAAACTTTCCGTATAACTCACGTTGAGCAGTTTGTTGAAGCTGGAACATACTTACGTGTGCATGTACACCCGAAACGTTTTCCAAGGTGAACCACTACTATTACACTTGTTTCTTTATTTATTTTTTCATTGTAATGCTATTGAAACTTGTATGTAGACCAGGTGTTATGAAATTGACTGGAAATCAAGAATCATAGCTGTGACTGACTCCTATGTGGTTTTGGACAAACCTGCCGGTACATCTGTATGTGACTGCTTCCTTTATTTCTTCAATTGTGATTTGAACTTAGCAAAGTTATTCTATTAATGCATGCCCAAATCCGATATTTGCAAATGTGAGGTGTGGATGAATTATGACATCTATATTCTATCTCAACTTGCTAGGTTGGAGGAACTTCAGACAATATAGAAGAAAGTTGTGCAACATTTGCTAGTCGTGCATTGGGATTTTCCACCCCATTGAAGACTACTCATCAGATAGATAATTGCACGGAAGGCTGGTATTGTATCTTGTCAATGTTACATTGCTTGTGGTTGATTATAGCCTTTTCTTTCTTATTATTTTATTTCCATTGTGTGTTAGTATGCTAAGTAATAACTAGTAATTTACTTGCAGTGTTGTATTAGCTAGGACTAAGGAGTATTGCTCAATTTTTCATGGAAAAATCAGAGTAAGTTTCTAATAGGTTTGTATAATTTGAGGACAGTAGTTATATTTGAGAGCTTTAACTTGTAAATATAGCTGATATTTCTGTGAAGTCGTGTTTTTTCAAAGTAAATAGATTAATTAATTAACTATCTATGAATGTGTATAAGGTTTAATTTAGCAAATGGATATCTGTTCGCTTTGTTCTAGTCTGTTTGCTTGTCTGTGTTGCACTGACGCTTTCTGGTTTTATTACAACAGGAGAAAAAGGTAAAGAAACTATATCTTGCTCTCACAGCTGCACCTGTACCAATTGGAATAATAACACACTATATGCGTCCAATCAATGTTGCTCCTAGACTCGTCTCAGAGGGTAATGCTGTCTCCTAAGCATTTTGATTATGCTAGTTAATTTCTCAACCAAACCCAAAAGAGATAAGAATGAGGAAAAAACATGGAACATAAAAGATGTAGCCCTCTCCATATTGCTCCTGTCTGACCAAATGATGTCTCACTCACTCTTTTCCCCTCTTTCTATTTCATGAATTGATATGAATGCCAAGTTCTGTATTAAAAGCTACTTGATTAGTAGAAAATAATCGCATTACAGTTGTAGGCTTTTGATTGGATGTGTGATGTTTTTTTTTGCTGTTGTTGTTTATTACGTGTTTTCTGCAATTACATGGAGATTTCAACCCCCTCCACTAATTTGCTCGAGATATTTTTACATTGTCTGCTCAGAAGTTCTTTTGGTCGTTAGCATTTTCTTTCTGTCCTATTTCAACATTTCTAATATGGGTTAAAGCCTGGAGTTTATATGACTTGCAGATTTTATTAAAGGATGGTACTTGTGTAAACTTGAGGTTATGGAATGCAAGGAGGTTCCCTGGCCAGATCCTGTCATTCAACAAAAGTACTGTATTGAGGACTCTGAGTGGCCCTCGAAAGATCGTGCTTATGAGTGTAAAATAAACCTTTTGACTGGTCGGACTCATCAGGTTATTAAGTTATTTCTTTCTGTAGTCTTCCAAGTTTACTTGATATGCAGTCTAAGCTATGCATTTCTTTCATAGCATCATTTTTCTTGGTTAATGGTGGCATTCGAAAGGTAACCGCCGTAATTTAATGACATACGTCTAGTAGCATGCTTTTCCTTTTAGAGATGACTACCGGTTCCTAATATTAAGCAAATATTTTGTCTAGATTATGATGAGCTTTAGAAAATCTAAAAGCCTAAAGCTTGGGGAAATGGAGTTTGTTGATTCCTGATAATTCAGATATATTTAGAGTTGTTTCTGAACTGCTCAAGTCCATTTCTGCATCTCTCGACCTTCATTTAGGTGCTAGTTTTTTGTACTTCAATTAATAGAGAGGAGCAGAAAAGAACAAAGCTCAATGTGAATTTTCATAGTATTGGCAATAGGAGTGGATTTTTATAACTACTTATCATTTGATGCAGGTTCGTGCACAACTGGCTGCCTGTGGGGCACCAATAGTGGGCGACTCGATGTACATGCCAGCTGCTATTGCAGAGATGGCAAACCCTGGGCTTAACCCATTTGGTAAATACAAAAAGTACACTACTGAGAGTGATAAAGAAATGACTGTCACAAAGTGGTTTGCCCGGTTTGGGAAAGAGCCAAAGGTTGCCATTGGTCTGCAAGCTTGTCAAATTTCATGGGATGATGGTGAGCACTTTTATGAAGCCAGATCTCCCTGGTGGAGAACTGGAATGGCTTAAATTGTATACGATGGGACAAGGATAATCAGTCATTTTAAGGTACATGCCTCGTGTTAATCTTGTTGTGAAGGTCTCATTTCTATTTACAACGGGACTCTACAATTTTAGTAACCAGCATGAAGGTAAAGTCTATAGATGGAGTAAGGCAGATGATCATTGTTTAAGTAAGGAGTTCCTGCAATATATAATCTTTGTTTCTCCTTGTGATGTTTTGCAGGGTCACGTGGCAGTTTCAATTTGTAGATGTTTCCAGTTAGAAAGGCCCTCTTTGGCTCATTTTGAATTTCTAGATCCTCCATTTCCGTTTTCCCTTGGGTTGTGATTTTTCTTGTAACCTTTGTAGTGGTTGTGAGATATGGTTGATGTTGTTTCCAAATAGTTGAGCACTAAATAGTTAAAAATTTAATTTATTAGTCTCTTGCAGATTCAGTCTTGCCATCTAAATTTAATTTAATAATCAACTACAATTTTATTCTCTGAAGTTCAAATGTGCTACAGCATGTAATTAATCTACACCCTAGCTTCCCTTAATTATTTTATTAAGTAAAATCACTAATAAAGCTCATAAGAAAGTTCTTGAACTGGTTCATGGCTTAACAGGAAAAAGTCTTTAGCCTTGCCCCATAAGATTTTGTATTCCCAAGAAAAAACTTCCACTGCAACCATTTTGATTGGCCTGAACTTATACATCTCTTCATTTATGATTGATGCTCATAATATGCAGTTAGTATTGGAATTTCACTGCATCATATCTACACGGATCAAAAAGGAAAATACTCTGGCATTCCAAAGGCAATTACTTCCAATTCCAAACAAAACTTGTATGACATTCATGCATGTGAAATGAACTTGGAGGTCGAACACATAAAAATACTGTCATTTCATCCATAACAACACGAAAAAATTAGAATCCTTTACAAACTTGGTGGAGCCAATAATCTGAATTAGCAAAACTTTCCACCAAACACAACCCAATACAAACTACCAGCCCATCTGGATCATTCATTTTGTGTTCAAGTTATCACCCAAAGCTAATTTACTTTTACCCTTTTGTAAAATAAATATGTTTTTCTAATTTACACAAGCTTTTTGGTCCAAATTCCTGCACTTCTGGTCTTAATGACCACTGAAAGGAAGGTAAAAGCCACAAAAATCTTATTACATGCAGATCACTCTTTATATTTGAAGTTGTGCGGAGGAGCCCATTTGAGTATATGCAGCCCTGGTCTTTGATGTTCGTGAAGATTTTGAGGACGAAGACGTCTTCTTTTTTCGCTTTTGTTTCTTAGGAATATCTGGGAGATCCGTGCTAGAGAGGTTTGTCATCATCTCCGTTGCAGGTTGGCATCCCATTGATTGCTCAAAATCTGTTTATTAAATAATGAAACACCCCATCAGAAGACGTATATATATCTATAGCAGTGAGTTATAAAGATCCATTAAAATTATTGAAAGGGACCACCAAAATGATCTCTAGTTAGGACTAGTAGCATATAGGGTTCCCCTAGATATGGCAGTTTTTGTCCCGTGACAGAAGAGCCAAGGGAGCAAATAGTTTGAAAATCTTTTCTCCATGTCTTGGAAAACTTAGCTTCAATATAATTGAGATATATAAAACATTTCCCCTTTGTCCATCTGACCCGTGAAATGGCCCTATTTTATTGTTTTACTCTTATATTAAGAATTCTCCACATGGTATCTGACAATGCTTTAGGGATGATGGATGCTTGGTTTTCAAGTATAAATAAAGAAAATAAATCCTACTATTATTCTCTGTATGTATAGCATATTCTCGACTACTATTTTATTTCATCTAAATCATGCACGCATATTAGCATATCAAAGAAAAACAAGGTAAAATTGAGAGAAAACATGCCTTGAGAAGACCATGTAGGATTAGAATCTCTGGAGTTACCAATTGATGTTGCTGTGAAATCAGGGTCTGTCTTGAATTCATTCATCTGCAATAAAGGTCCATGCCAAGGCAACACAGTTAAAGAGATAAACACAAACGGACTTACAACTTACTTGAATGTTAAATCAAATATGGAACAGACTGGAGATAACATTACCCAACTGGGTGCAGTGCCAGAAGAGCCATCCCAACCAATGTGTGTCACATGTTTAACATCTGTCGGATACCCAATTTCCATCTCTCGTTCCTTCACAACTACAAACAACAAAATACCCCTTTCCCACTTCAGTTCCAAAGCAATCAAAACACAACACTAACCCAGGAAACATACCCAAATACATAAATTTGTGGAATGAATGTATAAAGAAAGAGACAGAAAGGGGCCTTACCAAAGATTTGGGAAATGAATTTGAAACTTTTGTAGATCCCTTTCATCTTGGTAACCATGATGGTGTTGACTAGGAATACAATGGAGCAACTGGTTCAAAGAATGATTGATTGTTGAAGGAACCTCTAGAAAAATGAGAAATGGGAAGAGATTGGACTTTTGCCTGCCGAAAAGTAGTTGTACTTGACATGAAGTTTGTTGCTTTAACCTTTTATATATATATATACAAAAAAAAAACAAAAAGTTGCTGCGTATCAGAGGAGTAATTACATGTGATTGAGGGACTATATTACCCGTGAAACAAGGTATCTATCCTTGGAACTAAAGCAAATTATGATAATAAATAGATGAAAGATAGATCGTTTAGGTGTAGAAATAAACAACTTTAATGTACCTATAAAATTCCCCCCATCTTCTCCAAGCATTGATGCAAGGTTCCATTCTTCATCTTGTTTGTATAACTTTTTTTTACAAACGGATAAACATAAAAAAGGAAAAAGAAAACCCAACAGAGATAACAAGGAAGAGAAAAGGAAAGGCAATGCAGATGGCGGCTTCAAGGGAAAGAAGATAAGAGAGAGGGCTCTCAAGGGAATAGAAGAGATAGTGGAAGGGCATGAAATGAAACTAAATAAGAACCTCCCAAAATGAAAGGTGAGATAATATGGGCCTTGACAGACAAAAAAAAACAACAAAGAATGGAGTCGGGACATAAAAAAATCGGGTGGTGGCTCTGTTTATTTGGTTAAAAAGCACAAGATTGAGACTTGAGACAGTATTTGTTGTTGCTACTTTATATGTATTTTCAAGGCTACTCCGTCAAAGTTAATAAAATACTTTTTTAAGTCGGGGGAAAAAAACCAGAAGATATGGGAGAAGGACAAAAACGATATAATGCTTTTCTTTTGCCCACCAAATGTTGCAGTTTTGGACATGTCCTGTTCAATTTCGTTTAATCTTCCTTGAAAAAAAATTTTCACTTTCCCTTTTTTTCTTTCACCTTATTACTTCTATACTGTTAATTCTCCAAGGATGGAAATCAAAAGTCAAAGACCAAAAGGAATCATCCATTCCTTTTAATTGGTTCATTAACATAAACGTAACTTTCCATAATTGTCAATCAATTATAATGGATTTTTCATGACCCCCACATGGATACTCATCATCTCTTTAAAATATTTTCTGGCAATGAATCTGATTTTAACAATGTCTTCCTCCTGGGGTATTATGATATTATAACTGCTTCTGACCAACATCTTCTTGGAATCTGATACAGCTAAATTTCCTAAGCATTTCTTTGGAAACCACACAATATCTTTGAAATGTAATTGGTTGTTGTAGCCACGTTTGGAGCAGCTGTCTCTTGGAATAAAACACAGCTTTAGTTCTTGGTTTCCGATCCTTCTCAGCTTTAAAAGACAAAGGGCGAATTTGAATATGCCTTGGGTTTTTTTGTACAAAGTAGAATACTCAGCAAATCTCTCTCTTAAGTTCAACGAAACTAAGGTTAATTTATAAGTAAAAGGTTACCATCAAATTTAGTTTAGTGAATTGGGTAAGACAACAGTAACTTCTTATTACCCTTGCTTCAAAGCAATCGATTAGTTAATGAACTAAAGCTTGATTCAAACCTTAAATTCGTGTCCATTTTAGCCAAACTATTACAGCGGAAGGGTTGATGGACGACTTTCATTTATTAAAAAAAAAAACACAAGAGTCGCAGTGAATATATTTACAGCCATTCTTTAAAAGTCACCCCTGTAGATTTCAACCAAGATCCTCCCTGTATGAGCTCAGCCACAGTGAACTTTTTGGCCTCTTCGGCGCTAGTAATGACATGAAAGCCTGGCCATTTCACTCTCTTGCTAGTGTCAGCTTCTGGTCCCCTGTTCATGTACTCCCCGTAGTACAATGTCTTCAAAGCGAAATCCTCACTCCAAACCGACCAACCTGAAGGGTCAATATGGTCACCAATGTAGGATTGCATCACAACAGTTCGTGAATACTCCTTCCAGGGCCGGCCTAAATATGACTTGATGGAGCCTTTAACGGGCTCAAGATCAGCACTTGCTAGTATATTACAGTTTTGGATCGAAGTCCCAGTGTTTTGGTTTGGATCTAATCTTCCTTGGGCCGTAACCATATTTGATTGTGAGTTCATGGGTTTCCGGGCCACGAGTTTGCAGTTCTGGAACACCACTGCTGCATTGCCAAATATGAAGTCCACCGTGCCGGTAACGTAGGAATCCCTGTAGAACTGGCGGTTGGAGTGGGCGTAAAGAGTGTCTTGGTAAGCATCGATCTTGCAGCGGTTTATAACAGATTGATCGGCTCCAACTCGGATGGCCACAGCTTGATGCTTTTGTGGCCCAGCTGTGTTTTGGAACCATATGTCTTGGGCCATAAATCCATCACCAACAGCCGCTGCATTATTGAAAGCAAATAAACCATAGTGTTGAAAGGAATATGTATGCATTAAGATGTATTTTAAGGTAAAGATGTTTACCGACGGTGGCTGATTTGAAGGTTGTGGATCCATCAATGACATTTAGGCTACCGGTGATAATCGTCGAGTTCATGCCATCACCAACAATCATCAAATTCTTCTTGTTTGCTCCAATCTCGACGTTTTCTTTGTAAGTACCCTTTTTCACATGAATTATGTACCTGGTCTTGCTTTTATCTGGTGCCGTTGCCACTGCTTCTCCTAGGGTCTTGTAGTTGCCACTCCCATCCTTGGCCACCACAACGTCGGCCTTGATTTCATTAGGCAAAGCCTGTAAAAGCTTTCGATCCTTGCTGCTGAGCCATGATGGAAATCCACCGGTCAATGGGTCGTCATCGAATTCTGTCTTCGTAGGAGAAACGGAAACCAAAATGGCCAGGGAAGTTCTTGCTTTCGATATAAGGTCGCTGAGCCCTGGCTCCATAAGGGTCCTCACTGACCCTTGTAGCCCATCCAAGCACGTCACATGGTTTGTCAGCACGCTGCTCAGCCACGCCTGAGCATTTGAATGCCAATTAACATCTTGTTTTTCAACACCAACCATAGAATCCATGATCCTGTCCCTGGATAACTCCATCAACTCCAGACAATCAGCCGAACTCGCTTGCTCTCTACGATTATTGATTCCATCGTTGAAGTTGCGAGCCTGGTTGATGACATTTTGTATATCAGAAGCAGATCGCTCTAAGAAAGCATGTAGCAGATCAACACCCTTCGTTCTCACGGTTGTCTTTGAGGCTACTTCAGAGAGCAAGGCTGAACATGATTTCTGGTCAACAGCTCTCTCACAATATTTATATGGATGATTAGCATCGAAGGAGCTGAATCTTACTAAAGGGATAGCAACCAGGGCAGCTAAGCATATTAGAAGTACCAATGTGAAAATTAGGGGGCAATCCCTGCTGTAAGAACCTCTTGGTCTGTCTAGTAAAGGCTGACGGATATTAGCCATGGTATTTAAGTAAGCTTGATACGCTTAACTGCAGTAGTAGGCTCTTTTGCGCTACATAATCCTTAAATAAGCAAGGGAGTCCAGTACGGGATTTTCTTAATCACAACATTGAAGTAAAGCACATAAGGGGATAATGTATGAAACAGTTACACATGGATAATAAAAAAAAAAGGTAAATAATTAACGCCATGAATGAAGATGGAAGTTATCATTAACCAGGATTTGAGTCTTGAGATGATCAAGTTTTCTCAGTGGATCATTTGTCAACTTTGGAAAACTGGGACATTTGTAACCATGCTTTAGGCTGTTCCTTTTCTCCGGGTCCCTCAATGGCTAAGCGGCAACATTAGAGCTAAGGCTATTTAGCTCAGGAACAAGGTCGAACCTTTTGTTCCTTCAACTAAATCTAAACATCAAACCTTTCTCATTATTATCTTTAATTATTGACAATTTTCCGAGTGCTTGAAACATTCAACTAAAACTGTTGAATGGTTATGAAATTGCTACATGTTCAAATGGTTCATAAATACACGAGGAGTGCTCAAAGACATTGCATAAGGTGCATATCATTATCTTACACATATTCGGCTGAGACAATATTTTAATACGGAAACACACCCAATACTTTTAAAAACATAAATATAATCAAATTGGAACAAAAACAATACTTACTAAAGAATACAAAATGAAGCACATATGTATGTGAATGCTTGGTTATTTATAATAGAACACGTCCAGCTTTTGAATAAAATCTATTGAGCGATGACTTAGGAAAAGCAAGGGATCATGATGGCACTGTCTGCCACTTTAGAATCCAAGTGGAGGATTTTAGATCCGCTTATAATGTGAGCCATCATGGAATTGCTGAATATCACCATTAAAAGAACAATAAACCCAATGGGAACTCTTGCCACAAACAACAGCATTTCATTGATTTGCTTGAACGATAGCGATAAATTCAATCACTTCACCTACTCTACTTACCTTTGTTTACCATTCTTTTTTTTTAAATAAATATTTATTATTGTCCTTTTTCCTTTACCCTTCTTCATCTTTTCTTCCTAGAACTTTGTCTAAGTTTAAACATTGGGAACAACTAAACGTATTTAAAAAACTTAAATTTATAAATTTGGAGGAACCCAACATGATTTATTGGAAAAACGACAAGAGTGCAAGGCCAACTTCTATTAAATTTGAAGGGGGAACAACTAAACGTATTTTAAAAACTTAAATTTACATAAACTTATACTAGTTTATGGTTCTGGGTTCTTATCTTTCAACTCGAAAAGGACATTGATATTTGCTTTAATCTTGCTGTTTCTTTACAATACCTAGAGAGTTGTTTACTCTTAGCCCATCCCAAACAATTACCCATTCGAAATGGTCCACGAACAAATAAATCAAAATGGCCCAACTAGCTTTTCAAAGGATCCCATCTGACTGATCCATCCATAAACTAGGTTTAGTACTTGAATGCGGAGTCAGCTGTCAACCTTAGCAGGTAACGTTTAAGCTTAAAACTCGAATATCGATATCGCAATCTCTTATTATATTAAACCGAAATAACAATGCAGGCAGGCAGCCTTTGATGTAAACTACAGCTTTAGTAATCCAAGGAGGAGGATAAATGCAGACAACAATGAATATAACGATACTAAAGGAACAAATTGATCAGTGATTATAGAGTTTTATCCAAGAAATGTGTGTTGAACAACAAATGATTGAATGGGAAAAAGAACCATTCATCCATAGTTCAGGCGGAATATGTCATTCTGCACGTAGAAGTTTCCTTCAAGCATGGGGATTAGATGAAACATCTGTTATACCATTAAAAATTAGAGACTAAAATTGTATTAATTAAGAATGAGAACCAAGCTTTGAGTAAGAAATACCTAACCTGGCTGAACCGTAAATGGTGCTCCTCTCCAGGCAACTGGAGACTGCCACTGATGAAGACGACAATGCCGCCAGAGAAAGAAGGTTGCGAATCTATGGTGTTGATTACATGTCGGCATTGATCAAATGGCAGACTGGTAAGCTTAGCAGTGATGTCCTCAACACCTTGTATCTTATGGCCCTCAAAGGTCAACATGGAGGAGGGCTTGTAGAGAGAAGACAATGCAGGCCGATCATTATCAAAGAGATGGTAGTAATGATCCGCAAATGCCTTCCCCACCAAATCAATTTGTTCTTCCATTTGTTATGATCTCTCAATAATAGTCAAAAGGTTCCCTCCTCCTCGAGAGTCACCATGCCATGGGAATATAAGGTTGGATGAATATATGACATTAAGAGAATAACATGTGGACTAAGCTAAGCAACCAAAAGGGACTGTCTCCCGGGTTACCATTTAGATGACTATAGTACCCCCATATTCATTTGCCTTCAGCTTAAAAGGGTAGAGATTTCCTCCAACTAGATGAGGGGTGCGATTGTAATTGTAGGATGAGGAATCAGACACCGCTGCCTGCAATTATACGCAAAGTTGGATTGGATGGAGGATTGAAACCACAGTTCAGAGCCTTTACTAGCCGTCCAAATGACTTAACAGCTACCTTTTTGTGATGTGTAAAAGCCCTGTATGGTCGTGAGTGACTCAGCAGCAATCTCTTTTAGTAAAAGTTTAAAAAAGGGAAAGAAAAAGAACACCTTAAGAAAGTGAAGTAGGAGGTGGGCCGAAAGTTTGGAATATATTCTCTTTTCTTTCCCCCTGAGAAACTTATCCTCTTTAGAACCGATTCCAAATGCCAGAAACTGGACCACAGAGAGTTTTATTAGATACCATATCTACACTTAGCCAGTGGTCCAAATCTCCATAATCAGCTAAATCAGTGTAATAGGCGCGAGTATTTAGATCCCTACCATAGAAGTGAAACTATTTAAAAAAATACTTAGTTCTGTTTTTTTGTATGAAATATATAGAATTTTTTACCTGAAGAACAAGGTCCAACAACCAAATATACCCAAGGAGCTAATTTGGTTTGGAAAAGTCATCAACAAGGGAGCCCTCGGAAAATACTTTGAATCTACAGGGGTTGTAGGTTTTCAAATAATCAAGGGTATGAAATTCATGGTTTTTCACATTAATCAATCTGAGAAACTGAGATGCTTAGGGCCTAAACCTGACTGCAACTTTAATCAACCTCAAGTAGTATAGCCCTAAGCTGATGTGTTCTCATTTCTCAAGCACTGATCAAGTATCTAGTCAACAAAAATCATTCTTCTTCACCCTCTCAATAGACAGAAAACATAGCATGATCCCCAAAATAACTCAAAAGAATTCAGGTTCATGAGTTACTAAACAAGAAAAGAAACCAGCATTTCAACCAGGAAGAAATAACATGAAATGTGTGTTCTTTTATGCCCTGGCCAATCTGAACACCCATGGAGTATGAGCCATGAAAAAGGAATTTTCCCACTGCTTGTCTTAAGCAGTTTGCTGGCGTGCATGCAAGAAGTTTGCTACATGGAGCATAAGCCATATAAAACCCATCCATGTTTAATGTGCAGTCAACGGTTTACTGCTCTAGATGTGACTCTATTGATCAAGAACATCAACTTCTAAACGTGACTGACATAAGAAGACTGCTAACTTATATGATACAAAACATCAGGAACTTGGACATAAACAAATCCTAAGAACCATGGCAAGTAAAAGGTGTCCAAGGCTTGAATTCAACTTGGACATTAAAGTTTGGTTTAGAGAATCCTGTATCGATACCACCAAACACAGATATGATTAGTGTCTTTCCAAATCAAAACTATGGTTCTCATATGTCTACAGGATTCCTTTGCAGCTTAGGATATGAAATCCTACAAGACATTTTCCAATCTATGCTTCGGCAGATACTTAAAGCATCACTAATAACAATTACAAAGATTAGATTAGTATTTTTGGTGCACGAAATTAGAGGTGTAAGCAGAGAACAAAGTAAAGGCAAACGTAGACATGAATAAGTAGATAACTAAGCAAGGGCAGCAAATTTTATTTCTCCACAAGATTTTATCCCATGCATGTAAGCCTTCATTTATAAACCCAGAGACTGAAACGAGGGTTAGCGAAAGCATCAATGCTAAACATGTAAAGCCTGACGCAGCACAGAAATAGAAATAAGTGGACGCATAATGTGGAACGCTATGGTTAAAGTATGCAAATTGATTTTTCAAGCAAAGATGTCAAGTTGTAACAAAATAATGTTCTATAAGCCAAAAATTCCAGGCAAAGTTATACAATTTAAGTATCTAAATTAGTATCGATTTGTCAACTAAAACCTCCATGTTAAAACCATAATTCACCTCATAGTAACCGGGAAAACAAAAAATGATAATCTCTTTAATTCCAACTGGAAGGCCAGAACCCATGAATCCCATACCCGGTCTTCCAATTGTCCAACAAAATCACTTTCTTCACTGCCCAGAAGGAAACTAAAAGCGTAAAAAGCATCGCCAAACGTTTGGCTGTTGCATCCTTAACATAGACAAGGACATGGGTCACGACAGCTAGCAATAACCCCACAACAGTATACAGAAAACCAACCGCGAACCCTTCTGCTCCAAGCTGCATTCCTGATCCTTGGTAAAAGAAAACCAATTTGTTTGGATCGTTCCTATCCACCAAAAACATGGGCATTTTCCTTATTATGTTATGCATTGCACCCGAAACACTGAAGAAATAAACAAAAACGGCTCCGGAAAGCCAAATTTTGGGATCGTGTATGAGGGTTTCGCCGGCGAAGATCCTTTTGGCGACCAAGGGTAAACAGAGTAACAAAAGGGCAGTGATGAGACCCAGTTGCATTTTAGAAAGAACGGGAGGGCGATGGATGGGACCCACGGTGAGTTTAGTTCTGGACTCGACGAACTCGGCCATTGACTCGGCCAAACGGGAGAAATCGCCCTGGTCCATTACATCCGAGTCATCTTTCAAGGATTTCGCCGTGGGGCCGACGAGGCGAACGTGGGGGAGGGAGTTGACGCCGAACAGCTGAAAGGAAGATTGGGATTCGCGGAACTCGATGTCACCGAAGAAGAGCTTGGTGTTGGAGCTGTTGTGGTTGGTGATGAAAGACGAGGCGACGATTTCGAATTCCCGGCGGAGTTCCCGGAGGCGGAGTTCAGGTTTGTCGTGGAAATTGGCGGCGTCGAAGAAGATGAGAAAAGAGTAAGGACGAGGGATTCGGGGATAGGTTAGGAATTTGGATACGGTTCGGTCGTCTAAGTGGATGACTCCTGATTTTGATTCGGACTGTAGAGTTAGGAGATCGGCTACTAGCTCTGATTCCAGTTCACCTGAGGAAGCTACAACGAAGAGAGAAAGGGTAATGATCGAGAGTGTGAAGAAATGAGCCGCCATTTTTACTCCTTTTTTTCCGGTTGGGATTGTTTGTGTTTATGGTATATTGGTCAGGCTTATCATTCGATTGAACCGGAAGACTTTGAATTGACATTGAACTCCACTCTTACGACACCGTTTCATACTAAGATTTTTTTTTATATAATCTAGAAGTTTATATATATTCTTTTCCGTCTCTCCAACAAGTGTTGAGAACAAATTTAAACCTTAGAAACAAGGTTGTTAGATGGTCTTCATGAATCTAAATGGAGATGAAAGATACTTTAATCATAAAATATATATATCTAAATGAAGGAGTAAGGTTTCGAGACCCAAACTTGAATGCTCTACATAACCTAATAATCAAATGGCCATGTGAATGTGATATATGCACTACCTATATCTATTACTTAAATCCAGAAATCAATCGCTTGTATGTACCCTTGTCAGGTTTAAACCCCATCTTCAACATTTCATCATGAATTTTCATAGCTTTTCTCATTTCCTTTATGTGGCAGAGCTCACAGATCATGATAGTAAAACTTGCACTATTAACCAAGTTCAACCCCGTCATATAATCAAACACCCCGACTGCTTCTTCTGCTTTCTTTTCCCTCCACAGCCCTTCAAGAATCGTGTTGTATGTCGTTACATCTAAACTTCCCTCCACTTTCACCATCTCATAATGCAATGCAACAACTTTGTCCATCTCCTTATTAAAGCAATAGTACTCCATCAGCAAACAACAAGGAACTGAATCAGGCAATAACCCTTTCTTTAGCATTAGATTCAAGAGTTCTTCAGCTTTTTTCCATTTCTTCCTTCTACACAGTGATGCTATGTATTTGGACAATTGGGAAGGACAAGGATGATGTCCTTGTTTCATAATATTCACCAACAATCCATATCCATCACCAGATTGATCTTCCTTACAAAGAACATTTGCAAATGCACAATAGCAACTGTCTTTTACCTTAATTCCCCTTTTCAACATCGTTCGATACATGTTTATAGCTTCATCTATTCTTCCGACCTGAGACATTGCCTTTAACAAAGATCCATAAGTATCATCTTGTAATCTAATGTTCTTACCACAAGCCTTCTTAAACATCATTTCAGCTGCATGTGTCTTCCTCAAATCACAAAGCTTTTGGATGATCGAATCATTTCCGAAAAATTGGCATCTTGGAAGGAATTGCTTCTCTATCATTATCCTCATTATCCTCTCCATCACTTCACTATCATTATATTTACAAGCCCCATCAAGTACTGAGCTATATGTACAAAAACTAACATCAAGCTTTCTATTATTCATCTCATTTAATCGATGAAATGCAGCTTCAAAATCCCCATTTTTGCTATAAAAATCAACAAGAAGATCATAAATTTTAGTATTATAAATGCCCTTCTCCAGAAATTTAACAACTTTGTCAAAATTCCCATTTTTGCAAAGAATTTGAGCAACCAATGACCAAGAAAATGAATCAGGGTCGACATCTCGAATCATTGCACCTAAAAAACACCAAGCTAGTTTCACCTCATTTCCTCTCTGTAAAGCATCAAGCAGCTCATTATAAGCACTTATTGAAGGAGTAAAACCATAGCTTCTGATTTTCCTAAACACCTCAAATCCTTCCATAAAAAGACCCTTTTTCGAATAACATTTGATCAACGAACTTAAAGCAGTGAAATCAAAATTTGTACCTTTGCAAGCTTGAACCATAGAATCTGCAACTAGTGGTGGAGGATGCGACTGAATCAGGGAGTGTAAAAGGGGGTCTAGGGATGGGGAAACATCCGAGCCGAGTGAAATTCGGATAATATGGCAGTGGGAGAGGAGGTCAGGTTTAAAACCCAGATGGGTTTGGACCCACTTGAAGAAAGAGAGAGAGAGATGGGGTTGATGTTGGGTTTTGCGGAGAATTTGGAGGAAGAGAGATGGGGTTAGTTTGGAGGAGAGGTTGAGAGTTTGAAGAAGGGGTGGCCAGTTATGTCTTTGTAAGAGAATGGATGAGACTTGGGAAACCAGCTGGGTTTGTTTGATTTGAGTTCTCCAATTAGAAGAAGAAGAAGGACGATTTGTTCTTTGCCTTGGTGTAAGGCTTGAAAAAGGTTTCATAAAACGGTGAGAGCGGCAGTGAAACTTCATTGGAGTTCAGTTTAGAGTTTACACTCTCCGTCGCTTGAGAAAGTACTTTTTTCGAGAAGCATTTTTTTTCCTCAAGTAGATGCATTGAATCGGGTTTGGGTAAAACTGTATCGATGGTCTTTGATTAGATGATTAGTTTATTATTTAACCTAAATTATCTAAATAGTCACTTTTATTTATTTCAAGTTACATTTTAGTCACTAACGTTTAAAATGTTATGTTTTAGTCACTTACATTATCGCATTATAACATTTTAATCACTGAGCCCGTTAACGGTAAAGGTAAGCTGACATGGTAGGTTAAATCATCATTTTAAACAAAAATTTTAAGTTAATTTATACAATCAGTCCCCATATTTTTTCGTTTTGAGCAATTTAATTTTTTTCTTTTATGTTTTTTTAACTTTCTTTTTTTTTTCATTTTTGATTCTCTTCTGCTTCTTCCTCTATTTTTCTCCTATCTCCATTTTCTTTTAACATAGTTTTTCTATAATTTCCATTTGTTAAAACTAGTCCCTATACTTTTATTTTTTTTTGAACAATTTAATTCTTTCCGAATGAGACAAGCCTGTGGACTAATTTTAAGAAATGAAAAACATAGAAAAACTACGTTAAAAAGAAATGAAGAAGGAAGGAAAACAGAGGTAGAAGCAGAAGAGAATGAAAAAAAGAAGAAAAGTTAAAAGAACATAAAAGATAAATTGCTCAAAATGATAAAAATATAGGGACCAATGGTAGAATTTAACCTAAAATTTTTGTTTGAAATAATGATTTAACCTGTCATGTCAGCTTATCGTTACACCATTGATGGCAATTAACAGCTCAGTGATTAAAATGTTACAATACGATAACGTAAGTAAGTAAAATGTAATATTTCAAACATAAATGATTAAATGTAACCTGTGACAAATAAAAGTGACTATTTTGGTTCTAACAAAATTTTAAAAATCATAAAGTAAAAAAAAAGGAAAAAAAAGAATATAATTAATAAATATAAATAAATAATAATACCAAGATAAGCATTTATTTATAAAATTAAATATTTAAACTAACTTAAATCTCATTCAAATGATATTTTAATCAATCGTTTACTTAGTTCAATTGATTTTTTTACTAATTTAAATTTTTAATTTTATAATATTGATTGAACTGATTAAACCATTAATTCTCGATTTAACTGATTTAATCTAGTTTTAACACCCATGATTGGTTAATGAAGTTGGTGTTAGTAACCAATTCCAACTCAGAATATAAGAATTAGAAAATCAGCTAAAATTTATAGTTTTAAAAAATAACTTATATTATTATAAAAATATTTTTATTTTTTATATTAGATAAAATCGTTAAAATCAAAATTTAAATTTGATGGTACAACTAAAATTTTGTGGTATATATTTAATTTTTATATATATAAAAATAGAAAATGGATTATAGGTATTAAAATCCAAATTCGGTTTATATTTAAATCAGGCGTAACTTACTTGAGAAATCTTCCACCTTAAACGAATATCCAAATCATATCTAAATATCGGGCAGAGGAATAGCAAAGAAACTCAAATGGATTAAAGTGGTGATTGATTCGGTTGGGAAGGGTGCAATTGGGTTTAAATTAAAGGTCCAATCGGCAATGAGCAATTAAAATCCAATTTCAGCACTTGGATTTTAATGACGTCTTTAATCATGTCGCTTTTGCTTTAGTCCTTTTAAAGGAAAATAACCTTAGCCAATTTTAAAGACTTGAGCTTCTTTCAATAAAATTTTTAGACAACTGGCATAGCTAATTCCTTTTAGGTTGCAAGTTTTGTTATTGAACAAAAGGGATTACAATTTGCTTTCTGTTTTTGTTCTGAAAGGGGCTTACAAATTGTTCAAGGTCCAGAAGGGCATATCGATAACACATTAGTGGTAATAATGCATCTCTGCTCAAACCCAGGGGTTTCAGGTATGGCCCACAACCTGGAGTTGCAGCAACATTCACCTTTCCTTCATTTAATATTGCACAACATTTTTTTCTCTTCATTTTCTAAGATAATATGGACATTAAGCATAACTCAATTAAACCAAAACTCAAAGCAAAAGTCCTCCTTTTGTCCAGCTCCAGTCTTTCACACACACCATTCCAGAACGGTCTAGTTTCATTTACGTATAATCTTTATGGAGTCCATTCCCTGAAAACCAAACCCCCTATCAAATATGTTCAAGCATCCACAATCTCCTCTGTTTCAGCAGCAGCAAGAACAAACTCCGGTTGTACTCTTTCAGCTTCGCTGAAGGTCCCGTCTATCGCATTTGGCTGTCCCAATGCCTTCAAGGCTAAATGTGCTGCCTTCTGCCCTGATATCATCATTGCTCCAAATGTTGGACCCTGCAAAATCAAACCAACATTTTGTCAATAACATTATTTTACTCCACAGGGAACATGTTCCTAGTCACTAAACACGAGGATAAGGTTACCATTCTTGGGGCTCCGTCAATCTCTGCAACTTCCATTCCCGTAACAATCATGCCAGGCACAACCTCCCTGGTAAGTCTAACAATTGCATCCTCGGCAGTATTCATATCCAGTGCCTTCATTCCAGGGACGCTATCGATCATCCCAATACTCTTCAATCTCTTGACTCCGGTGGCTCCAAATGGTCCGTCATGCCCACAAGAACTGACCACAACCTTGGACTCCATCACGTTTGGGTCCATGCAAGATTGTGTGTCATGGTTCATTGACACCAAAGCCCAGTTTGTAACCACACCGGCGACTCTGTTTTCCTTCACGATCAAATCCTCAGCAGCCACAGCATTGAATAGCTTCACGTTAGGCCTTGCCAAGAGCTTGCTCATGACTGTTGAGGTGAACAGAGCTGCGTGCTTGATCACTACGTAGTCTTCTTGTTCATCGTACTGGATGCCGAGCTCGTCAAGGAATCTGTGAGCCGGTTTCCGCACAACCATGGCTGAAAATAGTTGGCCACCGAGCCATGCGCCTCCACCGGGGCTAACAGACTGTTCAATTATGGCGACACGGATGTTGGGGTTTTTACTAATCTCGTAAGCACAGGAGAGACCTGCAGAGCCGGCGCCGACGATGATAACATCGGTGTCAGCATAGGTTATCATGTCCATCATGTAACGGCGTGTCATTTCACGAGCGACATAGGATTCTTTGATGGGTTGGAATTTAAAGGACTGCAAGTCGTAAGGAGGGGTTAAGGACATGGAAATGGTGGCGGTTTGGGAGGAGGATTTAATGGGAGTAAAGCGAGAAGCTAAAGGGGTGCCATGGAAGGATGACTTGTGGTCTAAGAAGGATGGTTTAGGGGTGGAAGACAGTGAAGTGAGGGTTGTTGCCATGGCTGCCATTGAATGGGTCAAAACTATTTTTGGGGTGCGTTTGTGTGGTAAATGGAGGGGATATGGTAACGAGTATCAACTTGGGGTGTTATTTAAGCTTGTTTGCAGGGGGGAGAGCTGAAAATATCTGAACTGGAGTGCTGAAGCTGGATCAAAATATCTGCTCAAAAAATCTGAAAAGCAGTGATAGAAGATAAAATTTGAACGGTTCATAATGCTTGGAAATTTGCTATTAGCTTGGGATATGGGTATAGTGGTATCTCCTGCTGCTAGGATCCTTCGGCTTTCTTCTGGAAAATTCACAACCCCTAAACAAAATAATCATTAAGATTTCTTTTGAACGGACTGTAAGTTAATGATGGCGATATTAGTTACCGGTACGATTAAAATTAGTAAATGACAACAGAAAATGTAAATGACAGAAGAAATTGACCATTCACTAGTTAAGACATTAAATTAGTAAATGACAATAGAAAATGACCAGTCACTAGTCAAGAGATTAAATTAAAATGTATATATATAATAAATATAATATTATTAAAATTTACTAGATTTTATTTACATTAATAAAATAAAAGTAAATGATTTAAATTTTTAGAAAATGAAGGGCGACATAATAGGATATAGTAATTTTATATATAGTTTAACGATAGTTGTAGTATTAAAAAAATCTTAATTTTTACTTTATAAAATTACTAATACATATCATTTACTTTTTTATTTTAGGATAAATTACATTTAAGGTCACTGAATTATTAATAAATTTAAGATTTGGTCACTCAACTTTAAAAAGTTAGAAAATGGTCATTAAGTTATTAGAAAGTTTTCATTTAAGTCACTAGATTGTTAAAATTGTTGTTGTATGGCCTTCTTCATTCTCACCTCCAACACCGATTAGATGGGTAAACTTTCATTCATCTTCTACATATTAGTATTTTTTTCATAAAACAACTTTGAACGTCACCAATATGCGAACCAAAATTCGAATAGCTTTATTCTTCAATTTTTGACATTGGCCATCAGATTTGTAACGACTCAATTTTAGCCAGTGTAATTTTACTTTATAAAATTACTAATACATATCATTTACTTTTTTATTTTAGGATAAATTACATTTAAGGTCACTGAATTATTAATAAATTTAAGATTTGGTCACTCAACTTTAAAAAGTTAGAAAATGGTCATTAAGTTATTGGAAAGTTTTCATTTAAGTCACTAGATTGTTAAAATTGTTGTTGTATGGCCTTCTTCATTCTCACCTCCAACACCGATTAGATGGGTAAACTTTCATTCATCTTCTACATATTAGTATTTTTTTCATAAAACAACTTTGAACGTCACCAATATGCGAACCAAAATTCGAATAGCTTTATTCTTCAATTTTTGACATTGGCCATCAGATTTGTAACGACTCAATTTTAGCCAGTGTAAAAAAATATGGTTTCAAAGCTGAATACCGTACATAGAGTTAGTAAATTTTTGAATGGATGATTTACATATTTAGTATGGAAAGTATATTATTGGATGGTCAGGTAATTGAATCGAGAAAGCGGTTAACTATAATATAGGGACTAAATTGTAAAAGTGCAATCATTATTAAGTTTTAATTTAGAAAATGTTAGAGAGTTGAATTAGTTATTCAACCAAGGGTCAAATGATTATTTAATCATTTGTATAACATGGATAGTGGAGTAATGATTCACCCACTCAATTTTTAATTAAGAAAGTTAGTTATGTATTATAACTATTTAAGTTAATTAAGTTTAATTAATTCATTAATCTAAAGTATATATATTTAAGCGAGTGAGAGAGAACAAAGTCACCATCTTTTTCTAGTTTTGTCGTCTAAAGCTTGAAAGAAAGAAGAAGAAAAAAATTATCTTTGTTCTATTAGCCATTCGGTCCAAATTTATCAAGGTAATCAAGTCTTTTCCTTTTAAAATTTTATAGATTTTAGGTCATTTAAGCTTAATGAAGTTAGCTCAAGTGATAGATTTTCAGATTGTTAAGTTTATATCAAGTTATCATTGTTGAATTTTAGTGAAATTGGAGTTTAATGATGATGAATTATAAAGGATATGTATAGATTATGTTAGGACTACATTAAAATGTTGTGAAAGGTATTAGATTTAATTAGAAATTCAACTTAAGCCCTATAATTAATTTTATGACATTAAGGACTAAATTGAATAGATTAAAAATTGTTAAGAAATTATACTATAAATTAAAAGTTTGAGGTCTCTAGTAATGAATTATTGGATTTTGATTCGATGCTAAATATCAAAAGATACAAGTATTTCGGATAAAGGGACTAAAATGAACAAAATACAAACTATGTTAAATTGTTGTGTTTTCATGTGTTTGTGTGTAACTAATATTATTTCTCTTGCTAAAGTCATCGTACGCGACTAAAGACGACGTTGGGATGTTAAGAGTTAAAGGAAGACGAAGATCGTAGTCGAGTAATCTCTAATTTAGTACGTGTTAATTTATATGTTATTATCCTATATTTAACTTATTGTTTAGTTTTTGACTCAAAGTTATTATTAGTGAAAGTATGTTTTATCTCATTGTATGTTTCTTGGTGACTTTATGGTATCATGAATGCTAATAACCATTCAAGGTATGATAAGTGATCAAGGTTAGTAACTTTGTTGTATGCTATGTAACACCCCTCGCCCGACCTGATCGTCGAGTCTGAGCTACAAAATGCTACATTCGTTGTTGGAGCAACTATAGTCAAATATACAGTAATAAATCTTTTACACGTGCAATCTAATGCCAAACACATTCAATTAATGTTAAACAATCAAATCTAAGTCTTAATTAAGCTTATGAAAGCTCTTTTTTCAACCCGAGCATGAAATGGGCCTAAATTGCAAAATTTTAAATATTCAGGACCGACATCGTGATGTCATCTCCCTCACGTTTTGACATGGCCAAACAATTTTGTAACACCCCTAACACGTATCCGTCGTCGAAACAGGGTTGCAGAGCATTACCAAAATAAACAGAGCAAATTCAAACATTTCATATTATTTAACATTCATGTCAGATAATATTCATAAAGTCCTTTATATGAGTCATCGAGACCCAAAACATGCATTAGAAACAAGTCGGTACTAAACCAGGTATTTAGAGAATTTTTCGCAGGATCTCAAATTTTTTCGAATGTGCGGGGACACACGCCCGTGTGGTTAGGCCGTGTGGGCATTCGAAATAGGACACACGGTCGTGTCCCAGCCCGTGTACGTACCCGTGTAACTCTCTGACTTAGGTAACACGGCCAAGTCACACGCCCGTGTGCTAGGCCGTGTATAGGTGCAGGGGTCACATGGTCAAGCCACACGCCCGTATGCCAGGCCGTGTGATCAGTTCTGAGCATTCTGTTTTGAATTTTTAAAGATGCAAAGGACACACGACCAAAACACACGCCCATGTGCTAAGCCATGTATGACACACGGCTGAGACACACGCCCGTGTAGACAAAATAAGGCCATTTCCAAGCCATATTTTTCACCCAAACTTGCCTTTCACTTACATTAACACTTTAACACATTCATAAACCAATCCAAAACATTCAAAACCAACAAAAAATAAAGTCTTATACATGATATATCACCTTATAAATCCATATATCCAAACTTGCCTATTTGACCAAAAATGCATATAAACAATACTTATAAGATTACTAACAAATTAACCATATCAATCTCACACTAAACATCCAAACATGATATAGCCTTATATATTTACACATCAAAACATATTCATCACAAGCCATTCCAATGGCTAAATTCAACCAAACACATACATGCCATTCTTGATCACTTTTAGCTTATACATGCCATTATAACCTAAGATTTAATTTACTTTTGTATACCGAAACGAGCTGATGGATAGTGTGAAGTATCTCTGCCAAGCTTCCAACACAACGAGCTTTCGAAGTACTATAAAACAGAGGAAATAAAACATAGTAAGCACTTAGTGCTTAGTAAGTTCGTATAACAGGAAATTAACTTACCATTTATTTACATTTAAGGTAAGCATACAAAAAGCATCCAAGCAAATTTGGCTAATAGCCTAAACACACAATTTCATCAAACATGTTAGTCAAGTATTTCGTGTGAATATCAAGAATCAGGGATGAGCTCGTCAAATATCAAATTTCTATGTATTTTCAGATGTATACAGGTAATGTCTCATTTAGAATTCATCTTCACTTATATCAGAACTTTTTCCGTTGAACCATTTGAAATATTGATGGATACATAGGTAGTACATACAAAGTGTACAAATCTATAATCCATCAATTCATATTCGGGAGTGCTCGTTAAAGCACATAATCGGGAAGCTCTCTTTCGAGCCATATAACAAGAAGCACGTGTGAGCCATGTAACGGGAAGCTTATCCGGGCTGTATAAAGGGAAGCTCATAAGAGCCATAATCGGGAAGCTCATGCGAGCCAATAACGGGTAGCTCCGAAGAGCCATTAACGAGAAGCTCCGGATAGCCATAAATCGGGAAGTTCGAGCGAGCCATATCTGGAAGCTCCGGAGAGCCATTAATCAAGAAGCTCATAAAAAGCCTTTAGTTGGGAAACTCATGAAGAGCCATATAACGAGACGCTCATAAGAGCTACGGTGTGCCCACAACACATGCAAGATTACAACCGATCGGGATGCTCTGAAGAGCTACTAACGGAAGCTAACAAGAACCATATAACGGGAAGCTCGAGAGAGTTAATAACAGGATGCTCTTTTAAGCTATGGTGTGTCCGCAACATATGCAGAACACAATCAAAACAGGAAATCCTGTATCCACCGAATTTTATTTGCTTAAACGGGACTTGAAATTTATCGGGCTTTGTCAGATATGTAGTCAATTTCATTCAAATATGAATTACATAATTCACATATACAATATTCAATTCAAACATATAAATATACATAATTTAATTATACGAACTTACCTCAACAATGTTCGTGTATACAAAATCAACTAATCTGTTACTTTGTCTTTTCCTTGATCTAATTCCGTATTTGGTCTATTCGGATCTATACGAGTAAATTTAACTCAGTTTAATACAATTCATATTCAATTCAATTCACATTTTAGGCAAAATTACCATTTTGCCCCTATACTTTCATTTAATTATGATTTCATCCCTAGGCTCGGAAAATGAAATTCATGCAATTTAATCCTTATTCCAAGCCTAGCTAACTTTTACATGTAACATTTTCAACCCATGTAATTCATAAAATTCAAAATTTTTCCATAAATTTTACATCTATTCAATTTAGTCCCTAAACTACAATTTCATCAAAATTCACTTTACAAAAGTTGTTTATCTATCAACAACCTTTTATTTTCTACCATAATTTCATAACTCATACATAATCATCCATGGAAAAACCCTAGTACTTTGACAACTTTACAAATTAATCCCTGAGATATCTAAATTAAGCTATCACGATCTCGAAAATATAAAAATTACTAAAAACGGGACAAGATTACTTACCCAATTAAGCCAAATAATATTGCTTGAGTTCTTTTCTCTTAGCTAAGGTTTCCATGCATTTTGATTTGGGAAAGATGATGATATAAGATGATATTAGATTTTTATCATCTTTAATTATTTCTATTTCCAATTTAGTCCTTTTCTTTATTTAATTTTCCATAAATGAATCATCAAACTTATCTATTTGTAACAGCTCAATTTTGACCCTAATTGGACAAAGTGGTTTCGGGACCACAAATCTGAGTTAGAAAAATATTTTAATATTATTTTTAGTATTTGCAGTATGTGAATTAATATGTGTGAAAATTTTGTATGAAAATTTGACCGTTTGAGTGCTTAATTTGATAAAATGACTTAAGCGCGTAAAATAAAAATTTAGGGGTCAAATCTAAAAGCACTCAATTGTTGTTATCTTTTAAAAATAGGGGTCTTAAATGACAATTAGGCCATTTAAATGATAGTGGGTGACTATGGACAACTTTATCCTTATGTTATATGAAATATAAATTATTTAATAAAGGTTAATAAGGTAAATAAATAAAATACTAATACATGTTAATTAAAAACAAAGTAAAAATTCAATTGTTATCATCCATGTTTAGCCGAAACTAGAGAAAAGAAAGAAGAGAAAAACACAAGCATAGATTCAGCCATATTCAAGCTTGATTTAAAGTTCGTTTTAGCTCGATTTTTGATAAATTTTACGTTTTTGAGATTGTTGCTTTAGCTCGGTTTTTGATAATTTTTACGTTTTTGAGATTGTTCCTTTGAATACTTCAAAATCCATGTCTTAATTTTGTGAATTGTTGATGATTTTGAAATGTCCCATTGATGAATGCTTGAGCTTTATGATAGTTGATGATGAAAAATGAAAGATATGTGAAAGATTAACATGTTTTGTCATTGAATTTTTGGTGAAATTGAGTAATTAGGGCTAAATTGTGAAATTAAATTTTTGGGGACTAAAATGTGAAATAAATGAAATATCTGGACTTGTATGAGCACTAGGTACATTTGGCCATTGTATAGAGTGGACAAATTTTGTGTATTTTATGTTTTATGCAATAGGGACTAAATTGCAAAAAGTGTAAACGTCAGGGGTAAAATGGTAATTTGCCTATTTATGTGTTTTTGGACTAAATTGAATGTGATAATATTTAAACAAATCATCCGGTTTCGATTTTACACTGTCCGAGTTAAGTCTATTAGCAATTAAAAGTTATTAAGTTAATATTTATACATGTATACTAATTATATTTTGTGTTGAGCTATAACTAAAAGTATATTGATTGAATAAATTTTGAAGTATGGATGATATTTATATATATAGCATATTCAAATATACAAGTATAATCTTGTATAGATTTATGGGTTGAAATAAAGGTAAGAAATGTATATAAGTACAGTTGATATTCGAATAAGCATGTATATATATATGTAAATTTCTTGTACTGAATTTAGGTAAGATAGCTATATATGCATATGTTAGATTCGAATATATAT
This sequence comes from Gossypium hirsutum, assembly GCF_007990345.1. NCBI lineage: Eukaryota > Viridiplantae > Streptophyta > Magnoliopsida > Malvales > Malvaceae > Gossypium > Gossypium hirsutum. The sequence goes on along the minus strand of NC_053441.1, from coordinate 15,250,414 downwards.
GTAAATACATGAACAAGTCTTGAATTTAGATACAGGTATGAGTATGTATATATGTATATGTATATAATGCTCGAATATATATACATATATATAAGTTCTTGAATTTAGTTAAAGTATGAATGTTGTATATGTATAAATTCTTGATTTTAATCAAAGGTATGTATAACATATATATTAGGTTCGTATATATATAGATATATACATGTATAAACTCTTAGATTTGATTAAAGACATGTAACTCATGATTGTATATGTAGTTTCAAATAGGTATGTATATGTGACTTGTAATTTATATGTATATGTTATATTCGTATGAGCATGCTTACATATATGTATATGTTCTTTTATTGAATTTAGGAAGGACATTTATATAAGTTTATATGAGACTCGATTATGCAGGTATACATGTATATGTTCTTGTAATGAATTTAAGTATGAAATTTATATATGTATATGGAAAATTCGATTATGTATATATATTCATGTAAAAGTTTTTGAATGAAATTGAAGGTATGAAATTATTAGTTTGGATCATTATAAGGTGATCGAATGTTTCAGACTTTACGTCTAGCAGGTTTGATGCCGGTGAAAGATTTCAGACTTTATGTCTAGCAGACTTAATGCCGGTGAAACAATTCAGACTATAAGTCTAGCAGGCTAAAAGCCGGTGTACTGAATCAGGTTTTAAAACCTAGCAGGCTAAGTGCCGGTGAATCTGTTTATATTATGTGTTTAAATATGATGGATATGCATATGAATTATGTCATATGTATTTGAAGAACATGTATATACATTCGGTGATAATACTTGTTAGGCATATGTATATATGCATTCAACTATTCATGTTTAAAGTGTATATACATTCGGTGATAATATTTGTTATGTGTATAAGCATTCAGCTATTCATGTTTAAAGTGTATATACATTCGATGATAATATTTGTTAAGCATATATGTATATACACATTTGGCGATTCATGTTTTAAATTGTATATGCATTCGGTTTTAAGTGTTGATAATTATGTATGCATTTGACTATATGTAAATGATATGTAAATGTATTTGGTTATAAGATTTTGATGAGTATTTATATATACAATTTGTTGTATGCATGTTGTTTATATATATATGTACTCATTGATATGAATTCTATGAGTTCATATATTTGGTTATAAATAAGATGAATATGAATAGCAATTATTCAAATGATAACATATATGGTATATTGCGAATTCATTAAGTGTACTAGGAAATTATATAATTATTTATATATTTTTTAGTTATGCTATAGACTTACTAAGCTATAAAAGCTTACTTTGTTTGTTTATGTCTTTCATTTTTTTTTTAGACTTAAAGATCAAGCTTCAAGTTCGGGGATTGTCAGCAAGATCATTACTCTATCTACTGTCTCGGTATTAAAATGTTTAAATTTTAACTTATGGCATGTACATGCTAGATAATATTTTGAAACTCGTACTTCTATATATATTGTATATGAGATTAATAGCTCTTATGGTTCATTTGTATTGTAATGTCTTTGTTTTGTTCAAAATGGTCAAAAGAGAAGCTTAAAATTTTGCATGTTTAATATTTTAAAAAAAATTGAACTTTAATGAATTTCTGTTTGTAACACCCCTTACCCGAGACCGTTTCCGGAGTCGAGCACGAGGCATTACTTAGCTTATCTTACCAGTTCGGAGCATAAAAACTAGGTTTGAAAATTTATTTCATTATTCGCAGCAAATCTGTCTAATCGCGCAGCAGTTACTAAATTAATTATAACTTGAGCTACAGAACTCGAAATTTAATCCCGTAAATTTTCCCTGAAACTAGACTCATATATCTACTCACCATAAAATTTTTAGAATTTTTGGTTCAGCAAATTAATACATTTTATTAGTTAAAGTCTCCCCTGTGTCACCACCAGACTGCCCTGACCTCTAGTCACTAAAAATAAGTTTTCTCACTATAGGATTTTCATATGAAGTTCTTACTTGTTTCTATAGAAAATAGACTCATTAAGGAATCTAAGCATGTAAATTTCAACTCATAAACATTTTTGTACAATTTGTAATTATTTTCTAAACTCAGAATAGGGGACTCCAAAAACAGTTCTGACCCTATCTTACTAAAATTCACATATCTTAAAATATAAATTTCTTTTTTCTACACCGTTATTTTTCCATGAAAATAGACTCAACAAGCTTTAATTCCATATATCATTCACCCTCTAATTAATTTTATACTATCTTGGGTGATTTTTCAAATTCACGTCACTGTGCTGCCTGAATTCTGTTTCTTTGCAAAATTTTATCCTTTCATGATTTCCATGCATAATTTATCACCTAATCTTTCATAACAACAACCACCTTCATCCTTAATCATTTTAATAACCATACATCATCAAATACTTACACATCACTCATTAGCAAAATCATCACTACAAACATACAAAATAACTAAATCCCTATACATGCCATAACTTAAACGTGTTTCGATATAAAATACCGAGCAGTTGTAGTTGATAGTGTGGACGATCTCCGACTTCTTTAGGATCCTTGAAGTAGCTTTGCAATACTATAAGAGAAAGAGAAATAAAAGAAGTAAGCATAAAGCTTAGTAAGTTTACTAGCAAATAAATAACAATATTTAACTTAAATAATTAAACTCAATGTATATATCTCTAGTTTACTCTCTAGTTAATCTCATACTAATTCTCTTACTTGTTTACTTAGAATATTTGTGTGCATAACTTACTCAATCCTTGCTGCATCGTTGAACATCAATTGATAGTATAATAAGTTCTTAAGTCTTACAATTTACCTGAGCTTGCCATTTATGCTTTAAACTGAACTTTCATGAACATGATTCGTTTACAAGCCCGTTGAACTACATTGGAATAATAAGGATACTCGGGTCTCTTCTGATAATAACATGCCAAAGCCATGTCCCAGACATGGTCTTACATGGGATGTTCTCGTGATGGTGCCCATGCCATGTCCCAGACATGGTCTTATAGGGGACCTCTCATCTCGGTGCCAACGCCATGTCCCAGACATGGTCTTACATGGGACCTCTCGTCTCGGTGCCCATGCCATGTCCCAGACATGGTCTTACAGGGGACCTCTCATGATCTTAAGGATGCCAATGCCATGTCCCAGACATGGTCTTACATGGGATCTCTTTACCCAAATGTCATGACATTCGTATCCAGTACCATCCTTATGTATCAACGGGACTTTTTAATTTTAATTCTCTATCATTTCATGCTTAGATCATCATCAAATAAATTCATAAAATAAATTCATAATTGCTGGAAATTAACAGCATTAATAATAAATATTGAAATATTGCATTTATTTACCGTAAACTTACCTCGGTACCAATTATAGCCAAATTTACCAACTTAGTCTTCAACTTTATTCTTCCCTTTGTCTAACCTCGAGTTTCGTACTTCTTGATCAATTGAGCTTGGAACCTTAAAACCTTAAATTTCCCTTTTTCTTTTTCTTTCTTTCTTTCTTTCTTTCCTTCCTTCTCTGCCCGTTTTGCTCTCTGTTTCTTTCTCTGTTTCGTCTCTTCTATTCTGTTTCTTTTCTTTATTTTCTATTCTTTCTTTTGTTTTATGTATATATAATATAATATAATATATTAATAATAATATAATATAAAAACATAATCATTACTATAATATAATAATATTTTTTAACACATAAAAATCTCAAATTTTTATACTTATGCCGCCTCAACTTTGGAAAAAGGCATAATTGCCTATTTGGTCCTTTTAACTTTTCTTTAATCTATAATTAAACTTTTATCCCTATTGCAATTTAATCCTTTTTCATAATTAACTATCGAAACGTTAAAATTTCTTAACGAAACTTTAATATTATCCTATTGACACTCTGTAAATATTTATAAAAATATTTACGGCTCAGTTTATGATATCGAGGTCTCGATACCTCGTTTTTGACCCAATTTACCTAATAATTTCTTTTAAATCACAAAATTCACCGATTCAAAAATATTTCTAACTTTTTCATCGAATTTAGTGATCTCAAATCATTGTTCTGACACTACTGAAAATTGGGCTGTTACAACTCTTCCCCCCTTAAAAAATTTCGTCCTCGAAATTTCTCACCTGATACAGGCTATTAAGTCAAATCTTTCTTCCACCCTTTCAATCGAAGTCCATAAAAATTAATCATAACTCATATCACTTCCGAACTCATATCAAAACTCATTTTAGAAATTGATACTATGCCTGAACTTAACTGAGCAGCTCTGATGTTCTCTTGCCATCACTTTTTCACTAGTAGTATGACTACCAAGAAATGTCCAGTAATTGTCTGTCGAAACATAACTGAGAAACCCGAATTATCTTATTTAATACCTTTGAACGAAGATCTTGGAAACCCATCCAGCGATAAGAAAACAGATAATTTAAACCCATTGTGGAGACCCAAGATGTACTGATTCCATCACTGATTATAACTCAATTAACTTTTCAATGAATAACCGACTCTGATTAAAACAACTGAGTCGATTTTATCTATCAGATAATAACATTTCAGAATAATCCAATCTTCTTGTTGTCAAAACAATCCAGATATACCATATATCATAATCCTCTCGGAACACCAATCGAAAATTTCCACAAATAGCATTTAACTCAAACGAATTTTGACATTCCATTATTGACTTGTTGACATAATTTCAGAATTACCTGAGAAGTGAAAACCAAAATACAAGTTTGAGCTCAATCTTCCTCCATCTACACTTTTGCCGATGTCAACCCTTTCACGAAAACTAGAAAGGAATTATATATATAATAAAAATATTTCAATCATTAACATCGAAGCTTTAAACTATACCGAAGCCACAATCATCAGATAGATTAAAAACCATAATGCCATAATAGAACTGACGTTCCAACCGTATAGATAGAACAATACTTCAACATCAATAATGCACTCCAAAATAGTTGAAGAAAACCGAAGTAGTCTCAATAACAACCAGTGCAGTAATACAACTTCTATAATTTGAGATCCATATCACCGAGTTCCCATAATCAAACCAAGATTTATAACAGTAATAAATATAGTTACCTCCGGCCAATGAATATCTTGTACGGATGAACCATGGTTAATAAATAAGATTAGACCATAAGAATAATAAGAAAACCGAGATAATAAAATCCAAGATGTGAAGCTATACTAAATTTCTGAGAAGAAAAACCACATTGAATGATAAAGAGATCGATGATATCCCAGAGAAAATCCAAAAGAAGAATATCACTTGTACGTACTAGGAATAGTTGTGATAAAGACAATATAAATTCCATATATATAATTCGGAGCTTCAACCAGTAGAAATAGAAAATAGCTTCATATGAGTCTTATCATCAAATCTTCCATCAAACATAATAGATTAGAAAGCCAAAGAAAGATAGAGGAATCCCGATCATGAATCAACTAGACTAATAATAATTTCGTCTAACAATACGATTAGCCAACCTTGCTATATGATAAGAATCATATCTGAAAATAAATAATTGCATATACTTCTGAGGATAAAAGAGCATATAGAATACCCATATAGAATACCCAGAAGAGATCATTGTAAAATACTCAACTATAACAACTGCATTCAGATATGTTTGCAATTTTCAACACAATCCCACTGATTACTAAAGTCATCAATAATCTCACATTATCTCAATCATTAAAGAAATCAATTCAGAAGAAATTCCGATTAACCTGCTCTTTAAATTTTATACCTGAGTAAGTCGGTTACTCGTGAATAGCTTCTTCCTTAATAGCGACATTGCAAATCCCAATAATCATTTTAAAAAAATCTAATATCCTTTCTAGAACTCTCTTTACTTACTATCCCATCCACAATTCTGACTGCATTATTATTCCTTCAATTATTGAACTCTTCAATTTCACACTTGTAAACTTAATGAATACAATTCTTGTAAATTCCATTGTTCAGGTGAGGGGGTGAAGGTCGTAAAGCCTCAAAATTTGACTCTTATATATATACTTATATATATATACACATAACATGACTTTTATCGTCAATATATTCATTACAAACATTCATTTCATACCTTATAAATCTTTACTCATATAGGCAACTCCCCTTTCTGTATCAAATACTCAAATATCACTTTCATCACTGTCGGAACTAGATCAATTGGAGACATTTTTGTCTATTAGTAAAACATTTCTCATTTATCAAGGTTACTCTTTTAAGTGTATAAATGTATATTTTCATCCTTATCTATAAGGATTACTATTTTAAATCTCCATACAGAACTAAATAACATTTACTTATTCACAACTTTAAATTATTTTATTACAAATACATACTTCTTTATTCACAGCTTTGTAACTTATTTTTCCTTTATAATCATTCATCATTGAATCAAAGATAATCTTTTATCTTGTAACATTTTTTTTCTTAGCAGAGGCCCAGTAGACGAAACAGGACACTTAGGAAATATGGGACTGATATAACATTTGATGGCACCGTCCCTTCTGCGGGAATAGGTGCATTACTCTCTACTTCATCTGTACTAGCTCGTTCAGGATCCATAACTATAAAAGAAAACATTTTAAAATCGTCAGGAGTCGTCACACTATCAAAATATATAAGTATGGCATGTATAGGTAGACTCTTATTCTTACTGAGTATTTCCGAGAACCGACTAAACCTGCTCTGATACAAATAAAATGTAACACCCCTTACCCGAGACCGTTTCCGGAGTCGAGCACGAGGCATTACTTAGCTTATCTTACCAGTTCGGAGCATAAAAACTAGGTTTGAAAATTTATTTCATTATTCGCAGCAAATCTGTCTAATCGCGCAGCAGTTACTAAATTAATTATAACTTGAGCTACAGAACTAGAAATTTAATCCCGTAAATTTTCCCTGAAACTAGACTCATATATCTACTCACCATAAAATTTTTAGAATTTTTGTTTCAGCAAATTAGTACAGTTTATTAGTTAAAGTCTCCCCTGTGTCACCACCAGACTGCCCTGACCTCTAGTCACTAAAAATAAGTTTTCTCACTATAGGATTTTCATATGAAGTTCTTACTTGTTTCTATAGAAAATAGACTCATTAAGGAATCTAAGCATGTAAATTTCAACTCATAAACATTTTTGTACAATTTGTAATTATTTTCTAAACTCAGAATAGGGGACTCCAAAAACAGTTCTGACCCTATCTTACTAAAATTCACATATCTTAAAATATAAATTTCTTTTTTCTACACCGTTATTTTTCCATGAAAATAGACTCAACAAGCTTTAATTCCATATATCATTCACCCTCTAATTAATTTTATACTATCTTGGGTGATTTTTCAAATTCACGTCACTGTGCTGCCTGAATTCTGTTTCTTTGCAAAATTTTATCCTTTCATGATTTCCATGCATAATTTATCACCTAATCTTTCATAACAACAACCACCTTCATCCTTAATCATTTTAATAACCATACATCATCAAATACTTACACATCACTCATTAGCAAAATCATCACTACAAACATACAAAATAACTAAATCCCTATACATGCCATAACTTAAACGTGTTTCGATATAAAATACCGAGCAGTTGTAGTTGATAGTGTGGACGATCTCCGACTTCTTTAGGATCCTTGAAGTAGCTTTGCAATACTATAAGAGAAAGAGAAATAAAAGAAGTAAGCATAAAGCTTAGTAAGTTTACTAGCAAATAAATAACAATATTTAACTTAAATAATTAAACTCAATGTATATATCTCTAGTTTACTCTCTAGTTAATCTCATACTAATTCTCTTACTTGTTTACTTAGAATATTTGTGTGCATAACTTACTCAATCCTTGCTGCATCGTTGAACATCAATTGATAGTATAATAAGTTCTTAAGTCTTACAATTTACCTGAGCTTGCCATTTATGCTTTAAACTGAACTTTCATGAACATGATTCGTTTACAAGCCCGTTGAACTACATTGGAATAATAAGGATACTCGGGTCTCTTCTGATGATAACATGCCAAAGCCATGTCCCAGACATGGTCTTACATGGGATGTTCTCGTGATGGTGCCCATGCCATGTCCCAGACATGGTCTTATAGGGGACCTCTCATCTCGGTGCCAACGCCATGTCCCAGACATGGTCTTACATGGGACCTCTCGTCTCGGTGCCCATGCCATGTCCCAGACATGGTCTTACAGGGACCTCTCATGATCTTAAGGATGCCAATGCCATGTCCCAGACATGGTCTTACATGGGATCTCTTTACCCAAATGTCATGACATTCGTATCCAGTACCATCCTTATGTATCAACGGGACTTTTTAATTTTAATTCTCTATCATTTCATGCTTAGATCATCATCAAATAAATTCATAAAATAAATTCATAATTGCTGAAAATTAACAGCATTAATAATAAATATTGAAATATTGCATTTATTTACCGTAAACTTACCTCGGTACCAATTATAGCCAAATTTACCAACTTAGTCTTCAACTTTATTCTTCCATTTGTCTAACCTCGAGTTTCGTACTTCTTGATCAATTGAGCTTGGAACCTTAAAACCTTAAATTTCCCTTTTTCTTTTTCTTTCTTTCTTTCTTTCTTTCCTTCCTTCTCTGCCCGTTTTGCTCTCTGTTTCTTTCTCTGTTTCGTCTCTTCTATTCTGTTTCTTTTCTTTCTTTTCTATTCTTTCTTTTGTTTTATGTATATATAATATAATATAATATAATAATAATAATATAATATAAAAACATAATCATTACTATAATATAATAATATTTTTTAACACATAAAAATCTCAAATTTTTATACTTATGCCGCCTCAACTTTGGAAAAAGGCATAATTGCCTATTTGGTCCTTTTAACTTTTCTTTAATCTATAATTAAACTTTTATCCCTATTGCAATTTAATCCTTTTTCATAATTAACTATCGAAACGTTAAAATTTCTTAACGAAACTTTAATATTATCCTATTGACACTCTGTAAATATTTATAAAAATATTTACGGCTCAGTTTATGATATCGAGGTCTCGATACCTCGTTTTTGACCCAATTTACCTAATAATTTCTTTTAAATCACAAAATTCACTGATTCAAAAATATTTCTAACTTTTTCATCGAATTTAGTGATCTCAAATCATTGTTCTGACACTACTGAAAATTGGGCTGTTACACTGTTTTGATTAGTAATGCCTTTTAACCCTAATTCGACGACGGTTACGGGTTAGGGGTGTTACACTACTAACTCCTCTTAATGATCTATTTGCCATATAAGGACATCCAAATTTGAATTTCATAGCTATCTAATACTTATAGCTACTAGAACTCAACTTTGACATTTCATGCCATTTGGTCCTTTTAACAATTAATCATGTAATCGGTAAAATTTTCTTAATGAAATTTTTATATGATATTTCTATCATAACTCAGACCATAAAATAACTTTAAAATATTTTTTCTTACGGACTTAGATTTGTGGCCCCAAAACCACTATTCCGATTTTACTAAAAACGGGCTGTTACAAGTTTGTCACGCCGTGACCTTAGGCCACTTGAAATCGTGACATGACTCACTATCGGTCAATGTTACAACAAGGTAGATTGGTTGTCATGATGTGGACTCTGTTTTTGGTAAAAATAAACCATTTGGTGTAATAACCTGAAAGTTTTTACAGTAAGATATTATCTTTGATATAGTAAGGAAATAAAGTGACAAAAAGAAGAATTTTGAGTTATGACAACATTGGGAAGTATATTATGACATATCAATTCAAGAAAGGATTAAATTGCAAAAGTGAGAAAAGTTTTATTACCCAAGAGTAAATACTCAAAATTTGAGGGGTTAAAGTGTAAATATGAAAAAGTTGAAGGGTCAATAGTGTAAATATTTTAAGGGTGGAATAATCTAGAAACTAAAGAAAATGGATGAATTAGGACTAAATTGAAAAGCTAGAGAATTTTGAGGGATTAAATCGTAATTTAACCAAATTAAGTGACAACTCAATGATGAAATTTTAAAGATTATAAAGGGAAAAATGGTCAATTAGAAGAGAGAGAAATCTAGAAGATAATGATGATGTTGGAGATATTTTATATTAAATAAATAAATATTAGTTTATTAATATTTTAATTTGATTTTTAAATGATATTTTATTATTTTATTAGTATTTTATTTAGTATATATAAGAAAAGGAAGATGAAGAATCATTCATTCCACCATATTTCCATGCAACTAACGTGAGAAGAGAGGAGGAGAAAGAAAGTTTTACTTTCTTTACAATTTGGTCCTTCTACCAAAAATTTACCATTTTCACCTAGAAATCAAAAGAATTTCCATAGCTTCCAAGAGAGAAGAATAACAAGGAGACAATGGGGAGCTAGAATATCAAGTTAGATTCAAGAAATAGAAGCTGGTGGAGAGATAAAATCAAGTTAAAGATTGAAATCAATAGCACAAGGTAAGAACATCAAGATTTCAATATATTTTTAAGTTTGATATTATTGAAAAAGCATGGAAGTAATGTTATAGTAGAGTTTTCTTATATAAGGTCTTATGTTCTTAATATATTAGTGAAGAGAAATAAGTGAAAGTGATGAGAAATATTATAGAGAAATGGAATAAGGGAGTTATACACCTAGTAATCAACAGGTTAACTTTGAAATATCACCATAAATTGTGAAAATCGAATTAGAGTATGAATAAAATATTGAAATAAATATTATTGAGTCTAGTTTCTCATAGAAGAAACAGTGTAAGTAATGGAATTGTAAATCATGAGATATAATAAATTTTGTGAGACAAGGTCAGAATGAATTTGGGTTCCCTTGTTCCGACTTGGAAAAATAATTAAAAATTGTAAAAAAATAATTATGGGTTATAATTTATATTTTTAAAATCCTTAATGAGTTTATTTTCAATAGAAACAAACAGGAACATCATCCAAATTCTGTACAAAGAGATAATTAATTTTTAGTGAAGAGGGGTCAGAACTATCAAACAGTGAAATAGTGGAAACTTTAAAGAATAAACTGTACTTATTGGCTAAACCAAAAATTTTGAAAATTTTATGGTAAGAATATATGTGAGTGTAGTTTCAGAAAAAAATTTTGGATCTCAATTTAGAGTTCTTTAGCTTAAGATATAATTAATTTAGTGACTATGACTCAAGTGAACAGCTTGTTATGAGTAAACAAGTTAATAGTGGTATTATGTATATTTCAAGGATGTGGAGTAGAGTGGAGGCGGAGGAAAAATATATGTGAATATTCTGCTAATATGAGTTTATTTTAAAATAGCTAATTTACATGTTTTAGGTTCAGGGAATAAATTAAATAAAAGTAAAATTTTAAGGGTAATTTTGTAAAAATGCCAAAAATGACCAAATTGTATGAAATGAATTGTTTTATTATTTAAATAAATAAATTGAATGAAATATTAATTTAGATCAAGATTGGGTGGAAATTCGAGGAAAATAGAAAATTATCAAAATGTCCCTGAATTTTGGTATTTCTACAATTTAGCCCGATAAGTTCGTGTAACTTGAATTATATCTTAAATGCTTGAAATGTATGTTATTGATGGGAAGAAATCCCGGTTGAATGGAAGGAAAATTTGATGGATTTCTGAAAAAGAATTGACGGTAAAAAGGATCTAGCCCAGACGAGTGATCCTATCCTGATATAGCCTTCCCGAATAATATGTGTGAAAAAGATCTAGCCCGGACGGGTGATCTTGATATAGTCCTCCCGAAGAATATGTGGAAAATGGATTTAGCCCGGACGGGTAATCCGAATTAGGGTCTGAATTTAGCCTGGACTGGTAATTCAGATCCAAGCTCATTAGAGTAACTGTCGTTGCAGGGGATTTAGCCTGGACTGGTAATCCCACTGTAAGAAATGAGGTTCGCGGGAGTGTGCTCTCTTAAGAAATGAGGTTCGTGGGAGTGTGCTCTCTGAATTGGGAAATGTGCACACATGAATATGAATTGACGGACCCGAATTTGTACACTAAAGTGTACCCATGAAAATCCATCGAAATTCTGAGAAATTAAACGGGATAAAAATAGAAAATGATAAGTACTTAAAATCATGAAATTAAACTTGAAATATATAGAAATGATAATTATTTGATATGCTGAAATATGACATGGAAAATACATGTATGTGAAACTTGCCTGATAATTATGCATATTCAAGATTATGAACTGCTACTGGAATAAATATACATTGAACTTAAAAAAAATTATGGTACATGAAATATTGTCATAATGAATTGAATGATTTATATTTAAGAAGAAACAACAAGAAAATGATATGTATGATGACATGTAAATATGAGACTATCTTTGATACGTTGATACAAAGAAAATTATGTGTATTAAGACGAGTAATAAATTTAAGTGAGACATGGCGAGAAAATAAGTTTGTCAATATTTAAAGTACGCTAACCAATGTTGTTGCTTGAAGTTTAGGCAAGTGTCAAATTACTGTTGAATGGTAATATGTTTAAATTATAAGGTGCATTGGAATGGTAAGTGCTTAAATGAAAATATAATTGAGCTTATGAAAGAGTGGAAATGTTTCAGTTATGCAATTTCTTATGAAAAGATTTGTCATGTGATACGCCCGTATGAATCCTGCACCTAATTCGGAAATAAATAAAAAAAATTAAAATCTATATATATATTTAGAATTCTGCGAAAAATTTCCTATGCTTCCGCTTTAATCTAGTAGGTTCCTAATGAATGTTTTGAGCTTCTAGGGCCCAATAGAGGGACGTTATGATTATTTTCAGAATATGAATAATAAATGACTCAAAATTATTGAAAATGTTCAGTAAACTCCGGTAATGCCTCGTGCCCTATTCTGACAACGGATGCGGGTAGGGGGTGTTACATTTGGTACCTATTTCAAAGTTTCTAATCAAACCTATCAACATATCCAACAAATACCAATTTCTTTTAAATCAAAATAATACCAAAGCATGCCAAATACTTCAAACATCTATATTCAAGTTCTTAAGTCAAATACTACTCATACACCATGTAAACCTAGACAATGCAATGTCATTTCAACTAATAATAAAGTCATGCAATCTCCAAATTTTACCTATGATAAACCATCTTGAAACAGGTCATTTCCTTGGCACATGAATACATATTTATATATGCATCATCACCACAATTTGAATACGTTAGTTACGTTCTTGAACGTAAATGATGTCAACATTTAAAACATAATCATATAACAATTAATATGTCAAATATCATTAATACTATTTCATATTCAATTCATGATTTAAATTCCATTTTTCAATCAATTGAACATCGCCCGATGAAACTGTAGTAAAATGGACTCAAATACATAAGAATGTAATGCTCACACAAGCTAACAATATTTTAGGGTTGCTCACACAAGCTGGCATCATATCGGTGTTACCCGTCCAAGTTAAACCAATGATACATATAACCCAAGAAATTATAACAAATTTTAAATCTCGTAATAACATGTAAATCCCTGATTAATTGCACGTATAACCCTAATGGTATGCCAAACGTATCATAATCTTTTACTAAGTTCACTCGAGCATCATTTCTGTGTATTTGACATTATCAATTCTTGTACACAACTTCATTTCTCATATGAGAAATAAATTCAATCAACAATCTCATTTGCATCTTGTTCTATTTCCATATAACCAATACTTTCATGAACTTACAATTCAGTTCAATATAAACATTTGTGCCAATTACTCTAATTCTACTCAATTCTAACAAATATAATTCATACATAACTAAAAATTAAGGTATAAAGTTCCATATAAACTTACCTAGTCAAAACAACAAACAACCGAATCTTCAGGGACTAATCGACAATTTTGACTTTTTCTCAATTGTCACCGGTTTGATTCAATTCTTGATCTATACAATTATTCCATTCAATCCATTAATACCAAACATTTATACACTATGCCATGTCATGAATGAACCTAAATAATTTCATTTTTGATAACCCTAAAGTTTTACACTTTATTCAAATTTGTCCCTAAAATTGAAATAACCATAACTTTCAATATTGAGCTTCGGTTAGAAAACTGACCTCAATTACATTCATTATAGGCCCTATATTACCTATCATTACCAAAATTTTACATCAATTTCATATTTTATTCACTTTATCCTTATATACAAAATTAACAACTAAACATTACAATTTAGTCATTTTTCATAATCTAAGCTTAAAATCTATCAATTTAACACCAATTTCTTCAAGAAATCAACACTGACATCTATCAAAAACGTTAACAGTTTTGTAAATTAGTACATGGGCTAGCTAAATAAAGCTCCCATGACCTTAAAAACATAAAAATTATATAAAAAAAACCTTAATTGAGCTTACCAAATAAGGACCAAAACTTTGAAAGCTTCCAAGGGTTCTCTTTGTTTTAACTCTCAAAAAGTTTAAAAAGATGAAGAAAAAGATGTCATCTTTTTACCTAATTTGTCTTATATACTTTAATTAAACTTTTAATTCCTTAATTAATTTAATTTAACCTTAATTAATTAAACTTAATCACCATTAATCAATTATAAGTAGAAACTTTCATCATTTCCCACTAACACACATTAGAAAATAGTTTAATTGTTATTTTGGTCCCTTAGGTATTTAAAAATCTATAATGATAAGACTTTTATAATTTAGTCCATATACTTTAATTGAGTAATTAATAGAAAAAATTGAAGGACCAAATTTTAATATTCTTTTATTCTAACTCCGTAAATATTTATATTTAATATTTACGGAAATGAGGTTCTGAAACCATATTTTTGGCACTACTGAAAATCGGGCTACTACATGTTACATTAGAATTGATATGGTTAATTAATATTATATTGATTAAATAAATGATGTAAAGTTATGATAGGAACTACCATGATGCTAATTAAGCTAGATGACTTAGAGAGTAATTGAATCATGAATGAATGAAAGTGAAGAATGGACAATATTATTAAACATATCAAATTACTTAAAATTTGAGGTCGAAATGTGTCAGAAGGCAAATTGATACGTTATGATTCAAATTAGGAATTATAATATTTCAAATAAAATTTAATCGACAATTAAATTTCGATTTCATAGTTATGCTTTAGTGTTCTATGTTTATATGTTTTAATTCAATTTATAATAGCACCGTTGAGTATTCAATACTCAACTTACAATTATGTTTATTTATGTGCACATGCTTTGTTAGAGTTGTGTGACCCGAATCATTGTTAAAATAAAATACAGTGGCAAAACTAGAGGGATTTGTGCACTTCTTCTATTTGACATTGATTAGAATAAGGTTTTTCAACCTTTAAATAGATGTAGTCGAAACTCCTCTTGTATCATTCGTTTTTCAACATTAGTGAATTTCTTCTCCTCTGCCCATGGTTTTTTCCCGAAAGGGTTTCCACGTAAAATATGTGTGTTCTTATTTTTCTTTATTTTGCGATCTTTCTATTGTCATTATCGACATTCAGTTTTAACATGTTTCGATCGTGAGTAAATGTAGATTTAATTTGGTCAAGCATCCAACTCAACAACTCAGCTCGGAACATGCCTTATTATCTCTTTTACATGTAAAAGTAGTTTTTGGGTTATATGACATGTACCTAAGGTGTTTGTGTCTTGGTGATGAGTTTGCATTTTGGTATATTGGTATTTGGCCTAAAAGAGTTACAAAAGTGAAATTTTATCATTGAATTAGTAGATAATTATGGTAGATTATATGCGTTTGAATATGTGAATTAGTTGATTAGACAGTGACGTATTGATGGTTAAGATTTAATGATGTTTGGTTGTGGTTACATGTGTTAAATTGGTGATTTTGTATTGGTGTAGTATTTGGGTATGTTTTAGGTACAATTAAGTGAGATTTGGATGTTTGAAAATGTGCATTTTTTGCTATTTGACCATTAAGTCTCAAGACAAAAAGAACATATCTCGAGATTGTTGGAACAATTTTCATGTACTATGTCTCAAGACATGCTAACTTCGAAGCTAAAAATTCTAAAATAATTTATGAATTGTCTCAAGACATAGAGATTCTTGTCTTGAGACATGAATTTGAATTTTGACATATGAGTTTGGCTTTGAGCCTAACTCTGAAATTAACCCATATACCTTGTAAATTGATAAAATGAAGGTATTGAGTGTATAGATGTATGCATGTGAGTTGTAATGATGATTAAATTAATTGTACTTGTGTTATATTAACTTGAGTTGCTTCGACGACGTAGTGTGATATCATACATTCGGATTCCGCGATCGAGTCAGGTGTGGGGTGTTACAGGATTAACTTGGATATGAGATATGTTCTTCTACTTGTCTATGGATACTATTCCACCACATCGATCTTTGAACTGTTGTTCAAAGCTCACCAACTATACTTTAAGAAAAAAGAATTAACAATCCAACGACTTAAATGAAAATATTTAAATAGTTTAGTGATTATTTTTGTAACTTTTTAAAGTTGAATGACCAAAATATTAACTTACTAATAATTTAGTGACATTGTGTATAATTTACTCTTTATTTTATAATAGAATTAGTTAAAAGTTACTGAGATAAGTTAGTAAGAAAAAAAAAACTAAACATATATGTCTGGGTAAAATTAGAAGAGATGTTGTGATGAAAACTTTTAAAGTTTGACTAGAGCAAATTACACCAATGGAATAACTAAAGGTGCAGCACGACTAAGGGCCATTTTAGATGGACGGTGTATTACCTATGATTAGTATAAAAATAATGATGACAACTAGATTAAATATTATAACGATACTGTAACGTGAGATAAAAATAAACTAAATGCACTGCAGTAGAAGTAAACACCCATCCAAAGGGCCCTAAGAATCTACTAGAGTGTTATCCAAATATTAACTATGGAGAGAATGAACCGTAAAAGTGTTATATACGCACTACAACGTAGGTATAATTGAACCCATGAATTTGCCATTCCATTCTTGCATTGAGCTGAGGTGAGGTGAGTCCAGCCCATTGAACATTTCTAGGAACCAACCTTAGGCCACTGTAACCTCCCTTTGGAGAGTCCAACGGGCAGTGTAATGAGGATACTATATAGTAGTCTTATATGGGCTGCTACCTTATTATTCGAGCTGAATTGCTAATTTGTCAATGTCAAAACTGTTATCATTCTTCTGGTGATTACTATACAAATGCTCATTTTTCCTTTACCTTTAATTTAAGTCGACCAAGGCAACTTACGGATTCAAACTTAAGGCTGGGTGTTCACTAATATAATAAATGTATATGATCGAATAAAAAATAAAATAATTTTGTTTTAAAAATAACTAATTTAATTAAAAAAAAAGATACTACGTTCATATGAATTTAAATTAGGAGAAGTGATTTGATATATTAAAAAAGTGTTGAAATAATTTTTTTATATGAATTTACATCAATTAAATTTAAAAGCAATTGTCAACCTTCTCAAACCATTTTTTAATGAAAATAGAGGAACAACTATTTTAAAAAAACACATATATTCATTTCATTTTCCAAAAAATATTTTTTAAAATTTTAATAGAAACATACATTCTTAGTGTTTTTTATTATCTAAGAGAAAAAAAAAAGTATAACATCTATTTTGTAAAACCTAATCAATTTTAAATGCTTTTTTGTAATGCAAATTGAGATGCTCTTATTAGTAAAGAAAGAGAAAAATAACCGTCATAAAACAAAGACAATAAATATTTTTAGGCAATTCGAGGAAAATAAAAATTAAAGGACCTAAAGACTTCTTCATGTCAGTACAAAATCTCATATCACAAATTAAAATGATAAATCGGATCAAATATAAGACAATCACTCCTCTACTAGAGAATGAATAAAACCTTCTAGCTCTTCAAGACATTTGTTCCGTGACACTCAACTGGGATGATAGATGTTCTGCCTCTCCGTCTCCACAACCTCCTAAACCACCATCGGAGTTTCTTCAATCCACCAGACATCACGTTTTTGCCGAAATCCTTCCTTGACCAGCAGGTGAGCTACTTGGTTTCCCCCTCTCTTTATATGTTGGAACTTGATTCTTTTAAAACTCACATAAATATTTTTTTATTACATGTATTTTTGCAAATTATGCTTCATATGTCATAGTTAAATATTATATAAATTAAATCGATTATAATTTTTTGAACAAAAAATAATATGACAGAACTTTATTTAAGAAAAGAAATAAGACTTTGGCAGGAATAATGACAACCACAAAAACAACCGCAACATTACTAATTAATGGATTTATATTTGCTACCAAGTAAGATTCTCTTTTAATTTGTATGGTCCAAATTACTAATTAATTTGTAAAAGTATTAATTAGAAAACATTGTCGATTGAGTCTTAACTCAATTGGTATGAATATTGTTGTCGATGCAGGAGGACATGGGTTCGAGTGCGTTAAAACGCATTATCCTCCTATTTATGGGTTAAAAAGGGATTATAATAATTATAGACATCGTGTCAAAAAGAGTATCTATGATCAAAACTTATAATAAATAGTGGGATGGTTTACTTGTCTATCTCATTTGTAGTCATAGCTTGGTGGTATTGAAACACTTGTTCTTCATTTGTTGACGGTATAAGTAGAGCTATATGTTTATTTTTATGAAATATTAAGAAAACTATTTTAAAATTTTGAAATTTAAATTTAGAATTATATGGATAATTTAGCATGAGAATAATAAGTCGAATAATTTAGAGTTGAGAAGATAAGTAGCAGAATAGTTGTGTGTGAAAAAAAAAAGTGAAAATGTTTATAAAGTTTAGGTTTAAGATTATTAAGGACATTTAATAAGACCTGACATTTATCAAAGTTATAGCTAGAAAAACATATTTCAACAAATAATCTTGGATGGCCTTAGTAATTAAGAAAGTACAATTTTTCAATAAAATTTTTAGGGTATATAACCCAAAATATCAATCTAATCACAATGCCATGCACATGAGGTGAGCTGAGCAGGTCGGCAGGTGGGAGTGGTACTGTGCTGAAAGCTAACCCGTACCCATCGATGACAAAACAGCCAGGTCATGGAAGCAAGCATATTAAAGTTGAAAAGGGCGAATTTTCAGGGGCTGTCAATGATTGAGTGGGGGTCTAATTGAAATCAATATATATATATATATATGTGTGTGTGAAATAGTGATTACAGGACAAAAAAGCGAAGGAAGCCCAACAAACGACACGACCAGCTAAGCCCGCTCCACCATCAACCGCCACTTCCCCCATCATCACAGTCTTGAGAGAGACTCATCCATTCCCTTTTAAAGTAAATGACAACGCTCCACAAACTTCCTTTTTTTTTGACACAATTTTGCACCGTACCCGCACTAACCGTCCATGTGGATAGTTTCACAATAATGGAGGCAAAAACTGGTCACCTCTTTTATGTTTCCATCTGCTTGTTTAATTCAGTAAAAAGATATTTGCGTGTTTTTGCCCTTGCAAGGATTAGGGCTTCAAGGTAGCCAAAAATCAAACCAATTTTTACCTTTTTCATTTTTTATAATTGTGATGAAGATAAAATTAGTAGAATTTAAATTTACACTCTTATGTCATATAAATAATATATATATTTATATTAAAAAATAACCTTATCGTTATTAGTAGTCAAAAGTTCGATCCTCAATTTAGATATGAAACAATTTTAAAACTTGTGACTCACATGGCCTTCCCTTATTATGCTCTTAAAGGTGGCTAGGTATCCGTTAGGCAACTCAATATTTGGCTAAAACTACGACTGCTGCAGTGTTGCTGCTCCACCTGAGCATGAATCACATGCTTTCTTAATTTGAATGTTGGACAATATATATATATCCTCAGGTATGATAAGAATATATTAGTTCCTCCGTCGACCAGGCTAGCTATTGATTTATGGACAACAGGAGGACAGATTTTTTGCAGGCATTGATGAATGGATCTTTCGACTTTACCAACTATAGGGTTGAAAAGTTAAGAAATTAAGAGAGGCAGGATGGAAGGAAAGATAGATTTTGTTTTTCTAAAATATCATTAATTATAGAGAAGGATCATATATGTATGTGGAAGATTGTATGAAATTTTAGCTTCAAATAAGTCCAATTTCTTCATCTATTTCTGGGTGTCCCATGCCAATTTGATAAAAACAAAAACAAAAGACAAAAGAAAAGGCAGTATTTACGCAAAGAAAAAGCACGGTAGCATTGTAGGTAAGGTTCCAGCAGATGATCAGTTCCAGGGAAGTTCACTCACAGCCTCATCCTCCTTATCCTCTCCACTCTCCCGGTCCTGTTTTCCATGTGAGTGACTCATCTCAATCACAGCCCATGAGCATCACAAATTTTTTTAAATTTTTTGAATTTTACATATAAATTATTATATATTTTAGATTTAATGTCCCATTATATAACATCCGTTCCACTTAGTCAAATTGTATTTTATATAATTCGCCCTTTAAGCCATAAAGTTATACTTTATATTAACAAAATATTTTTTTTAATTTTTAATTATATAACTTTAATAATAATCAAATATTAATGTATGATGAACCTTAAAAGATTAAACTTAGAAGCTTAATATAGACTTTAAAGTCAAATTTCAAAATTAAATGATTTTGGCCCATACCCATACATATTAAATTAGTGATTTTCTTGTATTTTGATTTGTATGTCTTGCTAATGAATTATTTTCTTCTGATATGGTGCCGACATTGCCGAGAGAAAAAGAAAGGAGTTTGATGCCGAGACTGAGAGCATAGAGTAAAAAAGTACAAATTATCTTCCTCTTAGCTCCTTATGCAAAAGACCTCTCGGTAAATATTTTTGCATAAATTATATTCTTTATTTATTTAACTTATTATTTTTTCTTTTTCCTAATATGCTGTTGTTTAATATATTATTACAGTCTTCAGGCTTTTCGATTAAATTATGGTCAACAAAAAGATCGAATCTTTTTTAAAGAAAAGGGTGTCAGAAAGCAATAATTATCAATCAGTTCCTCAATATTCTGTTATTAGTGGAGAAAAATCAAATATTAAATTTTTAATACAGTACTAGTTATTTTTTTACATATTGAAAAGAAATATTTAATTTTACATAGTGTGGTTTTTTTAAAAATTTTTTATAGTTAAATAATTCATACTTTTAAAAAAAACATTAAATTAATTTATTTGATAAGAAAAAAAGAAGCATTCGAGAAGAATTGACACTTTTTTACGTTAAAAAAGATTGTTCGAAGTTAGAAATTTTACCCCCGAATTAAAATCCTGATTCGTCCCTAACTCTGATGATGCCAAAATAATCCACGCTTCATATTCAACTTTAATTGTTATAGGGCACGATTCATAATTCCTAGCCTGCTAGCCATACATGAAAAACAAACCACCACTGTTTTCTTTGGGGTGTTATTAACATCCCTTACTGATACACTCCTAAAATACATTTGAACAAAAAAATCAAGAAAATAAAAAAATCGATTTATTTAGTTTGGTTTGGTTTGAATTTTATATTGTTTGATTTAATTTTTGATTGATATTATTATGTAAACCACACAATTTAAATTCGTTTTTTTCAGATGAAACCTATTTCATAAAAAAAAAAATCATGCTTAAAGAAATAGCTCTAATAGATGTCTCTGGGATAATACATTTAACCCTATTATTATTATTATTAAAAAAAATAGATATGATCGTACAAAAAGGTAAAGTTATAAAAATATTTCATAAAAAAATATATAAAAATAATGTAGTTTTATATTAGAGTACGTGAATTATTTTTTAAATATAATAATTATAATTATAATAATTTTAGAAAAACAAGTTATATATTAAACGTTATAATATTTTACTTATAAAAAGAATTTTTTTCACATTTTTCAAATATATATATATTTGATAGTTATGAATTTAATTGATTATATGACATATTATAATGTCTCAATTATAACTAATTAAACTTAGCAATTAATTAAATTAATTAAACAATTGACAAAAAAATAGGTATATCAATGATTTATGTATTAGATTTCCTTTTAACAACTTTGAATGATTTATCAATTTCAACTTACTAAATTCATTTTTGAAAATGGGTCTTAAAAGAATTTTATTGGATAAAATGATATATTTGATATATGATTGGTCATATAATCGTAGTTACATAGATATGTTTTATTCAATATCCTTAACAAAATATATAAGAGGATTGATAGAACTGACTCATTTTTTTGATAGGTGAGTAATCAATGGAATTACAAATGGAATAGGCATTACAATTTTTTTTGTGGGAGAAAGTATAAAATATCTAAGGGGAAGTCGCATATCGTTTTATCTATTATTGTATTTATTTTATGTATTAATTTTTTTAGTAATTTACTACTTTATTTTATTTTAATTTTATTCAATTTATATATATATATTATATTTTCATTTTTTTATTTATGGGAACAACTAAATAAATAGAAAAAATAAAAAAATAAATAAGCGTAGGAATGGATATATCAGAGAAAATTGGATTTTTTTATTCTTCCCTAATTTTTTTTTTGTTTAGCTTTTCTCTAAGACAAAATATAAAAAATAGGCATTTTAGGTTATAATGGATCAATGAATTATTGGGTTGAGCTAGATTTAAACCAGCATAGACATATTGCCAATGAATTTATAATCCATTCCCATTAACCGCTCGGGCATCAACCTAGAAAGAATCAATTCTAGGTTTATTGATAATACACAATCAACTTCCTTTTGTAATACCCTACCCCCAAGGGGAAGTCGAATCTTCGTCGCTTCCTTGAAAGAGAGGCGTCTTGAACCACTAGATACTGGAGGCTCGCTATACCAAAAGCGAGAGAAATTTCATCCCTCTCTTCCCTTTTTACACTTCCATGTCGCCACATGAGAGGCACCTAGGGGCGTAAAAAAGGATCCTATCAACTTGTTCCAGCTTAAGATAATAAGTTCATGGGATTGGTCTTACTTCACTGTCGAGAAACGAAAGAAGACTTTGATCTCCAAGTTTAATTCAGACGTAGCTCACTTCTTGTTTGGTGTAGAGTAATATTAAATTGAAATACCCAACAAGCATTAGCTCCCCTGAAAAGGAGGTGATCCAGCCGCACCTTCAAATACAACTACCTTATTACGACTTCACTCCAATCACTAGCCCTGCCTTTGACACCCCCTTCTTTGCCGTTAAGGTAACAACTTTGGGCATGACCAGCTCTCATAGTGTGATGGGGCGGAACCGACCTTGGAACAATCATGTGCGTTGCTTCTCAAATTTTAGCATTCACCATTCAAGAAATTAAATATAACTGGAGTTCCAAAACCCAAAAACCTTTAATTGGTTCATATTCAGCCAGGTATCTTCTCACCATTCACATACTACACCCGAAATTTTGTTTGGTTTTCCTTCTTACAAGTCTTTCCTATCTATATATATCATTAGAAAAAGTGCTTTTGAATTGTAGCAGTTGGTTGAACGAAAAACAAAGAGTTGTAGCATTTTGTGTTTCAAAAATCTCCCATTACCTTCCTCACTCCAATTTCAAAACAATGAGAAGCAGCAAGCCAGTTTTGTGTGTGGTTCTGCTAAATTACATTCGCCCAGCTGAGTTTCTCTGATATTCACAAGTGCCGCGTGGTCTTTGTATAAAGCATAGGTTCTGAGTAATCCCGTACTGTTTTCCCATTCGGAAATAATTAACGCCAATAATTATAATGATTGATGGGGGGGGGTCATTTCCAATAAAATATCTGTCCTTCAATCTTTTCCCGACTACACAAATAAAGTATTCGAATCCCCCCTTCCAAATTTTGCTCTACTATAAATACATGTTACCTTTCCCTTTTCCAGTATAACTCCCTCTAAACCCCTTTTCTGAGTAATAATATATAATATATCAAGCATTCTTCTCCTTCAAGTCGACTTGTTTCCTTTCCTGAGAATTGTTAGCTAGGTAGCATTTTTTTTCTGTGTGGCCCAATCCTCCTTTGCGTTATATTCCTTTTATTTTCAGTTAAGGATAGTTATATAATAAGAGAACTGATAACAACAGATAGACGTAGACAGCCACCGTCTACGTGCAGTGATGTGCAAGTAGTTATCAAATGAAACTCTTACGTTGTTTCCTTTCCTTTTCTAAGTTTTCTAATTTTTAATGTTAGTCATGCAGATGAATATGTTGTGCGAAGTTGCATATTGATGGAAGAGTAAAATGGCGGAGGGTGATAATGTCATGGTAAATGTTAACCAGGTAAAAATGAAGAGATAACCCGTTACAAACATTTTGAGTTTTTTTGGCATAATGATAAATTTAATCTTCAATATTTACATATTCTATCAATTTGACCCTTAATCTTAAAAAAAAAAAGTCAAATAGCTTTTTTTTTTGGAAATAATGACTAAAACATTAACTTTTAACGTTGTTGGTATAACAACTAACATAACAGTTCATATGCACGTCATGCTAACATAACATCATTTGTTTTATATTTAATATTAATAAATACTTTAAAAATTATCAAAATAAAATAAATCAAAGTTAAAATTTAAAAAAATATAAGAAGTTCATAAAATTTTTAAAAAAATTAGCGAGGAGTAATGTGGATTATTATGCAAGCTTTCGTGTTTAAAATTTTAACGTTTTAGTTAGTATTCTCATTAAACAAATCATTCCAACTCTTTTTCAAGAGGTTGTGGTCAAATTTAACTCTTTTTAAAAGATTGAGGGTCAAATTCAGTTAAAAAAATAAGGGCTAAATTAATAAAAAATATAAACATGAATGGTTAAATTTGTTTTATATTTTTTTATTACTTTTATGCAATTAATTTAAGTGAATTTGTTCGGTTCAGGCTAAGCTCATGTATTATCTTAATTTTATATATATAGTTACCCACGCCTATGGATTAAATTTTTATTATTATCTTTATATATTTTGAAAACATGCATTTTGAATATCAAGTAGGTATTGGAGTTTAAAGGAATAAATTAGACTGTGTTGAGCCCAAAATCAAAATATTACCTAAAATCAGAATTAAATAGCAAATTGAATTGTGTGTATTTTGAGATGCAAAATGGTTGGCTATAATAAAGACGTAATTGGCGTTTAATTTCATCAAAAATATTAATGTCTTTTGTCCGATTACATCACCATGTGAATATTATTATATAAAGAACAAAGTGGCCACCTCTTTTCTGTGATTTTCTCACTCCAAAATAATAAAAATAGAGACACCTAAAGACATATCCTGTTGACAATTAACAAGAATGATGTGACCGATTTAGCATTATTTGTTTGTGGCAATAAAATCTGGAGTGTAGGCAGCCCCAGTGGGGAATATGCGATATTGTTGCAATGTTGAGTTTCAACCTTGTAATTATTAGTAGCTCTCTTCATCAGGTTAGTTGGAGGTGGTGGTGCAAATTGACCAATATCCTAGCGTTTTATAAATGATCAAAGTGGGGATGGCGGCATAGCTTAGCGGACATAGAATTTAGTAACTTTGCATGGGTTGCTTATAGCTAGCCGTCCATTAATTCCAAAGGCCATCTGTTTTATTCATCCACATTTATTATTACATTACCTTCTATTTTCAGATATCGCTACATGCTAAAACCCGCAAATATTGGTACCCAATTCACATCCATTTCATTTTTGCATTGAAGATTAGATGTGTTAAATTTTATGATTTTTTCCAATCCAGTTCGATTCTCTAATTTTAATTTTGAAGTTAGAGCTTTTAAATTTATTTAGATTAAAATGGATTTTATTTTATAAATTTTGGATGTTATTCTTTTTGATAAATATTTTCAAAACAAAAATAAAATTTCAAACTGACAAGAAAAATCAATAGATCATACATATTTTTTTCAATTTTGATTAAGAAATTAGTATAAATATTCATTTAATTCCAATCAGTTTTAAAAAATAATAAATTTACCTATTTAAAAAAACAAAAAATTCCAAACTTTTATAATTGTTTATATATATAATTTTTTAAAAATTTCATAAAAACCATAAAAAATTTTAAATGGTAAATTTGAAACCTTAAAATAATAAATTATCAAATTAAATTTAATATAATTTAAATCTACTTAAAAAATACAAATCAAATTAAAATAATAAAACAAGACTCATTAATCAATTCAATCCAACCCTCACCTACAGTCCGTAAACAAAAAGACATGCAATGGAACTTTGTCTCCGAAGTCAAAAATGAGAGGGAAGAAAAAAATGAAAACCCGTATAACGTTTTCATCGAACGGAAACAAAGAAAATCTTCTTTGTCCCAATCCCTCCTCTGTCCCCTTCTCCCTCATCACTACCGTACGAACCGCTTATATGATTAGCCGTTTTAACCTCTCTCTTTTTCTTTTGCCTCTCTTCGATCTCCGTCTTCTGTTTTGATCAGCCTCTACACATGGATTCAGACCCCCCACTTCTGGAGACATACAAGACCCTCTTCGCCAACTCCAAGACCTCTTCCAACAACCACGACCACCGCCTTGTCATGGTGGAGGAACGCCACCTTCCCTTGATCGATCTCAGCCGTTTAAGCCATAACGAGGCGGAGAAGGAAAGGTGCCAGAAAGAGATAGCTAGGGCTGCACGTCAATGGGGTTTTTTCCAAGTCGTAAACCATGGAATCTCGATGGAGTTATTGGAGATGTTGAGGGAGGAGCAAGTGAGAGTCTTCAAGCAACCTTTCCACCACAAGTGCAGGGAAGACAAGTTCTTGAATTTCTCCGCTGGTAGTTACCGTTGGGGCACTCCCACGAGCTACTTCCTTAGGCAATTATGGTGGTCTGAAGCTTTCCACATCCCCGTGAACGATATCTCAAGGTATGTTATAATCAATTTACGGTTTTTTATTTTTTATTTTTCTTGACGATATCGCATTCTCTTCATCTCATTACCTCGTTTCTTTTCGACAAATTCGGCAAAACAAATAGTAACCAAGAATTAAAGAGCTAACGAAATGAGTTTGTTGTTATTATATATGTTCTCTTTAAGTTAAGACAGTAAAGCCTTTTGTTTTATCTATTAGTATAATTTATGTTGTATGTACTGATATCTCATGTCGGCATACAATTTAAGTTTACCTACGTATAGTTCTTATTCAAAAAAACCAACTATTACAACGATGAGACAGGACAACAACGCTCAAATCCATACTGTTTTTTCTAGGTTAATCCGATTGCTGTAATATAATAAACTCTTTTAAATCTTTGTCATATTATTACTTTCTGTTTTCCTTAATATTCTATATGTTGTGTCTAAGTTAAGTTTGTACGATTTTTTTTAAAAAAAAATTGAGTTTTGGATAATAATTTGTTTGTTCACAAATAAAGTAGGCAGTTATATGTATTTATATATGAGAATTACTAGTTAATATATATGATTTGTTTTCCATATTAATTTAAATGATCTCTTATAAAACTCAAGCTTAAAGCTTGCTTAGAAGAGCTAATAGTTGTAGACATTAATTATGGGATGAATTTAATCTTTCATACTTGTCTAGGTACTATGTGATTAGATGGGATAAGTTTTTATTATTTTACTAAAAAAATGGATTAAATAGTTTAATTTAATATTATTTGAATGGAGCAATATTATGAAAATATTTATCTAAAATTAATGGATAGCATTACATTAAAAAGAGAGAGAGAGAGAGATAGATTATGTTATAAATATTCAATTTTAAAGAAAAATAGTATTTTGGAAATTAAAACTATAATGAAAAATTTTCTTATTTTCTCTAAATAGTCAGAATATGGTTCACAAATATCATATTAATATAATAGTCCGGGGTCAATCTTGATAGGATAAAATTTTCAATTGAGTTGTTTTTTAAATTAGTATATCTTAAAATGAAGAACGTGTATTATCCTCCCAATCTCCGTTAAATTTAAAATTTTCACGGTTAGCATATCATATGAATTTCCTTAATATTACCCATACGGTTTTCTATGTTAAATAAGTTTTCAAATATTTAAGTTACAAGAACAACACAAGAATAACAAATTAAATAATTACACATGATAATTTGTGTGGGTGGTGTAGTTGGTTATCACACTAGAGACCCCAGGCTCAGATATATTTTTTAATTTTTCCAACTTTTTATACTTGATGGTCCTCTCTGTCAACTCGTACAACACTTACTGGGACTAAGCTTCAGACTGAGTTACTTATTTTCACAGTAAACATCAGGAATCACAGCCCCATGGTCAAATTGTGTGAGGTGTCACCCTATTTGTGGAATTAAGCTGCAACGTTTCGGTAGCTTTTTTCTCAGATATAGTGAGACAATTCAATGTTCGCTTTTATTTTATTTTTTTCAAAGAAGTTGGCATTTATTTCTTGTGGTCATGTTTGGTGGTAAGTGTATGGAATTTAACATACAGTACTGATACATTGCACCCTGATAAAAGAAAATGGTTCTGAAAAATCAGCATCAAATCCTTCAAAGTAACATGGGTATTTTCCTTTCCTTTGCAATTCCATTCCATGCATGTTCTTCTCGTTTTTATCTATGGCGAGTGGCTATGCATCATCCCTACTGACTTGAAGGTCACGAGTTTTTTTTAGACGAACTCAGTCAAATATTCCAGTCTCACAGCAAGGAAGGAAAAGCTTGACGTGGCATCACCAGTGGCTCTCGTTTTTGCTGATTTTTATCACTGTTATTTTGTTAAAATTAAATGTAATGAATTGGAGGTTGGTAAAATAAAATAAAAGTAAATTCATATAAAACTACAATTCTTTTATTTTAGAATAATTTTTTTTAAACTTTATTAAATTTTATTTATTTGATATTGAGTAGAATAAGGTGTTTCAATCTGCGTATTCTTTATTTATTTTTTCTTTTCCATATATTTTCATTATTCACATTCTATTTTTTTAGATACTCCCTACTGTGTGTGGACCACTTCCTCACAATTGGGAGATTCCTTTTCTATCTTCTTTTTTCAAACTACATACGTAATGATTCTAACACCTCGTAATGTATTAACCAGCACACCAATGGAACCGTTTGCCACCAAAGTCGCCATTCTTGCTCAGAAATTAGCTGAAATTTTGGCAGAGAAGTTAGGTCACAAATCGAGTTTTTTCCAGGAAAGTTGTTTGCCAGGCACTTGCTATCTCCGGCTGAACAGATACCCACCCTGCCCGATTCCTTCAGACATTTATGGTCTAATGCCACACACCGATAGCGACTTCCTAACTATATTGCACCAAGATCAAGTCGGAGGATTGCAATTAGTGAAGGATGGGCAATGGATTGCTGTTAAACCTAATCCCGAGGCTTTAGTCATCAACATTGGAGATCTATTTCAGGTGATCAATTTCATATATACCAATCACCTTATTTACCGGTTCGAAAATAGTTAAGGGTGTTAAAAAGCTTTGATTGATATTGTGCAGGCTTGGAGCAATGATTGTTATAAAAGCGTCAAACATTGTGCGGTGACGCATCCAACGAAAGAAAGGTTTTCAGCAGCATATTTCCTTTGCCCATCGTATGAGACAGTGATAGAGAGTTGCAGCATGCCCTCGGTTTACAGAAAGTTTAGCTTTAGGGAATATAGACAGAAAGTGCAGGAGGATGTTCAACTCTATGGATATAAAGTAGGGCTCTCCAGGTTTCTTGTATAAATTATTACTATCACCAGCTAAAATTTATCGATTGCATCTTCTTTCTAGCTATATACATAGTTAGGTCATTAATTTGTTTACAAAAATATCTAAGCTCTACCCCATCCCAAGAAAAACTTACGGTATAACCTATAAGTCCCGCTTAATTAGAAAGAATTTTGTTTTACCTCGGCTTAATCTTTCATGATTTTTACTATCTTTAAGAAATAATATTAAATGAATTTCAGTTACTACAACTCCTTTTGAAAAGCTAAGAGCGATGTTAAAATAGTTAGCTTTAAAACTGCTTTTCCAATTAGACTTCAGAAGCTTGCCTTATATTTGAAGTAATTGAAGTAATTTTAACCATTTTTATTTGAGGAAAGAAAAATAAATCCTTAATTATAATGAATTTCTACAGTTTTAAACTTTTCATAAAATTATTTATAAAAGAAATAGAAGGAAGAAAGAATAAAAAGAAGAAGAAGAAGATATTTTACAATTTTAATTTTATAAGCGGGATCCAACTATATCAGTGTAACGTTATTTTAATTTCACATACTTTTGTATCTTTTTGTACGTTTAATATTTTAATAATTCAATTGTTAAATTTATTGATATAATTGTATTTATCATACATGTAAAAATTTTAAACGATCTGATATCTCTAGCATATCGATATAAAATACTATATATATTAATATTGAACTATATCAAATTTAATATACATTATCTATACGAATGCAATATGAAATATGACGATTTGATCATTAAATATTAATCAAATAAAAATATACGAAAATGTATACCGATGTAAGTTGATCTCTCCCTTGTTTATATATAATTTTAATATCTAAAATATGATTTATATATTTAAATTAAATTTTAAGAACAATTTATATTAATGTTTTAAAAACATTTAAGATTTATATTTCATGTATCAAAATATAAATAATAAATTATAATAAAGCAAACATTTAATAATTTATTATAATTTAATTTGATATATTTATATATAATTTTAATGAATTTAAGTATATTTTTTACTTTATAACATTAAATAAATATTTATCTTCTCAAAATATTTTTTTCTAAACTCTTAAATATTAAATTAATTTTTTATAAAACATTTTTAAAAGTATTTTCTACAATATTTTTAAATGCTTCTCGCAAGCAAAATTATGACCATGATAACATTGAGAAATCCCATAGAAAGATAAAAAAGAACATTAGGTATTGGGTAAAAAATGATTATATTTATTTAAGGTAAATTACACTAAAGTCATAAACTATTAATATATTTATATTTTGGTCACAATGAACTTCAGAAAGTTAAAATATGGTTATTGAACTATTCAAAACTTTTTTATTTAAGTTATTGAACTATTAAAATCACTATTGCATGGCCTTCTTTGCTTGCACCGTCGCACTAATTGAATGCTTTCATTCATTCCCCTTCTCTTCTTCAATTCATTTTTTTTATAAAACAACTTTTAACATCACAAATTTACGAACCAAAATTCAAACAACTTTCTTTTTTTATTTTCAAATTGATCATTAGATTGATTTGGATTTAACGTATGCTCATTTACTTGTGGATAGGTACTGATCCATTGTACCGATTATCAAATTGTTGTTTGGAGGTTGCTAATCAGACTTTAAAAAAAATTTAACAATCCACTAACTTAAATAAAAACTTTTAAATAATTCAATAACCATTTTGTAACATTTTAAAGTTAAGTGAGTAAATTATAAATTTACTAATATTTTAATTACCCTTTATTTAAAAACTAGTGCTGAAATCTCATATTGTCTTGATTAGAAATAAGATATTATTTTGTGTAGGATAAAGGTACAGAATCATTTATCAAAACTTAATTAAAGCCCCAATAATGAACTTCTTGGCTCTTGCATAATGAAATTAAAGGAATTGGGAATTTGACAACATCATTTTCTTTCTTGCAAAATGAAATTACCTTAGAATATAAGAATTATTATTTCGTACATTAATATCTCCATAATATATTTTATTTATTCTATTTTAAATGTTTTAAATACCAAGTGAAAATACACATGATTACAATTACTTATTGAATTAAGAAGCTTGACGAATAATTACCTAAAGATTAAAATATGTTGTTAGCCTCTATACTTAAAAAATTAAGATTTAAGTCCTATTTTATTTATTTAAAAATCTCAACTAATCATTAAAATAGTAAGTATTTTTTGTCAAAAATGATCAATTTGAATTTTTAATTAGATTGTTCTCATATGACATGGCATATAATTAATAAAATTAATAAATTTTGACAGATACAACACAACCGATGAAAATGATGATTGAACATTTAACTTTAAAAATACGAAGACCAAATCTCAAATTCTATAGAAATACAATCACTAACCTTATCTAAAATATAAATGATCTTATCAAAGTTTGAAGTTGAACTTAACTGCTGTAAAAAATATTTACTTGATGTTTAGCACTAGATATCAATTAAATTAAATTTTTAAATAATTCAGTATTGATTTTTTATTTAAAAGACTTAAATTCAAAATTTCACATCAACCATATAATTCAAACTAATTCAATTTCCCAAATCATAAAAAAATGAAGGTCAAATTGTTGGGCCCTTTCAAATTGGTTTATTTTTTTTAATATAATTTTCAGTTCTATTTTATTATCTAGTTGTTTAATTATATCGTATTTAAAATTTGTATTTATCTTATTTCTTTGAAAATGCATACCATTACGCCCAATATTAATTAGTTTTTATTGTTATGAGGCTGGCCATCTTACAATAATACAATTACATCATAAAATGTACTCAATCAAGGTTCTTCGTATTTTCCTTCAGAAAAATCAAATGCGTCATTCGACGGACTCATTCTTTGAGAACCTTCCAAATGTCATTGCAGGCCTTTAGAAATCAATCAACTAACTCTCCAAACGAAGTGAGCATTTATTCATCAAAGCTTCACAAAATCAACAACGTGCCGTGGAAGCTGAACAAAGAGAGACGTCTATTTACCTAACCCAATCTAATTTCTACAAAAGAACAAATGGCCACCCAGAGCTTAGAATCATACCACTGATCCTTTTCTCAACCCATTTTTCCATCACAAGTATGAAGAAAACAATGAATTCCCTTTACAAACCCATATATTTGATCACAATCTTCGAGCTTATTAGCTTCATCGCTTGTCAGTCACCAACATATAATTATCATTTTTGTTTAGGTCCAGGTAATGATACCGCCACCGCAAGCTATAAATCTGACCTTACACTGCTCTTGGATTATATGTCCTCAAACGCTTCCGACAAGAGCTTCTACAACGACAGCTTGAACGGGATTTACAGTCTCTTCCTTTGCCGAGGTGATGTTTCTAGTGATGTGTGTCGGGTTTGTGTCAGCAATGCCTCTCAAACACTCACGCAAACGTGCCCTTCTGATAAAAGGGCAATTATTTGGTACGATCAATGCTTGTTTCGATACTCGAACATCAACTTTCTTGGCCAGCTGGAGCTTTATCCAAGGCTGTTCATGTGGAGTGCTCTGAACAACACTTCACCTGAAGAGGGCGATATCGGTACCCGAGGTTTGTTATATTCCTTAGTTTCTCAGGCTCCGTATAAGAACATGTTTCAAACAAATGAAATGGTGGTCGGAAACGGACCGGGGTGTAGGTATGGACTCGTTCAGTGCAGCATAGATCTTGATGTCGACGGCTGTTCTACTTGTTTGAGAGAATTATTGAATCAGACAGAGGATTGCTGCATAGGGAGAAGTGGGTGGCGAATTTTAACTCCAAGTTGCTGTATAAGGTATGAAATGTATCCTTTCTATGAGCAAACATCAAACCTACCAGGATCAGCACCGGAGAATGAAGGTAAGCCGAACAGGCTTAATATTTAGTTATTTTATCACCCTTGAACAATTTTTATTTAGACGGCAACTTAGCTTATATATGAAGTTAATACCTGAGGAAAGGGCACTATGAAATCTTTGGGGTGCTTTCTGATTCCTATGATAAATTGGTCTTATTATTATGTATTCCTAGCAATGAGGAATGATCTTCTCCACAAAGGAAATGTTACTAGCTTTGTTGATAAAATTGTGACTTGTTAAAATAACATGAATATTTGGTACAATGTGACAGGAGGAGTAGGTAAGGGAGGGAAAAGCACAAGGAAGAACACCATTATCACTGCATCATCATTGGCAGGCTTTTTGGCATCAGTTTTGGTGGCGGGTTTCTCGTATTATTCGTCCTTAGTCAGGAAGAGAAAACAAAAAGGTGTTCTTTGACTTTTAATTTTTTTCTGGTCAAACTATAACTTGTCGATTTTGCACAAAAGGTTAACATTATTGCTCAATACTCAGTAGAAGGAACAAGCCATGAAATATTAAAAAGAAGTTCTCAAGGCTCAAAGCCTGCACATTTGACGGAGGAAAGTATTCATCTACATCTATCAGATGAGGATCGCAGCGGGGACTTGCATCACTTCAATTTAGCTACCATACAGACTGCAACAAACAACTTCTCAAGGGAAAATAAGCTTGGAGAAGGTGGTTTTGGACCTGTTTACAAGGTTGAAACCAGTTCTTTGATCTATTGACATTTGGCAATTGATTAGTATTTGTCTTAGGATTAAGGGATTCACTAACTCATACAGGAGATGATTTCATGTGTAGAAATTTCAATACAAGATTGGATCATATGTATATTAACATGCCGTTAACCTCTCACCAACGACAGACATGCACTTTTGAGAATTGCAAGGAAAAATCTTCTGTTGCAGCACTAACTTCAAAATGCTTTCAGGGGAAAATGCCCACTGGGAAGGAAGTAGCAGTTAAAAGGCTTTCGATCAACTCGAAACAAGGTCTTGAAGAATTCAAGAATGAAGTGAAGCTAATTTTCAAGCTTCAACACAAGAATCTTGTAAGGCTATTGGGATATTGCTTGGAGGAAGATGAAAAGCTTCTTGTCTATGAGTACATGGCTAACAACAGCTTGGATGCTTTTCTGTTTGGTCCGTAACGTTCGTCCTCTCTTTCTTTAACCTGTCATGTCAAAAGTCTGGTCTAAGGATTTATTACTTATCAGATCCAGGGATTTTTAATAGCTAAGAACGTTACTCTTGTGCTTTTTCTGAAGGCAGATTCTGAAAAATGTAAAGTACTGGACTGGGAAAAACGCTCAAACATCATCACTGGAACAGCAAGAGGTCTTCAATATCTACATGAAGATTCTCGGCTAACAATAATTCATAGAGATTTGAAGGCTAACAATGTGTTGTTAGATGATGATATGAACCCTAAGATATCGGACTTTGGCACAGCAAGAACATTTGGAGGCAACCAAATGGAAGCCAATACTGAGAGAGTTGTTGGCACATAGTAAGCACTTCATTTTGTTCCTTCACGCAATTATCGTTGCTAAGCATTATGTGTTATGCCTCTCTAGCTATATTTCATCAAAGGTCAATATGAGATGGAAAACAAAAGGGGCAAATAGATTTGAAATTCATAATATAAACGATTGCAAGAGCGTAGGATGTTAATATTTACTCTAATGTGCAGTGGATACATGGCACCGGAATATGCGCTAGAAGGATTGTTTTCGAACAAGTCGGATGTTTATAGTTTTGGAGTCCTAATGCTAGAAATATTAAGTGGTAAAAGGAACAGGGGGTTCTACCATCAGGACTGCGGCCAAAGCCTTCTAACATATGTAGGCATCCTCTCTTTGTTATCTCTTTATTGTACCTAAACTTAAGGCTTCTTGCACCTAAACATATGGCCCTGAGCAGGCATGGCTGCTGTGGAATGAAGGCAAAGGACAGGAGTTGATAGATCCAAACATCGCAGGCAATTGCGCGATTCAAGAGGTTCTGAGATGGATACACATTGCATTGTTGTGCGTTCAGGATGACCCTGCACTTAGGCCTACAATGTCATCAGCTATTCTCATGCTTGGGAGCAAATCAGTTAACCTCCCCCAGCCTTCAACATCTCCATATGCAGCAGCAAGATTTTTACATATGATCAATCTTCATCCACTGAATCTTCCTACCTCAGAGATTTAAGAATTTAAAGGGATAGACTCCATTGTGGTGGACCTTATAGGTTCCAATTATAATTGTTCTTTGGGAGAATGGTGCTTTATGTGCTTGCAAATATAGATGAAATGGATTCTGAAGTTGATGTTGCACCATCTAAACATTCTTCATCTGATACTACTTTTAGCCTTAATGGAAAGTTTCATACTGTACAGAATATAGAATTGCTATAATATAGTACTGTTGTATCAGTCCATATTAACAGCCTAAAACCCAAGAATTATATGGTCCAAAAGGTCCAAACTCCTCCTCTATCAGATCCATCAAAACCCCGAAATGACCTTCGAAAACCAGTGATTTCATTAACAGCTTCATCTCAAAAAGGCCCAAACAAATACATACAAGTAAGAGTTGTAATATCATTCCATTGATGTTCGAAATAAAAAAACAGGCCGATTGTGACATCATCTGATAAATGCTTCCCCCAAGTTGAAAACAAGAAGAGTCTGGCAACTTGAGAACTTGAGAAACATCTTTCATAATAAAAAAAAGGCGTCGATTTGAAGTCTAAGATAAAAGAAAATGAATGTCTTTGAATTCCCCGACCATTTAATATCAACTTGACTGTGTTTTCAATGATAAAAAAACAATAGGTTTTTCATTTTAAATGTACGGAGGGTGGAATTGAGATAAACTTGACAAAAGGAAATGGATTTAACGCTATAAATCTCAGCCCTAATTGACCTAAATGAAAGTGACATTTTTCTTACATTTCATCCATATCCACATCAACCATTTCTTCCAGTTCAAATATTATTATATTAGTCAATTTTTGTATAATACCTTCACCTTGACAGTGATCCGTTCCAATCCAAACACTGTGTGTGTATTCGCACTGAGACCTTAAACCTTCCCTTACTTCCCTTGGGAAGATCAGCTCGAAATTTTCTGAGGGATGCTTTGCTGTTTTCACTATGTGGATTCATCCCATATAAAAATTAAAAGCCCCAAACATATGTCTGGACTCTAAAATCCGTTTTTTACAGCTAGTTTCAGGTGATCACTTCTTTTCTTCCCAGTTTTTGCTCTCATCAATTGCAATTGATTGTTGACTTTTCTTTATTCTTGAACGCCGTGCTTCTTTTGTGAGCAGAAGGGTCGCCAAAAATTAGCCAATTCAGGGGTCGTTCTTCTTTGCATTTTAATAAGTGTTTTTAATAAGTTAGGAAAGTGTGGGACCACGCTCTTTTTTAGGCCAATTTTAGTCCATGGGATATTTCTAAGTCCTCCACTTGTTGAACAACGAAATGCAAATGCAAATGCAAACCAGTTTCCTTGGTCTATTAGCTGAGTGTGAAACACATGCAACAAAATTTTTAAAATTTTAAATTGATAATCCTTTTAAAATTATAAAAATTTGATTTAATTATTTAAAAATTATAAAAATATAAATTTTATTTCACCTTATTTTTCTTACTGATCCTTCCATTTATTTGGATAGAAGAGGGGAAAATAGGATACTCCATGTACAAAACACAAACAGGAACTTTATTCAGGAGAAAAAGAGAAATTTAATACTCTTGCTGCAATTGTTATGCATATTAACACAAAAATGTCTGCTTATATATCTCCATTTCTTTATCCACTTCCAACCTTCATCACTCGGTTTTTTTGTAAGCAATTGCATAGCAGCATATCCTTAACAAACACAACACGTTTAATCAAGTTTAACACGCACATTGTTTTTAGAATTTCAACATAAAAAAGAAAACATGACAATTCTCCCTCATATTACATTAAAAGTTTCAAGGCATGCAAATGGGTTAATCTTAATGGTTAGAAAAAGCATGTGCCACTAGGAACAACCTTATAATAAATTAACCTACAAGAGGATAAAACCTGCCGCAGCAATACCTGCATTTTGTTTACTTGTCTAGTTTCACTTCAAAGTTTTTCGGAGTTTTCTGCCATTAATTGTATATGTATGTAACTGACGTCCCGCTTGGAATGAGAAGGGGCACTAGCTGTGCTTCACCCCCCCTATCCCCAATATAACCTTAGGTCGAACTTGCCTGTTGAATGACAAAGAAAAATAAGATATTGAATTCTTAAATTTAATGATTATATTTTTAATCATGTAATCCTTAGTTTGTATAAAAAAATGCTTAATTAAATCTCCGAAGAAGGAAGATACAAACGGAGCTGACATCAATAAAGTGAAGGAGATTTTTTTTGGGGGGGGGTATAAGCGGATGAGATATATGTGTTTATTATAATAATATGGTTAAAAGTCATCTCAAAAACCCATATTGAAATTGATCGCCTTTTTGTTCTTTTTCCCACAAACTGCCATGCAATTCAAGATTCCCGTCTTCAATATAAGAACATTCCCTAGGACTCTTCTTTTCCACACGAACAGCACCATCCAAAAATTGCCAGCTAAATGAAGATTCAGGATTTGCTAAGATGGGTTTCTCTCATTTTCCTCATCAGCCAGGGCCAATCCCATTCAACGCAAAAACATCCTATTTTAGATGATAATCTCACAATCGAGAGCTTCATCAACAAAACTCTCCAATGGAGGAAAAATACTCTTCACCTGTTAAAGTTGCAGGGGAACAGACTGGAGCTATCAACCTCCACAGTGGTAGCAGCAGTGTTGAGCTTCGTAGCTGCCTCCATATCTAGTGCGGGAGGCATTGGTGGGGGAGGGTTGTTTATTCCCATTCTCACCCTCGTGGGTTGTTTAGACCTCAAAACTGCCTCTAGTTTCTCAGCTTTCATGGTGACGGGAGGGTCAGTTGCGAATGTTATGTTTAACTTGGGTGCCCAAAGTGCCATGTTTGGGGGTAAGTCTTTGATTGACTATGATATAGCACTTTTGTCGGAGCCATTCATGTTATTAGGCGTCAGTGTGGGAGTAGTTTGCAACCTTGTGTTACCAGAGTGGTTGATCACCATCATGTTTGCCGTTTTCCTCGTTTGGTCTACCATTAAGACTTGTGGAAACGGGGTCAGGCTTTGGAAAAAGGAATCGGGTCGACATCCAGGAACCTTAGATGGGTACGGAGAACTGGAAAATGGTGAAAGCGGCGAGGTTAAGAGTCTAAAAAAACCTTTGGTGGATACGGAAGATAAAGAAAGTAGTAGCAGGTTTCCATGGAAGAAACTGATGGTCTTAATTATGGTCTGGTTTTCCTTCTTTGCCATCTATCTCCTTCGTGGGAATCGCTATGGACAGGTAACATTTTCTTGTCTAATTGTCTCGTCTTTCTTTGGGATAAATTTTGCATGACTTTCCTACTGTTTTCATTTTCAAATACGTCTTGCTCTTGTAATGTCCGGATTATGAAATGATTATTAAATGAAAATAATAACAACAATCCCATTTTTCAAGAAAAAGTATTACCTGACTGTTAGGCTTATGTTAGAATATCTCACAGGATTCTGCAAATCAGCTTTATGTGTATACCCTATTCTTTCCTTTGCAAAAGTTGCCTGGAAATTAAAGGACCATCTACTTTAAGGAAATTCGTATATTCTGTAATTAGCTTAGTGTAATCTAAAATGAATTTAAAATAATAGGTAGAATTGCTGATGCTCAAGGGTTGATTATAGGCCAAGGTCTATTTTCTCTTTACAGCAAACCCACTGGAAACATAAATAAATAAATAAAAAGGAGTGCAGAGTGAAAGCTACCTTATTTTGGATTTACCTGGAGAGTGAAAATTATCAATAGGCATTATGCTAAGTATATATGGTCCACTAGCTTTCAGTTTATGTGCCCACTTTTTGTATTAATCTTAATCCTTACATAGCATCAATTTTACAAAATTAGAAGCATAAAAAAGAGAGAGAGGAGATTTTTAACTTTTATTTAAAAATTTAAAATTGCATGGAATGATGGGGATGATCTTGAATCTATGTGATCAATCATGGCATGTTCAATGTTCATAGTTATTCAAGAAACATGCAGGGTGTCATACCACTGAAGCCTTGTGGAATAGGATATTGCTCTCTCTCCTTGCTTCAAGTTCCCCTCGCCATAGCTTTTACTGCATGGATCCTTCGCAGAAAAGAGTCCATTGCAGGCCAAGGTCCAAATCAGCAGGTGCTTCACAAAAATCTATTTACAAAATTAGCCAGCTACTTGAGAAATGATTAAAAGTTTTTATATTTTTTTTCTTTTTTTGTGAAGGGGTTGGTTAACAAGCTAATTTTCCCCTTAATGGCTCTAATGGCTGGGGCCTTGGGTGGAGTTTTTGGAATCGGAGGTGGCATGCTTATATGCCCACTTCTTCTTCAAGTTGGAGTAGCCCCCGAGGCAAGTAAACCAGTTTACATATCCCTGTTTAACCATAATAGAGTTCCATAGTTTTATCTACAGCAAAAGCCAAAAAGCAATGATGTAACCATTTGCTCCAGGTGACGGCAGCTACATGTTCTTTCATGGTTTTCTTCTCATCCACGATGTCTGCATTCCAGTACTTATTGTTGGGCATGGAGCACACCGGCACTGCCCTTATATTTTCGGTTATTTGTTTCATTGCATCGCTTCTTGGGCTGGTGGTGGTGCAGAAGGCCATAGAACGGTTCGGAAGGGCATCCCCAATTGTGTTCTCAGTTGGTACGGTGATGGCTCTGAGTGCCATTTTGATGACTACCTTTGGAGCTCTTGATGTTTGGGACGACTACTCATCAGGAAATTACATGGGATTCAACCTACCTTGTTGAAATCAAATTTTGAAGACCTGTTTGGATAGCCAACCGCGTTATATTTTAACTTTGTAATCGAGAGGTAGAAGATTAAAAACCTTACTGTGTTTACAAGAATCTGAGGTTTCCATTTCCCATTTAGAGATAAAAACATTTTCAAGGAATATCAAAGGGCAACTTCATCAAATGGCTGATGCTATCAAACGATTGCAGCTAAGGAATCAAATAGGTAAAAAAGCAAATAAGCTGGTTTCACTTGATTACACGTACAAGTTACACAAAACTGCTTTAACTGCAATGTAATCAATGCTTTCCAACTTTTGGGGATACAAAAGTTAGAATATCCGAGCAATCAATGTAGTTTCAAACATTGCTTTCAGTTCTCACTTCACATACTCTTTCAAAAGGGAGTAAAATAGTAAACAGTGCAGATCAAAAAGATCAACACCCGATGAGATGACAGATACAATTATGAACAATGGTTGTTTCTGCTAAGGAACGCAACCTCAAAATAACAGGTTGCCAGCTTACGCAACAGGAGGGCGGAGCATATGATCCTGTGATGTATCGACAGCAGCAGGAGGCAAGAACTGCCACATGGAAACTCCGGGATAGCCAACGAAAGGCACCAGTTTCCCACCAACAACTTGGCTTGGGGTAGAAAATGGAGTAGGAATAGCAGGAGCCTGAGGTATGAATCCTGGCTGAGAACCTAATGCCTTTCCTTGCCGCTCGAGATTATCTTTCTCGGTCTTTAGCCTCTGC
Source organism: Gossypium hirsutum (assembly GCF_007990345.1). Classification (NCBI taxonomy): domain Eukaryota; kingdom Viridiplantae; phylum Streptophyta; class Magnoliopsida; order Malvales; family Malvaceae; genus Gossypium; species Gossypium hirsutum. The sequence continues at coordinate 15,209,161 of NC_053441.1, read as the reverse complement.
TTCTCATCACGAAGTTCGTTCTTTTCAGCCTACAAATAGAACTCAGCCCATCATATACAAGAAGAAATGGATACTCAAGCCACCTGGAAATTTTAAGCAATACTGATGCATCTAATAAATTTTTTAACATGCAACACTTGTACATGTATACTGCCAAATATAACATAGAATAAATGAACATCAAAATCCAAGCTCACCTTAAGCTCATTAATCTTCTCCCGCAGACTCTCATTTGACTCCCTCAGTTTCTGGGCCTCATCCCGTAATTGAGTAACCATCCGAGCAGCGTCAACTAATATTACAGCCTTGTCCACTTTGGAAGACCTTCCAGGCTCTAGGATAGAACCCAATTCTAGGAACCTTGAGACATTAACAGACAAATATCAGAGGAAGCAAATTGGGTTGAAGGGAGAGAAATAGGGACAACAATACATGCCTGTCATTTAGCTTATCCCTTCGCATCTTTTCTCTGCAAGCTTTGGACCCAGATGCACTGGATGATCCAGACCTCATCCTGAGACAGAATAGGGAAGGGATTACTAAAGCAAACCAGGTATGAAACCAAGCACAATGGCAATATACAATAACAAAAGCAAAATAAAGTAGTTACATACCGTTTTCGGGAGCCTGTTTCATTAAGATTGTCTGAATTCCCAAACGATTCAGTGAATTCAACACTGCAGAAGCATGAAGAAAGGTCAATGAGCAGGTTTCAAGAACAGTGAGAAAATTAACATAGCCTAACTTGAAGGAGAAACTGGGGGCCTTGGTAGCTTGCCAACCACTTAGTCCATTGCTAAACATAATGGTAAAATATAAGGCTAAACAAATAACAAACTGGAAACAGAACTACAAAAGTTGTAAAAAAAAAAATCATTGCTTTGAGAACTATAATGTTAGAAAAATCCTTCCTTGGAACTTTTGCCCACTTGAAAGTTGAGCTAACCTAACATGAGGTTTACAACTAGTAATGAATTCCATGTCATTTCGAAGTTCATAAGCAATGAAGAAAAAGGGAGAAAAGAGGAACCTGAGAGGAGTAGAGCAAGTAAGGGAAGGAGATGACCAGATTGGGGCTGAAGGGTCAAGTGAGGGAAGATCACCACCAGGGACAGGAATGTCTTCTAACAAACCATAATCATCAAAAATCCAAGCATTGGGATTGTCAGAGGAGACCAGGTCCTCTGCACCCGGTTGCCGCCGGGATATCATTTTTCCCGGCAAGGATTCAGTTATGCCAGACAGCGGAAGATGTTTGATGCAGGAAGTGAAGAAAACAAAACAAAAGAGAACAGAGAGATAGATTGGAGATATGGAACGAGTGAATTTGGTTGATTTGGGGGAATCTGTGAGGGAAGAATGTGATGGTGAGGAAAGGTGGGGAATATTTTCTTTGGATTTGGACTCGGGAACCGAAAGAGATTTATCATTTGAGAGAAAGTCTACTCCTTTTTACCTTTTCCCAAAGTTGTTTCTTTTTAATGTCACTTGCACTCCACCACTGTCACAACTAAAGTCACCACACCACGGCCACATCCTTTCGGTTTCGCCTACGCAAGAAGAGTCTGTGTTGCTTTCATTTTATAATATTGTTCCCACATTTTAAAATGTTTACCTATTTTAATTACATTTTAAAATTATCAAAATTACGAAGTTATTTTTATTAAAATTATTAATTTAACTATTAAATGAGACATTAAATTCACATTTTATAAGATCTGTTAAAATTTTTGAAACATTTTTAAAAAAATTACTGTTTAATATTTCATTTTCATTTTCATGTTCAGTTTTAATTTATTTTAGTTTTAACTTTTATTTAAGATTTTCATTTTAAATTGTACTGACATGTTATTAACATATAAATTAACAGCTTTAATAATAATAATAATAACCTAATTAATATAAATGTAATAAAAATATTTTAAAATTTCAGGATTAATTTAAAATAAAATTCATAATTTGGGAATATTTAGTTTAATTAACTCCAAAAATAAACAACAGTCCTTTCTGGAATTGGGCTTTTATGTTTAATTCTTTCAATCACTAGAAAAATAATAGACTTGTAGATTAGCTATGAAATTCTCATTTGTAAGCCCAGGAAATAGGGCTATTTTGGTCCGCCGCTTAGGAAGCAAATTTAAAAAAAAAAGTTTGAAGTTTAACCCCCTTCACTTTCACCACTCGATAATAACAAAACAAGAAATTCGATATCTTCATGCTTTATACAACAAATATGGTCAAGTGAATCGGGTTCTAGAGTGCCATCTTATCAATCACACTTATAAGAACGCGATGCAAACACCTTTTTTTACACCTTCAAACATGTATAGACATCACAAGCATCCATACTATGCGACATATACACGATTGGATTGCACAAAGGCATCAATCCTTTTCCTTATCTCTTCTGGGTTTGCTCCCACCAACTTCTCTACTACAGTCCCTCCCTTCATCAGTAAAAATGTTGGCATTGCCTTCACCTCCATCCTCGTTGCTACCTCCTACAATAATCAACTCATATATATATATCATTGCTAAACCGCTTGACCTAACCAGAAACCTAATCTGGAATTAAAAAATAGAGCACAATGTGAACCCACTATACCTAATAATACCAAAAGAAATCATCCTTATCACAAAAGGAATGATACTTATCCTCCAATCCACAAGTTGTGATGATCCAACTTACAAGCCAGACCAGGGGCGTAGTTGAGGGGCGGGCCCCTCAATTTTTTAAGATCTATTTGGGATTTGGTCCTAATTTTTTTAAAAATTTTAAATTATCTTTGTATAATGAGTTGAAAATAATGTAAAATTGTATTAGGTCCTCCAATTTTCTTTTCAATTTAGTCCTAATAAAATTTGTGTGGATTACAAACAGCTCTATCTCCATTGTGATCAGTAGGTGTGAAGTCTAAATTTAAATGCCAAATTGCCAACCTATTATTTTAAAACTCAAATCTGAACAAAATATCAACAGATCATATAGTTGTTACCTTAACATCATCAACATCAACGGTGAGAAACAGGGCATCTTGAAAAGCTGAGGCCAGTTCTTTAAAATAGGGGTTCATGGTCACTGAAGGAATACACCATGAAGCAGTAAAGTGTACAACAATCTACAACAAATCCAGAAGAAAAAAAACTGAAATTAAAAAATAAACCATAACAAATTCCTTGGTTGAGATCAACAGACTGACCATTTATGATAAAGACATGAACCGTGGAATGTGGATATGGAACTTTTATAAGACAAAGCAAAGGGGACAGATGGGATTGTTGTAAGGAACAATGATGGAGGACGAGGACCAACGCTAAACTATTACCACTAGAAAGAAAATAGACATGGAGGTGACTGATTGAATAGCTTACTGGGCAGCCTTGATTTGTAGCTTGGTTAAAATAGAAGTCCCAGGATTCAACAGAGTCAATCTTCACAACTCTGGACTTGTTATGCTGCTCTGGAGCCTCCATGTTTTTCTCCTTCCTGCTCTTTCACCTCCCTAGGCGGTTCTCCTTGATGCTTTGGTTGTTGGCTTTGCTTGTTTGAACAAGAGAAATGTCTTTTTAGACTACGACAATACATTTAAAGCTAGGCCCACATTATTTTGATCGAAATTGTAAGATGAACCTTGAAGGAAAAGACAAAAGGAACCCTTTGAAATTACTGTGGGCGTTCTCCTGATAAAACCCCTGTTTTTTCCTCCCTTGATCTTGATAATTTCAACTTGTTAACGCTGTAGATTTCATTATATACTTTTGTCATATTAGCTGCCATTCCTATTCTGTATATAATATTAATACGTTTATCTTTTCTTTTGGAGATACTTGAAGGTTCTAGACGTCTAGAACTACAATGTCCATCACAAATAAAATATCTCCCCAGTTTGTTACTTTTTCATTAGAAGAGAAAATATGAAGTGTTTTTTTTTTTTTTGTGGCCATGAAATTCGTTTCAGTTTTGTCAAAACCTTGTTTTAGCATGTTTACAGAAAGGTGTCTTCCAGTGTTCTGAAATCCCAGTCTGCTTATATACTTGACGAAATATCGAATTAGAACTTGAAGAACAGTAAGAAAGCAAAAGCCTAAAACTGAACTCTGATAAAACATAGAATTCCTTTGTTTCTGTATTCATCAAATGATGAACTTTATATCATACAACAATGAAAGAGTTACTTTTGTGCCAGAGTCAAATAAAATGCACCGTTTTTTTTTCCTATCAGAAGCAGCATAAATCTAAGAACACAAGTGATTAGTAGTAGTAGCTCAAGCAGAAACCCTACAGTGATACAAAAATTCAACGCATAACACTTGAATTACAAAATATAGTTACGACTACAGTTATAAAAGAATGTGATAATAATCAGAACTTCATTTCAGCCGCAGCTCAACCGAGAATCAGCTGCTCGCAATGTCATCTGACGGCGGGGAACTCCGATTTCACATGCATTCACTCTAGCAGCAAAACGGAGGGAGCACAGAGACTCACCCACCGAAGAAGGATCCGGTGATACATTCACAAACATAAGGGTTTTTGAATCTCCACCAAGACAAGGCTGTAATTGTGGATGGAAACAAATTTAAAAGGAAATACAGTCATTCATTGATAATTATGATATACAACAACAAACTCAATGCTATCATAGATTATGCCCCCATGTAATGTATTAAAAGAAGGTATGTTTGTCAAAGTGATGCTACATTCAGGAGGAGGAACCGTTACGGTAATGTGAACTCAAATATGATATCATCAAACAGAGTTAGCATCAACAAGAGAAGGTATAAAATATTACAAGTTCTTTAAGAGCACTTTACCTGGAGAAGATATGTCAGCTTGGAATTCCTAAAAGGCACATGATCCTCCTTTTTGGCCAACGCAAATATGACATCACTCAAACTCGATAAGCTCTTGTTAATGGCCTAGTTTTATTGAAAGACGTCAGCGTAATAACATTAAAGAACAATTTATGAAAAGGAAAAATCAAGTAGTATGTAAACACCTGAGTCTCCTTCAACCTATCTCCAGTTGCACCACTCTTTGACAATCGTTCACTTCCTGCAAGATCAATGAGATTCAAGACACCCTGTACTTGTTGCTCAGTCCCCTTACAGAACCAAAGGAAAGAAATGTCAGTATACATAAGAAACAGGGTTATCAAGAGATTCAACATAAAGAACGCACTCAAAGGAAGTACAATTACCTCGTTTATGCCCAATATCCTTAATGTAAAAACCATGTGACTTCTAGACGATTGTTCATTCATCTGCGTCCTGCCCACAGACCTGGAAAACAGAAAAATAGAACCCCCTTGAATATCCAAATGTACCGTAACATGGTCATTAAGAAGAAACTCTTTTAGTTTTGTGCTACCTACACTAGAAACTAACTGCCTCATCATTCATAAACATTTCATAGTTTGTAGTGATTAGTAATTTAAAAGAACCAAGTCTTTCCATAAAAAGTCATTCACTTGGGAAATTTCTGGAACAATTTTAATTCCAACTTAACACTGTAGAAACTTACTCAAACTAAGGTAGATGCATAATGCAAGACAAATCAGTTCAACATTGGAAAAAAATTCATCAAGATTGTAAACAATTTTACCTGCTTTGAGCAGCCTGCCTTAAAAGAGAGGAAATCTCTGTTATGGTACTAACATCGACAATGGTCAGATCACTGACATGTGTATTACCATTTGCATCATGTTTAATTGTATACTGCTTTCCAGAAACTGCACTTTCTGCACGCGTTGGATCTGAACCAATAGATCGATTGGTTGATAACAAATCACGAATGGTCTCGTTGTATATTTCCAACATTGAAGCCTAAAATTTTATAAAGGGATGATTAAAACCATGATTAACCAATGTAATCGGTGGAAACCAGAATTTTGTAATCATGATTAACCATGATTAAAACAATTACCAGCATTTTGTATTTCCATCCTTGTGCCTGCAGTGACTGGCTACTTTGGAATATCTGCTCCAACGAACGAGGTATCAACCCTTTTTGCTCTTGGGCTTCTGGCCTTCCCATCATAGTATAAGTCTTACCTGATCCTGTCTGTCCATAGGCAAATATACAAACCTGGAAAACAAAACAACCCACCAACAGCCTGTGAATGCATATTTCCTCTGTATCTAGAGGCAAATAATGTAGATCAAATAGCAACCATAGACAATTGCTAGTGATTTTATAACTCAACTATCAGAATAGACATTCAGGATTTAGCTTCAAAGAAGACAAGTATGTGCAAAAGGAATTACCTACCTTTAAATGTAAATCTTCCTTAGTTTTGAAAAGAAAGAAAAAGAAAAAACAATCCTTCCCACCACTCTCAAAAACACAAGTATAAACTATAAAGTAGGTAAATCACCTTGTATCCATCAAGGGCACTCTGGACCAACTGGGATATCTCCACAAAAACATCTTGCTGTGAAGCTTCAGGATTGAAAACCTTGTCAAATGTGAAAGGATACTTTTGCCCTGTTAACAATGAGATAAAATTTATTAAGGCTGTTGCTTTTGACATGAACAGAAATTGAATAGCAATGAAAGAACAGAAAATTCATACCATTTTGTATCAAGTCAATTCCACGGCCAAGAGATTCCGTTGATGTAGGATAAGAGACTACTGCACCTTCTGCCACACCATCATCCGGTAATAGAGGACGTACCCGACAAAATACACGAATATTCCCTTTCAGTTCCTGCAATTATAGGTAAGTTAGTATCATCACATAATTACAAGCGACAAATGGAGGGCAATCGATCTTGTAGTACCAAAATAGTATTGTGCAGCTTTTTCCTCAAATTCTCTCCTTCAATCAGTTTATGTTCCATATCTGCCAATCGATCTTGTAGTTCTTGTATGGTTCTTTTTTGTTCTAAATATTCCACCCTTGTTTCTGAAGCTGATAAATCAGCCCTCTGGAGAAAGGAAAAGGAAGAAAAAGCTATGATATCAGGAGACAGATTGATGATATTTTTGCAGAAGAAGATAAAGAAAATAAAGTCTATATTTTAAGCATTGCCATTGTTACCTTTAGTTTCTCGTTTGCAGCTGCAAGCTGAAGTTCCAGTATTCTTAGTTGCTCCCTCTGAGAAGAGCATGTTTCCTGCAAAAGGTAAAAAGCAATCTAGGAAAGCTGGCCCAAATGGATTTTACTATTTGGTATTAAGAAAGTCAACCAACCTCCAAGGATTTTGATTTCATAGTCAAGTTATCTAATTCTGCAAATGATCTTCCAGTACTTTCCTTGAACTTCACTATTTCGGCAGATAAGGCTTGAACTTTTGACACTTGGTGTTCACGATCATCCCTCACTTGTTGTAGTTCCCCTCGTAGACATTTGACTTCATTAACTAATGTTTCCTTTTGATTAACAGCATCATCTTGTGAAGCCTGAAAATAATAACAACCAAAGGATAATACAGGTTGCCTCCATGCAAACCTAAGTGCTATAGAATAAAATGAACAGTTGGCATGTATGAGGACATGTATATCACAAACCAGCTACTATAAAAACCGAAGGTTACATCACTTAGGTTGACAAATAAAACAGAAAGTTGCACTAAAGACCTGAAAATGCTTTTGCCAGTTCAGAATTAGTCATCATGAAAATCTAACTTAACCAAACAATGGCAACATTAAAATAAGGTCAAACAACTCCAATGAAGCATATGGAGGGAAAAAGGGGAAGGGAAGCAAAAGAAACAACTGAATAAGCTAAGAAAAATTATACAGCAGGCTAAAGCAAAAACCATACTCTTGACAAAGTTAATTGCTCTTGCAATGAACTACAGTGGCCCCTTAGAGAGCTAAGATTCTCCACTATTGTCAATTTCTCCTTTTCTACACGTTTGAGCGACTCACGGACTGTTTCAAGGTCAGTGATTAATTTGGAATTGTACTGTTGAAGACTCAGGATGTACTCTTGTAATCGCTTGTGTGTATTGTCAAGTGATGCAGCCTGCAAAATACAACAAAATTCAGCCTGTAAGTAGACACTAATTTAATAATAGCATCAAATTCAATATGTATATTACCCTACCCTCTCATTCGCAGCTGCTATATCCTGCTGAGCTTTCTGAAGATCTTCTGTCAAAGAAGCAACTGACTTTTCAGCAGTAACCCTAGCTTCAATTTCACTTTTATGGCGGTTAATAGCATCCTAGTTATTAAAACCAAACACATATATAAAAGAACCATTAAAGAAGAGCATCTATGCACAATAGATTTTTAAGATTGATATCATACCAGCTTTTCAGACACTTCCTTCGAAAGCTTCTCCTGTAAGGACGCATTACTGTCCCTTAACTCAGAAATAACCGCATTCAATTCTTCCTCCTTGTTTTTCTTCTCTAACTCTGCAGAATCAAATTTTAATTAACATAAATCAAGCAGTAGTGCAAATTAATGTTTAGGAAGAAGTAAAATTACCTGTATCAATGCATTTTTTCTCAGCAGACTCTAATGAATTCTTAAGCTTCTCTTTATCAAGTACATGATTCTCATCACATTGTTGAAACCATTTCACACAAAGCTTAAGCCTTTTATTATGTTCAGCCGCGTGCTCATATTTAGCCTACAATAAAAATAAAAAATAAATAAATGACAAAATTAAAATCTACAAAAGGACAAAAAAAACTAATTGCAATAATAGCTTTACCTTCAGATCGAACTTTTTAGCTTTCGGCCTCTCATTCAAAATCGCTTCCACTTCTTCTTTAGTGAATTCATGACATTCCTCAGCGTTCTCGGCGTTAGCAGCGGTTGTGGCGTCTTGGAGATTGTTAACAGCTGAAAAAGCTCGTCGGGTTCGCCCTGTTGCTGTGGGTCCTACTCCTCTTCCTAATGCTCCAAGCCTTCTCCGTTTGTCTAACGGATTTTCATCTCCAATTTCCTTCCTCTGAAATTAATAATAAGAACAGTAAAAATTAAAACAAACAGATTGAAACATTAAAAAAATTCATAAAACTAAAACAAATTGAAAAACCGCTTACGGTGGAGGGGCTGCGAGGCGGTCGGTTCTGGTTGCGGGAAGCCATAGTTGTAACTCAGTCAAAAACTCAGTTGAAGCTATTGGTTAGAGTCGTTTAGTTTATCCTAGTGTTGTATGGGACGTTGATATCAGAGAAAAGGGACTTGAAGATTGGAATTTCGATTTGATTCTCTTGAAGAATGTGGATTTGGGGAAACAAATTAGAACGTTAGGGTTTGGAGAGCGAAAGAGAGAGCGTTGTGAGCCTTCGGGAGTGGATTTTTTGAATTGATTTGAAATTAGATCTGGCGCCCTCTCCTACGAAATGAAAAATAAAAAATTACTAACGTTAACGTCTTTCGGAGTTGGACCCATTTGGGTCGGGTAGCTTAGCCCATTAATATTGATCCTCTTGACCCAGGTGTGGACTCAAACATTGGGCCTCTGATAATTAGTCAACAACTGCTGACGTAAGCATCAAACTCCTTGCAGAGCCGACGATCCAAAATACAAGCAGGTCAACATTACACTGAAATCTAACATGTCGAATGTCAAAATCATCGACAACCACGTGTCTAAGAACAATTGGTTAAGGCCATATCCGTGTTATCCAAAGTAGAAAATGGCAGATAAGGTGCCTGCGCAAAAGGCCAAAACCAATCAACATCACTGAAAAAAATAAAAATTGGATCAAACCTGAATAACACCGTTAAAAAACAAAAACCATTATTCCACATTTCCCGACATAGTAAGTCAGATTGTTGTGAAGATGGCGCAAGCAATGGCATCCATGGCAGGCTTACGTGGCTCCTCGCAGACTGTCCTCGAAGGCAGCCTCCGGGTCAGTGGCCAAAACCGTTTGAACATTGGTAGCAGCAAAAGACTGGGTGTGGCTACGCCTGGTTTCACCGTCAGAGCCCAACAGGTACCTACCGAGCCTGAAACAGGACGCAGAGCCGTGCTGGGTCTTGCTGCTGCTGGTTTGGCCACAGGGTCCTTTGTTCAAGCTGTGCTTGCCGATGCAAGAAGCATCAAGGTCGGCCCGCCTCCCCCACCCTCCGGTGGATTGCGTAAGTCGCCGATTTATCTTTTGTTTTCCACCTTGCATTTAGTTCTGTTTGGAGGGGAATTTGGTTGAATTTGTGTCTGTTGGCCATGGTCTACAAAGAAAATGAAAACTTGAAATTGTAGGTTGAAAATGGAATTGTTACATATTTGACAAAAATGGGGGCATTTTGGCAGCTGGAACTCTGAATTCAGATGAGCCAAGAGACCTTAATCTGCCATACAAAAATAGGTTCTACCTCCAACCACTTACTCCAGAGCAGGCAGCTCAAAGGGCAAAGGAATCAGCCAAAGACATTCTTGGTGTCAAGAGTTTGATTGACAAAAAGGCTTGGCCCTATGTCCAGAATGATCTCCGTCTTAAGGCTGAGTATCTCCGCTATGACCTAAACACCGTCATTTCCTCAAAGCCCAAAGATGAAAAGAAGTCTCTCAAAGAACTCACTAAAAAGCTCTTCGACACCATTGACGAAGTAAGTTTTGAAATTTGCTTTTCGTTTTTGCCATATAGTTTACATCAAACTAATGCCCTATAGATAGTGTCAACGACTGGAGATTAAATGCTGAGATACCTCGTATTTGCCATTGAATGATGAATTGTCCAATCAAGTTCACCTTGTCAGTTCTGATATGGATTTTCTTTTGTTTCTTCAAGCTTGACCATGCAGCCAAGATCAAGAGCACTCCTGAAGCAGAAAAGTATTATGCTGAGACCGCATCTACTCTAAACGATGTTATTTCCAAACTTGGCTAAGATGAATTGTTGTATTTTGGATGTAAGCATAAATCACTGTTCATAGTTTGTACATGTCTATGCTTTCCAAAGGGAAGCTTTATCAACAAGACCATATCAAAGCCTTTATGCATCAGAAACCATGCACATTGCATCTCCATTCACGTATTTACCTGTAACCAAGCCGAGTTGGTCCGTTGCTAGGGTTGATCTCAGCTCAAATCAAAAATTTGATGCACAAAGTTTAGCTCGATTCGGTTCATACTCAAACTTGGTTTTTAATTTACTCTGCTATTGAACTAAGGTTTTCATACTAGTATTTTCATCTTTTACTTGAAATTTTATCTCCTAATTTTCAAGTACTCTGGCATTATTGTTCATTCTTTCGTCTTGAAGCTTTAAATGTCCAAAAATACGGAAGAAGAAAATACAATTAAACAGGGCAAAACAGTATGCTTTTCACACTTAATAGTTGTATTGATTTATAACAGATAATAACGAAAATTAATAATTGGAATATGATCATGTTCTGTTAGCATGTTGAAGTGTGAAAACTACGACTTCAATTCATTTGGATTGTAGCATAAAAACGTACTTAAACATGTTTCCAGCAGGTAGAGTGATAATCATCTTTCTAAACTTACAAAACATTAATATTTGTTCTGATTGATTTCTCTGTTCTGGACGTGACAGTAATTCATGCCCCCGCATGCTACGCTTGGCACGTAAGAACAAGAGCCTTACATCAAGTCATAAAGACTTTGGTGTCATCCGATATTAATGGAGATGATCAAGTATCTAACATCAGCCAACAAAGCCAAGGTTGCGGTGACAAAATTGTTATATGTTGACTTCATAAATCAAGGTTAAAGCCCTATGCAACTCTTCTCTTCAAAGTTTTCCAAAAAAACATTCATATATATAATACTGATCGGCACTCAAGTTTAAATCCTGTGACTTAAACTGTGAAGACTTCATAGACAAGACAGGGAGTTAAGGCAAATGTTTCTTTACATGTTTCACGGAAATAAGTACTATAAAATCTCTGAAATGTCTGATACTCCTAATAATGGATTCGGATCTCTAATAATTAGTGATTCATTAATTGGGAAATTTTATTTTTAAAAAAAGAAAATCAGAGGAGAAGAAAAAGAAACGGCCAGGCAACTTATTGATTGAATATATTTGGCAAGTACTTCTTAGGAATCTTCTTAACTTATTGCCTAAGATTAGCTTTGTTTCCCATTTTTCTCTGTCTGAAACCTTGCCTAGATTTTGTAATGTGTATGGCTGGTCCAAGCAAGGAAATAATTGCCAAACACAGAGAATAGTGCACAAAAACAGAAACAATATGCGCGAACTAAATATAGCTTTCCGTGATGGTATGTATGCTTGTCTTGTTTAATTCTAATGGCGCAATCATAGGGTGTGAAAGGTGAGACTTTTAGGAGTTGTGGAGATTGGAGACATAGAAAAAACATACTGGTAGAGAAGAGAAAAAGGGGTTCAAAGCAAGGGAGAATAAGATGTCTTCAGCTTGGTTAACTAGTCTCAAGAGATCAGTCAACTGTAAACCAAAGTTGCCTGATGTGAAGGAACCAGCAGCCGACGACAGCACTGAGAAAAACAGCCCATGTTTATGTAGTTCAGGGTGTTCAAGATCCTTATCTAACTTGAGAGATGTCATTCATGGAAGCAAGAGACAGGCTGACAAGGCACCACGAATTGGCAGCCCGACATCTATAGCGAGCAGTGAGATTATCAATCAGATAACCCATCAAGACGTTTTCACCGACTCCAAATGTGTTCTCGAGATCAAGACTCAGTGCTCAGCTAATGATGATGGCAAGGGGGGTTCAACTTTTGTGGGAACCCTTAGGCCTGGCACACCTGGTCCTGGAGACCGTTTTATGGAACCGGCCTACAATAGCAGAAGGTCGAGGAAGATCATTGCGGGTCCTTCACTCATGAGAAGTAGCTGTGGCATCTCTTCTTCCAAGCCTAGAAGATCCCTTGATTTTGAGTCCCAACGTTATGTTTGCCAGAAATGTGGTGAAATTTTTAAAAATTTGGAAGCCATAGAATCACATCATCTTTCCACGCATGCTGGTAAAGTTCATTACTCATGTATGAACATTTATATGTATTTTTCATCTGTCAATTAGGATGACAATTTTAGTTTTACATTCTGTGATTTATTGGTTCTTTTAAAATTATGTTGTTCTGGTTATCGAGAAACTTGAAAGTCATCTCATATGTGCAGTTACGGCACTTTCTGAAGGAGACTCCTCCAAGAAAATAGTGGAATTAATTTGCCAAACAAGTTTTTTGGAGCCTGAAAATAAATTTGGTGAAATTGAAAGGATACTGAAGATTCACAACATGCAAAGAACTCTTGTGCAATTTGAAGATTACAGAGAAATGGTAAAGCTCAAGGCAAATAAACTATCCAAGAAACATCCACGTTGCCTAGCTGATGGGAATGAGCTTTTGAGGTTCTATGGCTCAACCGTTGCATGCTCTCTTGGCATGGAAAACACTTCAAGCCTCTGCACATTGGATCAATGCGAAGTGTGTCAAATTCTAAGACAAGGGTTTTTCAGCAAGAAGGAAGCCAACGGATGCTGGGGTGTTTTAACTTCTTCCACAAGTAAAAGGGCTATGGAGAGTGTTGAACTTGATAAAGAACAGCATTCCCTAAGAAAAGCTCTGGTAGTGTGCAGGGTAATTGCAGGGAGGGTTGTTAAAGGTTTAGAGAAAATGCGGGAAATGGAAGGTCAATCAAGCTTCGATTCAGTGGCTGGAAAAGCTGATTGCCATTCAAATATTGAGGAACTCTATTCACTAAGCCCTAGAGCTCTCCTCCCTTGTTTTATATTAATCATCTGCAAAAATTGATTGACCACTCAAATTTTGACTTTGAGAGGAATATGTTGTACTCATCAAACATGTTGTCTATTTTCACTGGATCCTATTTCCTTTCTCAACCTTCTAGGTGGTTATTAATTCTTGTCGTTATTATCTAGAATAAATCTCAAAGTAATTTATTTCAAATAAAGGACAACCGCAAATTACATTAATTATTTTTAATTAAAGATATTTTCATATTTCGTATCTATACTTTTATAAAATGTTCAAATGGTACTTATACTATGAAAATATTCAATGTAGTACGTGAACTATCAATATGTGTTTAATCATAGCAGTTAGTGTTAACACTGTTAATGAATTATTAAACCCACCGATAAAAATTCAATTTGTAGAACTCTTTTTTCCAAATCATCAACTCCACATAGATAATGTACTATTATGTGAAAAACTAAATAAAATAAAAAAACAAATAACTAAACATATAATTACTAAAAAGAAGTAAATATTAAACTTACAATGTACACTTACTTTCTTGGATAAAACAAAATATTATTTAAAAACCAATTAATTAAAAAAAAAGTCTTTATAGAAGATAACCTGTAATAGCCTGAATTTTCAGTGATATCGGAATGGTGATTCGAGATCACTAAATCTGACAAATGAGTAGAAAATATTATTAATTTAATGAGTATAAGTTAAATGTGAAGTTAGGAAAATTTTTGAAATAGTGAATAGTGTACTAGGAATAAATATTAAAATAATTAGAATCAAAAAATGAGGTATCGAAACCTCAAACTCATAAATCGAGCCATAAATATTTTTGGAAACATTTATAGAGTGTCAATGAGTTGGTATTAAAGTTTCGTTAGAAAATTTTAACGTTTGGATAGTCAATTAACTAAAAAGAACTAAATTGAAAATAGTGTAAAATTTGTTAAATTGTGATTAAATAGCTTAAGTGACTAATGAGGAGGGATTTAAAAGGCAATTAGGCCCAAAGTATATGGGCTGGACGGTTGGGTAAGAAAAATCAGCAGAAGGTAAGGAGAAGCAGGGGCAAAATTGGGAACTTAACAAATTAAATATAAAAAACAAAGATAAAAGTGAAAAATCTAGATATTTCTTCACAATTTATCAGCAAAAATGCCATAGGAGGTCTGAAACAAGCTGGTTTTTCATATATTTGAATCATGTAAGTTTAATTCTTTATTATTTCTTCTAATTTTTGTGATTTTGATACTTTTACAATTAGGTCCAACTAATTATTTCATTAGTTTTTGATTTCATGGCTGATTTTGAAAGCTACCATTGATGAGTTCTGGATTTTTATGATGAATCAACATGTAATTAAAGCTTTAATTTTGTTATATGATGATTTTATTAAGTAATTTTGATAGAAATTGATTTTAGGGACCTAATTGTGAAAAAGTTTGGAATTAAGGTTTGGTGTTTCGGTTTTGAATATGAAAGGCTATGTAGTAGTCTAAAATAGTTTGAAAAGGTGTTAATTTAGAAAACTTAGATCAATTGAGAGGTTAATTGAGTAGGGACCAAATTGTAAAAATTGTAAATTTTGGGGTAAAAGTGTAATTTTGAAAATTAAAGGGCATAAATTGTGAAATGAGTTAGAATATAATTAGATGCTGATGAATGAATAAATTCTCATTTTAGATCGAGAACCCGAAGCAAGTCGAGGAAAAGAAAAAGTAGCTAATTAGTCCCTAAACTTTTACAAATTCAGTAAATCGACCCAGGTAAGTTATATGACTGAAATTTAATGATTAAATGTTAATTTCCTGAATTATATAATGTATGATGAAATATATATTTATTGTTGAAATGAGAATAAAATAAAAATGTGAAATTTGAATAAATGATCAAATTGAGCGGATCGTGCGGATTTGAGTACTTCTAATCAAGTGATAAAGTGATAAGTGGTAGCTTTAGCTACACTTATATGATCAAGTGACAAAGTGATAAGTGGTAGCTTTAGCTACACTTATCTGATCAAGTGACAAAGTGATAAGTGGTAGCCTAGCTACACTTATCTGATCAGGGAAAAGTGATAAGTGATCATATGTAAGACCATAGTTAAACTATGGCAAAGTGGAAGTGAAGTACTCAATTTTCCGTAACTGTTCCTTAATTTTGATCAAGGATGGTAAGTGACAAATGGGCCCAAATGAATCATGGTAAAAGAATAAGTAGCTGTGAGTTTATACCAAGGAACTCACCAAAGATTGTGGTTGACAGGTAAATTTAGTAATGGTGTATAATGTATAAGTGTATAAATGTTTGGTAAGGTTTATGTTTTGTGTCTATGAACTTACTAAGCTTTCTATAAGCTTACTTGTGTGTGTTTATTGTTTCATGTAGATTGACGTATTTATGCATTCGGAGGATCGGATCTACATCAAGAATCACACTATCCAGATTTACTCCGGTAGATTTTGTTAAACAACTTTTTGGATTTATATGGCATGTATAGGGAATTGAAGTAAAAAGTAATAGAATGAATGATTAAGTATGCAAAGTAAATTTGAATGTGATGGTTGTGTTAGACATTGAAATATACATGTTTTTAGTTTGAAATGGTTGACTGGTTGAACTTTATTAGTATTTAAATGAAGTAGTTGAAATACTGGAATTGGTTGTGGTTTGAAATTTGCAAAGAAGGTTAGATAATTATAAAGGGGTTATATTGAATTTAAAAAAAATTTGCAATGAAACAGTTTTTGGACAGCAGTATTGATGTAACTTTGAAAAACCACCAAAAATGGTGGAAATTGAATTAGAAGTTGAGTGAGATATGAAATTAAAGCTGAATGAATCTACTTTCACATGAAAGAAATAGAGTAAGAAAAAGAGTTATATATTTTTAGATATTTGAATTTTAGTGAGATAGGGTAAGAATAGTTTCCGAAGTCCCCTGTTCTGACTTTAGAAATTCATTAAAAATTGTACAGAAGGAATTATGAGTTATAATTTATATTTATAGATTCCTTAATGAGTATATTTTCAGTATAAATAAGTAGGAGCACTATATGAAGTCTGTGCAAAGAGAAAATTTAATTTTAGTGACAAGAGGTCAGGATAGTCAGTCACTGAAATAGGGGAGACTTTAACTAATAAACTGTATTAATTGGCTGAACCAAAAATTCTTAAAATTTTATGGTAAAAATATATATGAGTCTAGTTTCAGGAAAAATTTACGGATCTAAATTTCAAGTTTTTTATCTTTATTTTTAATTAATTTAGTGACTGTTGCGCAGGTGGACAGCTTTATTAGGAATAGTGAAATAACTTTTAAAAGTAAATTTTTATGCCCTTAACTTTTAAATTAAGTCAAGGAACGTCTCATGCTCGACTCCGGAAACGGTCTCGGGTAAGGGGTGTTATATAACCCCTTGCCTACATAAAGAATATGGCGTTTATTTAAAGGAAGAAAATGGCATTTTTATTTATGTAAGTTTTATTTTTTATTAACCATATGTTTAATTATTTATTTTTTAATTTAATTTGCTTTTTTTTACTGTACTTAGTTTTCACATATTCCTGTATTATCCATGTAGACTTGAAATAGCACAAAACATACCAATTCAACTTTTTCAATTGTAAACCATTCATCTAATCAACTAGCCATTCAAAAATCAACTTCTCATCGATGCTAATCTATGTGCAATCATGTTATTTTAAGTGTCATGTATACCTCAACCACAATTGCCAAAACATACTATTTCAATTAGGCATTAACATTATCAAAATCATGCCTTAAACTATGTTTAGTGTTCAAAACTAACATATATAAAACACCTATATACATGCCACAATTTCGGACTTAAAACAATTAAAAAGCTACTAATTCAAAAATGGGATAGTGTGAACTTTTAGGCGATCCGCTTGACATGTTCTGTAAAGTGACAATCTACAGGGAAAAGAAAAACAACAAAATAAGCATATGAATGCTTAGTAAGTTCCTATGAAATTTACTTAACTTACCTTAACAATTCAACAAGCTAAACATTTAAACAAGTTGGCAATCAATAAGGCATTCTTTGGCATACCTTGGAATGACTAATGCATAAAATCATATACAACCAAAAGGTTAATCCATTTGCATTTTAAGTTCGATAGATAAGAAATCATATACCATAATTTCATTTGCTCACACAAGCTGACAGTGATCAAGGTTGCTCACACAAGTTGACATCGTATCGAGGTTACTAGTCCAAGCTAAACCAACGATACTTATAAATCGAGAATCCACAACAAATTCTAGATTTCGTATCATCATGCGAATCCCTGATTAATTTCGTATTCAACCCTAATGGCATGTCATAAATATCGTAGTCTTTTTCTAAGTTACACTGGCATCGTTATCGTAATTGTATCATTTCAAATCCTGTATCAGTATACATGTTTCACACAAATCCTATAAACATTCCATATCCATTTTAGTACCTTGTACCTATTCATAATAATCATTAAACTTATGCTTTACAATTTAGTCAAACTAATGCCAATTTGCCATAATTCACAAATTTCATAACAATTTAAACTTATAAATAAAATAAACATAATTAATCAAAACAAAATAGTAAGTTCCATATGAACTTACCTAGAAAATATAAAACAAGCAAATATTTAAGGACTATTCGTCAATTTTTGCTTTTTCCCGATTATTTTAAGTTTGATTCAATTCCCGATAAATCATATTTGCTCTTTTGAGACAATGCCTAGAACTACCCATAACTCATCCCTACCCAATAAATAGGAGGATAATGCATGTAACACCCCTTACCCGAGACCGTTGTCGAAGTCGAGCACAAGGCATTACCTAACTTAACTTACTAGTTCGGAGCATAAAAATTTTCTTTTAAAATTAATTCACTCACATTCATTCAATATGTCCCTAAAAATGAATCTCGAGACCTTAAATCATGCAATATAAATAGTTCGGGTCCAAACCGGGAACATTAATAATTTTCTGAATACTAAAACAAATCAAAACAATTCATTTCACTATTCATAATAAAATTGTCCACCTGCGCAACAGTCACTAATTTAATTATAACTCAAGTTAAGAAACTCAAAATTTAGATGTAACACCCCTTACCTGAGACCGTTTCCGGAGTCGAGCACGAGACGTTACTTGACTTAATTTAAAAGTTCAGGGCATAAAAATTTACTTTTAAAAGTTACTTCACTGATCCTAATAAAGCTGTCCACCTGCGCAGCAGTCACTAAATTAATTAAAACTCAAGCTAAAAAACTAGAAATTTAGATCCGTAAATTTTATCTGAAACTAGACTTATATATATTTTTATCAAAAAAATTTTAATAATTTTGGTTCAGCCAATTAATACAGTTTATTAGTTAAAGTCTCCCCTGTTTCAGTGACTGACTATCCTGACCTCTTGTCACTAAAATTAAATTTTCTCTTTGCACAGACTTCATATAGTGCTTCCACTTATTTTTACTGAAAATAGACTCATTAAGGAATCTATACATATAAATTATAACTCATAATTACTTCTGTACAATTTTTAATAAATTTCTAAAGTTAGAACAGGGGACTTCAGAAACTATTCTTACCCTGTCTCACTAAAATTCAAATATCTAAAAATATATAACTCTTTTTCTTACTCTATTTCTTTCATGTGAAATTAGATTAATTTAGCTTTAATTTCATATCTCACTCAACTTCTAATTTAATTTCCACCATTTTTGGTGGTTTTTCAAAGTTACATCAATGTTGCTGTCCAAAAATTGTTTCATTGCAATTTAAAAAAAAATCAATATAACCCCTTTATAATTATCTAACCTTCCCTGCAAATTTCAAATCACAACCAATTCCAGTATTTCAACTACTTCATTTAAATACTAATGAAGTTCAACCAGTCAACCATTTCAAACTAAAAATATGTATATTTCAATGTCTAACACAACCATCACATTCAAATTTACTTTGCATACTTAATCATTCATTCTATTACTTTTTACTTCAATTCCCTATACATGCCATATAAATCCAAAAAGCTGTTTAACAAAATCTACCGGAGTAAATCTGGATAGTGTGATTCTTGATGTAGATCCGCTCCTCCCAATGTATAAATACGTCAATCTACATGAAACAATAAACACACACAAGTAAGCTTATAGAAAGCTTAGTAAGTTCAGAGGCACAAAACATAAATCTTACCAAACATTTATACACTTATACATTATACACCATTACTAAGATTACCTGTCAACTACAATCTTTGGTGAGTTCCTTGGTATAAACTCACTACTACTTATTCTTTTACCATAATTCTTTTGGGCCCATTTGTCACTTACCATCCTTGATCAAAATTAAGGAACGGTTACGGAAAATTGAGTACTTCACTTTCACTTTGCCATAGTATAACTATGGTCTTACGTATGATCACTTATCACTTGTCCTTGATCAGATAAGTGTAGCTAGGCTATCACTTATCACTTGTTCCTGACCAGATAAGTGTAGCTAAAGCTATCACTTATCACTTTGTCACTTGATCAGATAAGTGTAGCTAAAGCTACCACTTATCACTTGTTCTTGATCAGATAAGTGTAGCTAAGCTATCACTTATCACTTTGTCACTTGATCAGAAGTACTCAAATCCGGCATTCCACTCAATTTGATCATTTATTTAGTTTTCGCATTTTTATTTTATTCTCATTTCGTCAATAAATATATATTCATCATACATTATATAATTCATGAAATTAATATTTAATCATTAAATTTTAGCCATATGAACTTACCTGGGTCGATTTGCAGAATTTGTAAAAGTTCAGGGACTAATCAGCTACTTTTTCTTTTCCTCGACTTGTTTCAGGTTCTCGATCTAAAATACAAATTTATTCATTCATCAGCATTTAATTCAATTCTAATTAATTTCACAATTTATGCCCTTTAATTTTAGAAATTACACTTTTACCCCAAAATTTATATTTTTTACAATTTGGTCCCTACTCAATTAACCCCTCAATTGATCTAATTTTTCTCAATTAACACCTTTTACAACTATTTTAGACTACTACATAGCCTTTCATATTCAAAACCGCAACACCAAACCTTAATTCCCTACTTTTTCAATATTAGGTCCCTAAAATCAATTTCTATCAAAATTACTTAATAAAATCATCATATAACAAAATTAAAGCTTTAATTCCATGTTGATTCATCATAAAAATCCAGAACTCATCAATGGTAACTTTCAAAATCAGCCATGAAATCAAAAACTAACGAAATAATTAGTTGGACCTAATTGTAAAAGTATCAAAATCGCAAAAATTAGAAGAAATAATCAAGAATTAAACTTACATGATTCAAATATATGAAAAACCAGATTTTTTTAGACCTCATATGGCGTTTTTTCTGATAAATTGTGAAGAGATATCTAGATTTTTCACTTTTGTCTTTGTTTTATATGTTTAATTTGTTAAGTTTCCAATTTTGCCCCTGTTTCTCCTTACATTCTGCTGATTTTTCTTACCCAACCGTCCAGCCCATATAATTTGGGCCTAATTGCCTTTTAAATCCCTCCTCATTAGTCACTTAAGCTATTTAATCACAATTTAACAAATTTTACGCTATTTTCAATTTAGTCCTTTTTAGTTAATTAACTATCCAAACGTTAAAATTTTCTAACGAAACTTTAATACCAACTCAATGACACTCTATAAATATTTCTAAAAATATTTATGGCTCGGTTTAAAATCTTCAAGGTCTTGATACCTCGTTTTTTATTTTAATTATTTTAATATTTATTCCTAGTACACTATTCACTATTTCAAAAAATTTTCTAACTTCACATTTAACTTATACTTACTAAATTAATAATATTTTCTACTCATTTGTCAGATTTAGTGATCTCGAATTACCATTCCGACACCACTGAAAATTCAGGTCATTACATTAGATCTATACATTTTACCTAAAACTAGACTCATATATCTTCTTACCATAAAATTTTCAGAATTTTTGGTTTAGCCAATTAGTACAGTTTATTCTTGAAAGTCTCCCCTGTTTCATTGTTCGACAGCTCTAACCCCTCTTTACTAAAAATTAATTATCTCATTGTAAAAAATTTGGATAACATTCTCGTTTGTTTCTATCGAAAATAGACTCACTAATGAATCTATACATATAAATTATAACTTCTAATTCTTTCTGTACAATTTTTAATTATTTTCTAAATTCAGAACAGGGGATTTCAAAAACTATTCTGACCCTGTCTCACTAAAATTCAAATATCTAAAAATATACAACTCTTTTGCTTACTCTATTTCTTTCATGTGAAAATAGACTCGTTCAGCTTTAATTTCATATCTCATCAGCTTCTAATTCAATTTCCACCATTTTTGGTGATTTTTCAAAACCATGTCAATGCTGCTGTCCAAAAACTGTTTTAGTGGAAAATGTTGATAACTAGGTTTATAACACCTTCACTTTCTTTCAATTAAACCCTATACATGTCATATAAACCTTAAGATGCACAATAAAATTTACCGAAGTAATCTGGATAGTGTGCCCTGATGTGTTGATCCAATCCACCGATTTCACATCAATCTACAAAGAACATTAATCACACAGGAGTAAGCTTATGTAAGCTTAGTAAGTTCATAGGCATAGAAAATAATTCTTACCGAACATCTTATAACAATTATACAATATATAATTTCACTAATTCTTCCTTTTCTTAATCAATTTAGGAAACGTTACGAATTGGAGTACTTCGTTTTTTAAAATGCCATAGTATAACTATGGTCTTGCAAATAATCACATATCACACACCGAAGCCATAGCCCAGCCATGGTCTCACATGGAAGCATATATCACACCGATGTCGTATCTTGAATATGGTCTTATACGGAAATCACATATCACATATTGCCATGGTCCAACCATGGTCTTTTCCGTCAATGCGTATAAGTCACTGAACGAAAGTACTCAATCCAATGTTCCACTAAATTAGAACTTTTATTCAAACATTTATATTTTCACAATTATCTCAGTTTAATAACATTCATATAAAATAACATATCATAGCATTCATGAAATTTCAAAGTATAATACAACATTTCCTGCCAACCACAATCTCAAACAATGAATTTACTCAATTGAGCTCAATATCAAATATCAACTTATATTCCAACATTTAGCTTCAATTGCACTTACAAATACTTGTCAAATTAAAGATCGTCTTACGGATTTGAGTACATCGTTTGCCCGGTGCCACGATTTGCTTGAATATTTTACAATGCTATAACTCAGTATGGTTTCCTTCATTAAAATACCATACCTACTTTTCACAACTCAGTATGATTTTCTTCACTAAAACACCATACTTACTTTTCACAACTCAGTATGGTTTTATTCACTGAAACACCATACCTACTTTTCACAACTCAGTATGGCTTTCTTTACTGAAACACCATACCTACTTTTCACAATTTTCCATGGATTCACCATGGGCTTATTCGTCAATTCATCACTGATTACAGAACGTATGTACTCAATCTTGCATATCCCTTAATTTAAACTAACAATCTTATTTGTTTTTCTCATTTTTACCATAATCATAATTCAACAATAATATACGAATTGATACAATATATCATTCCCACATTAACAATTAATCATAAAAATTCAGTCGTATGAACTTACCTGGGCCAATTTGAAGGATTTGTAAAAGTTTAGTGACTATTTTGATACTTTTTCTTTTCCGCATTTATCTTCAGATTCTCGATATGATGAAAAATATGAAAAACCAGCTTGAAAACTCTCTCCTATGGCGTTTTGGCTGAAGAAAAATGATGATATCTCTAGATTTTTCAATTTTGTCTTTATTTTATATGTTTAATTTGCAAAATTTCCAAATTTGCCCTTATTTCTTCTCCTAATTTTCTTGCCCAAACCGTCCAGCCCATATACTTTAGGCCTAATTGCCTTTTAAATCCCTCCTTATTAGTCACTTAAACTATTTAATCACAATTTAACAAATTTTGCACTATTTTCAATTTAGTCCTTTTTAATTAATCGACTATCCAAACGTTAAAATTTTCTAACAAAAATTTTATACTAACTCAATGACACTCCATAAATATTTATAAAAATATTTATGACTCGACTTATGAATTCGAGGTCTCGATACCTCGTTTTAGACCCAATTTACCAATTAAATTCTTTTTAAATCACAAAATTCACTAAATCGCAAAATTCACTAATTCAAAAATTCTTCTAAATTCACACTTGACCCATAATTATTAATTTATTAAATTTTCAAGCTTACTTGTCGGATTTAGTGATCCTAAATCACTATTTCCGATACCACTAAAAATTAGGCTGTTACAATGTACTTCAGCGTACTCGAAACCACATCCCCCTGCATTAGCAACAATGCTTATGTCAATCGAGCTAAGACTCAATTGGCTATTTTTCTTTAATTTTTTAACTTATATACTTTGTTTAAACTTAATAAATCAAGATTAATTTAATTAAACATTAATTAATTAAGTCTTAAGCATGATTAACCAAAGTTAGTGGATATTACCATCCACCATCGTTTGAATTAAAAATTATCTAATTACCATTTTGATCCTTTAGCTATTTAAAAATCTATAATGATTAAATTTTTACAATCTAGTCACTGTACCCTATTTAAGCAATTAATAGGTAAAATTAAAGGACCATACTTTAATATATTTCTATATTAACCTCATAAATATTAATATTTAATATTTACGGACTCGAACAATAAAAATAGGGTTTTGAAATCGTTGTTTCCGATACCACTGAAAATCAAGCTGTTACAGATTATTTATTGGCATAACAAAAATTTTAGTCCCTAATGTTTATTGTTTTTGTCATTGTGGTCCTGATTTTTTAGATCACTTTGATTCTTAACTTTTAAAATTTAATCAAACTGTTTTTCTTTATACAAAAAAGTTTGTTGAACTGTTAAAAAGTTTAATGGCAATGGCATGATAACCCACGTGATAGTCTTTGTTTACTTCATAAAAACTTAATAAAATATATAAAAAATGATAATAAGAATTATGAAAAATGAAATACGCATGAACTACCACACAAGCTACCATGTCAACACCATTAAAATGTTAACAATTCTATCAACTTTTCATTTCAAGTTAAAGATCAAAATGATAAAAAAAATAGTTCCAAAGTGATGAAGGAACATATTAGTAGCTAAATTTATTTTGTTATTCTCTCTAGATTTCTTTGCAATGCTTTGATTTTGAGCCAAACAGCTTGGAGGATTGTCGGCGCAAATAAAGTCAATCAGGCCGTCAAGAAAGGTTGCCTTTTGTGTAATTCCCATTGATGGTTTCATTTCCAGGTAAATGCAAGGAAAAATAAGAACCGCAGTTCAATTTCCAGGTAAATGCAAGGAAAAACAAGAAAGGTTGCCTTTTTTTTTTTTTTAAATTTTGTACAAAGGAAGGAAACATTTTTATCTAGAAGCTAATTGAGCCCACTTATTAATGCTATTGAACTCAGACCACAACAATGCTTCTATATATACTAATGGTATAAATTTAATATCCTCTGATAAAGGTTGAAGCCTCCAATTGAAGTTCTCTGATTTTGACTCAAGGACTTTGTGCAGAAACTTTGATTTATGAAAGTAGATAACTATCTTCAAGCCTCTCCTCTTAGCTTCCAACATAGCTTCCCTAACGATGAATAAAGAAGCTTGTTTAACATCATTTACTTTCAAACTGCTGCAAAAAGTTTATATCTTCCTTCCATCCTTGTAAAAAAATGAGCAAGTAGTAAACTACCTAACCAGGGAAGAAAGGTAGATGGAGGTGGAGGAGTGTGTTTTTTAGGTGGCCATTCACTCAACTACCCCCGCCCCCTCCGGGTATTTGGCATTTTCAGGTTGCAGCGATGGTGGCCCAACACTAAATCTTCACCTGATTGCAACTTCAGTCTTCAGTACTACTCTATTTTCCTATTATGAATGTTGGGAGAAGTAAAAAAAAATCTTATTTATAAAATTATAATAGATAAAAACTAAATTATTTATGTTAAAAATTTAAATTAAATTATTAATTCTTCAGAGGGGACAAAAAGGCAAATTTTCATTTAATTAGAGGCTAAACAATTTTAATTTTCGGAGAACCTAAGAAACAATTATCCCATTTGTTCAAAGGGAGGAAAGCCTCTATCTACCTAACAAGCAACGGTCCTCGTACTTTATAAAATTAAATTGTTGTCGCAAAACTATCAGTTCCCTTCCCTTTCTTCCATAATTGTAATAATTTAGCCTACAATTACTGGATTAACCTTATTAATCCAAATTTCAATTGGAGGCTTATCTGCCTTTTCCAAATCACTTCAGAACTTAAGAGGTCGAAGAGAGGAAGAATCATTCGGGGTTAAGATTTCAATTTTCTTTAACATTAATTATGAGATGAATATTAAATTTAGAATTATTTTGTTTTAAAAATTGCTGCTACTCTTTTCGATTATTACATGCGCAGTTGAAAATTTATGTAATAAATTTCTAAAAATTAAATATGACTTTAATTAAAAAATGATAAACTTAAGATAAATGCTAGCATGTTTTAAATTTAAATCTTATGCTGTTATAAATATTTCTAGATTTTTATAAAAATATAATGAAAAATAAAAATATCTTTTACTTTATAAAATTAATAAACTCTGATCATTTTTGAGAATCAAATATAATTTTTACATCACATGTAGTAAGACTTTTTGTGTCGTTGGTATGCATAAGGTCGCGTTCTCACCTAAATATCTAATCTAGTCTAGCTTGGACCGAGAGATCAGCGTTTATTAAAGCAGTAGCTCATTCCACAAGTGTTTCTTCGTCGGAGTCGGAGAGCAGTCCCTAGAAACAATTAAAAAGAAGCAAAAAAAAACACACACACACACACACAGATTAAGACAGAAGCATGGCCAGCCAGATCGTAGGAACAAAGAAAGCTTGTGTCGTGGGTGGCAGCGGATTCGTTGCGTCATTGCTGGTCAAGTTGTTGCTCGAGAAGGGTTACGCCGTTAACACTACAGTCAGGGACCCTGGTTAGATCTTCTTTGTCTTTTATGTTTACTTTTTTATGGAGTTGTCTGTTCTCATTTTGCTTGCTTACTAGGAGAAATGTCGATCCGTCCCTCTTACAAGGGAAACTTTCACTAGCAGGTGGTAACAGTTGTTACTAGATTACTACAACTGCCTAACTCCCTAGCTTTTATCAGTTCGGTTTTGGTGGTCCATTCTAATATATGATTTACCTCCTTCGTTTTTTTCCCTTTTTATACTCCTTAGGCTGGCCAAGAATTCCAGGGCTTTTTAACCCCT
This sequence comes from Gossypium hirsutum, assembly GCF_007990345.1. Lineage (NCBI taxonomy): Eukaryota > Viridiplantae > Streptophyta > Magnoliopsida > Malvales > Malvaceae > Gossypium > Gossypium hirsutum. Next base: position 15,182,134 of record NC_053441.1, on the reverse strand, counting down.
TCCTCAGACCTTTTAAGCTTTTACCATGATATGAGATATCAACTGTGTAATGGGTAGAGTTTTCTTTTTAATTTTGATTTTTCTCGCGACACCCAAAGGCCAAACAAAGTAAGCAAAACATATAAATGGGGTTAATTAATCTCAATCTTATGCAGACAACCAGAAGAAGATCTCTCACCTTGTAACACTACAAGAGTTGGGAGACTTGAAAATCTTTCAGGCGGATTTAACTGATGAAGGGAGCTTTGATGCCCCTATTGCTGGTTGTGACCTTGTCTTCCATGTTGCGACACCCGTTAACTTTGCTTCTGAAGATCCAGAGGTATATAACATTAACACCCTTAGATTGGTTTTTTTCATTGATAATCAAATGACTTGCTGCTTCTGGAATGACAAGGTTGCTTTATTTTCTTTCATCTTATAGAATGACATGATCAAACCAGCGACCCAAGGAGTGGTGAACGTTTTGAAAGCTTGTGCCAAAGCAAAAACAGTTAAACGTGTCGTCTTGACATCATCTGCCGCAGCTGTGTCTATCAACACACTGAATGGGACAGATCTGGTCATGACAGAGAAAGACTGGACCGATATCGAGTTCTTATCATCAGCAAAGCCACCAACTTGGGTAACAATTTGATGCAAATACAAATTTTTTTTTATCTTATAATCAAGCAAAAGATAGTTGTTGTAAGCTTTATCCATATATATATGCAGGGGTACCCTGCATCCAAGACGTTGGCTGAAAAGGCAGCTTGGAAATTTGCTGAAGAAAACAACATTGATCTCATTACAGTTATCCCTTCTCTCATGACTGGTCCTTCCCTCACCCCAATTGTCCCCAGCAGCATAGGCCTTGCTACATCTTTGATTTCAGGTATTAAATCAGAACCTAATGTCATAGCTTTGTTTCATTGTGCTGCAGATATATATCTAAATTCATCTGAATAGGAGCATCGTAAACTATATCTGATGGAATTTCAACATTTTGCAGGCAATGAATTCCTCATAAATGCTTTGAAAGGAATGCAGATGCTGTCAGGTTCGATCTCTATCACACATGTGGAAGACGTATGCCGAGCCCATGTTTTTCTGGCTGAAAAAGAATCTGCATCGGGTCGATATATATGCAGTGCTGTCAATACCAGTGTGCCAGAACTAGCTAAGTTCCTCAACGAAAGATACCCTGACTTCAAAGTCCCTACCGAGTAAGTCGATATGCATTGAAAAAGTTCTCTTCTTCTATGTGAGAAATGTGGTTAACATTGTCTACTTTATAACGATTGCAGTTTTGGAGATTTCCCCTCCAAACCCAAGTTGATCATTTCCTCAGAGAAGCTTATTAGCGAAAGGTTCAGCTTTAAGTATGGGATCGAGGAAATCTACGACCAAACCGTGGAATATTTGAAGTCTAAGGGGCTGCTCAAGTGAAGCGCTCTGACGCTTCCCCAATGATTATGGTGTTTGATTGTTGTGTTATTGTGATAATATTCGAATAACTTCATGTTCTACAAATGAAGGCAAAACCGTGTGGCGTTTGTCATCCATTTTGATTATGAATTTCTATCACCTCATGTCCTTCAAATGAAGCATGCATTTTGATCTTACTTTTTAGTCTACTCAGCTAATCTCAAAACAAAACATAAACTCTCCGGTCTTCATCTGAGTCTCAAAAGAAAAAGGAAAATGAATAACCAAGTTACCTAATCACTTCAACGTTCAGTCAAAGAAGGATGAATAAATAATAGTCTCTTGTAGATCCATGATTTATCCAGTAATAAGCAAGGGCAGCAATGCACTTCACTTGTTAATTAAACATCCAATTTTCCTTGAAGTCAAGAATCTGTAATATCTTCCCATCCTACAATATTTTCCACATCAGTAAAATAAAAAATGTCAATGAATCATGCAGACATTTGTACATCATGGCTTGATCAAATGCATGTCTATATTAGTAAAACATGTCCATGAATCGAGCATGAAAAATTGTGTACCTCTTGAATTCAAACAGTGTTGAAGTCAAAAGAAAGGTTGGCCCAAGGAATACCAACTAACCATATTAGTGAAGGACTTGACCCAAAAGAGTTGAAGGCATTGCTTAGCTCAAGATCCCATCATTGGTTTATAATAGAAACTAGGAAAAGTCCAACAAATCTTTTTAGCTGTAGTTTTCAAGTGACTCAAGTCCCGTTTTGATGACAGTAAGCAGCGGAAGAAGTAACACAACCGAACCGAGACAGACAGACAGACAGAGGGAGACATTAACGTTTCTTTGTATCGAAGAAGAAAGAAAACCAGAGAGCCCGTCACTAAGAGGCAACCCATCCAGAGCTTCTACATTCTTCACTTTTTTTTTTTTATCTTTTGGCCTATTATTATTATAGTTTCTCCGTTTGCATTCCACCTTTTTAATAATTTGGGGTTCCCTCTTTTTTTCTATTTCCTTTTTTTTTTGCTTTCTGTTTGTCTTTTCTATTTCTTTAATTCAAACAAACGCATATATTTATCGAGAGTGAGTTAGAGACTTTTGTTTTTAGAAGAAGCAACTCTCCCATCGTAATTAAATCATAATTAAAACAATTGTTACATTAAAATAACAACAATAAAATATCGGAGGTCCAATTCATCCACTGGACTTTTAAGCATCAACTAAAAATTTATGTCTCAATTTAGTTAAAAATATCAATAAAGATTGTTGTTGGTATTTTGGGACAAGGCAGAGTGAACGACGAGGATGGTTGGTTCATGTCGTTTAGTATAAGGCAGAAAGCTGTTGGATAAGGTGGCTGGAGATGGTAGGAAATGGAGGGGCGTCGAAATAGGAGATGGCGAAGGTAGAAAGAGAATGAGGAGAGTCTTGGTGCTGGCCTTAGGCCTTCGGCCTTATATACCTCCTGTGCCAGTTTTGAGGTGTCATGTGTCAAAGTTTAAAAGGGAAGTGACTATTATGTGCTCTAAATAGCTTTAAATGGGACATGATAATTAAAGTTTGATGTAATGGTTAATTAGTATGACCCTCTAAATTATTGTCCGGAGGTGTGATTTCAAAGGTACTCTTAAAGAGTGCTCTTGTAGGGTGCATTTAGACTACTCATAAACTTAGTTCTCTTTCCGTACAGTTAAAGTATAAAAAAAGTTATTCAAAACGGGTAAAATACCATTAAAAGTCTCTCTTTTTTAAAAAAATTTATCGAAATAGGTCTGGTATTTTATTATTTACCGGAATGGGCCCTTTTTCCTGAAAACGCATCCACGTCAGCGCGATGTCAGGGGACATGTCAGCAAAACGCGTCCCTGAGGGCGCGTTTTGCCTACGTGGCAACAAAGCGCGTTCATGCCATCATGTAGGGGTGAGCAAAACTCGATTCGACTCGAAAAAATCGAAAAAAATTCGAATTTCGAGTTAAACGAATCGAGTTATTCAAGTTAATCGAGTTATTCGAATCAACTCGAATTTTTTTTCGAATTTCGAGTTCGAATCGAGTTGAGTTTTCGAATTCGAATAACTCGAATAATTCGAATATCAAACTATAATATTTTACATTTTTACCCAACTCCCAAACCTTTTTACTTTTCCCTCAAAACTTTTACTCCTTCCCACTTTCCCCCAAAACTTTTATTCCTCTCCCCTCCCAACCTCCCAATCTACCCAAAATCTATTTCCCACCAAAATTTTACTCTCCCATTTATTTTTTCTCAAAATTTTACTCCCAAAAACCCTCAAAACCTTTTATTTTCCCTCAAAATTTTTACTTCCTCCAACTTTTGCCCTAAAACTTTTATTCATTTCCCATCCCACCTCCCATCTATCCCAAACCCTTCCCCCTCCAATTTTTTTTTAATATTTTCCCTCCACCTATTTATTTTCCCTCAAACTTTTATTCTCTAAAACTTTTTATTTTTCCCCTAAACTTTTACTTCTCACCCTTTACTCTCAAATAAAAAATCAAAATTATCCAAAAAAAATCACTAAACATAAATAGTAATAATTTTATTTATATCTACTATTTATATTATTAAATTAAATTTCACATTTTATATTATTTATATTATTAAATTGTTTAGTCATATTGAATATTTATATTAAAATTGAATTATTAATTATGCCATAAAATATTCGTGTTAAAATTTTATATTGATATCAATTTCACATTTTATTTTTAAAATAACTTTTATTAAAAATCATATTTTTACATTTAATATATTTTTTAATTCTAAAATACATAGTGACAAGAATCTGAAAATTGAAACAACTAAGCAAGCAAAGAAGCTAATCAATATATAAAAAATTAATAAATAAATTATGAAGTGATGAAAGTTAATAAAAATTTTGATTAAGGTGGACAAATTTTATTACGATGGGTGACAATGGTTACAAGGACTCAAAATTATTTTTTAAAATTTAACTCGAAAAAATTTATTCGATTCGATTCAACTCAAATTCCATCTCACTCGACTCGATTCGAGAAAACTTCAAATAAAGTTAGGATGATAAAATGAGATTCGAAAACTCGATTAACTCAAAAAATTTTGATTCGATTCGATCGAATGCTCACCCCTATCAGGGACGCGTTTTGCTGCCACATAGTGCACCCCTGGGGACGCGTTTTCCCACGAGTGAACAGTGCAACGGTCATTTTTTTGACCGTTGCCCCCCTCAACGGTAAAAAAAACTATAAAACCCCCCACCCTTTCATTTTTTTCACAAACTAATCATCTCTCAATTATTTTCTCAATTTGCTCTCAATTTCCTTCCAAATTTCTCTCAAATTCATATTTAATTTCAATTTGCTCTCAATTTCCTCTTAAATTTCTCTTAAATCCCTATTTTTAATTATTTTTAAAAATTTTAATTTTTTTAAATTTTTTAAATCGTAAAAATTTTTACGAATTTAGTAATGGCCGGAGAATTGATTCGTCTTGATAACCAGCACATATCCGTCGAACAAATGAAAATGGTAAGTGTTAAATTTATTTTTTAAATATTACTTAAGATTTTTTTATTTATGCATTTTTAGATAATTATTAATTTATTATTTGTTATAAAAGTATGTAGATCGGATATTGGAATGCTATATCCGGAATATGCATGGTCCTCCATCACCGTTGGTAGAGAACTTCCTGCGGGAAACGGGTTTTTGGCACGTGGCGACGGTAAGCCAGGGATGCAAGTTGGACCCGAAACTTATCAGTGCGTTGATCGAGAGGTGGAGACCCGAGACGCACACATTCCATCTTCCATGTGGAGATGCACTATCACTTTGGAGGATGTCAATCTGCAATTGGGATTGCCGGTGGACGGGTACCAGTCATCGAGTCTGTTCAATCTGGCGATTGGAGAGCGGTGTGCTACGAGCTTTTGGGCGCTATTCCAGAGAAAATTAACGGAGGTCAGATCGAGATGGGCTGGTTACGAGACACATTCCCGGATCCGAATGATGATTCAACCGAAGTAGAAAGAATTTGATATGCTCGGGCATACATTCTTCAGATAATTGGAGGTTATCTGATGCCGGACTTGTCACGGAACCTCGTACATCTAAGATAGCTACTGAAACTCGTTGATTTTAGAGCAGCTGGTGAATTGAGTTGGGGGTTTGCCGTCTTGGCAACGTTATATCGGGAGATGTGCGGGGCGACACGACCGAGTAAAGCAAAAATCGGAGGTTGCCTGTCACTACTGCAGTCATGGGCACAGTTTCGCTTTCCATTTCTACGTCCTCAAGTGGACCACCCATATACATTTTCACTCATAACGAGGTAAATTTTATATTAGATTTTTTACAATTATTATGTAGATTTTTAAAAATAATAGTATGCTAAAATTTTATTTAATTAGGTAAAACCATCCGGCAAGTTATGCTCGATTACCTATCTCTCTTGAAGATATACAGCTTTTATTAGACCAACAGCCGGAAGCACATGTAAGTATTAAATAAAATTGATATTTCCATCATGAGCTAGTCGATTGGTATTTAGTATTTAGTATTATCTATATAACTAATATTTCTATTATGTTCATATAGTTTCAATAGACACCATACGAGGATCTGGCAATTTGGGCAGTAATTCCGGATGAGTTCTTCCAAAATGCAAACGCTTGGCACGTGAAAGTCACGTTGATCAGCTATACGACCGTAGAGATGCACCAGTCAGACAAAGTGTTACGGTAATTTGGATGTAGACAATGGATTCCCGTGGCACCTGAGGTGTTTGATGATCACCACAAAATTGATCTACGGCAATTACATACGGATTGGCCGAGATTCTGGTCCCACTACATCCAAATGTGGGAAGATCGGTATGATTATATACCTACTCGGGAACCGATCATCGTTTGGAGTTGGCGTGCGTGTCGGAATTCATGCCATGGTTTAGGATCCATTGTAAGCCATATTTACTGTCAGTAGAGGAGAGGTAGCGGTAATTACGTGTCCAAAGGGAACGACGTGGGCCTTTAAATCCAAGACGAAGGGACAATGACGCAGGCCGATCAACGAGGCCTAGACATTCACCCGGCCCATCATCAGCGGCAATTCAATCACCAGGCCCAGCGAGAGCACTAACACAGTCACTCAACCCAACAGTTCAACTAACGATACCCACGGCACAGCTTTTTCAGATGATGCCAGGTGCGTATCCTAGCCCTTTTATTTATCCTAACCCTTATATGTTTCATTTTTCGAGTCCTATAGCAGGTTAGAGCCAATGACCCGGTTCATCTCCATTTTCGGTTACGCCGAGTGGACTGTCGATGTATAGGCCAGCATCGCACGAAGGATCGCAAGAGGGGCCGTCGGGGAGCTCTTCTTTTTACCAATCTCCATCACCATATGAGTTTCAAACACTGTAACCGTTGGTGATGCAAACACCTCCACATTTATTATTCTATCAAGGTGACTCATCGTCCCAACACCGACAACCAGATGCCCTACCGGAAGAACCAGAATTCCCACCGGAGCAACCACAACCCCGGCCAGAAGCTGGATAAAGGAGGAATCCAGCGCATAACCGTCGACGACAGCCATGTGGCACTGAATCCGTCGGGCACGGAGATTGATTTGTATTTTAATATATTTATACAAACATTTTGAATATTTTAATATTACTTGATGTAATAAAATAGAAATTTATTTGAGTTATTACTTAAAAACCCTAAACTAATTTATTAAAAATTTATAAATTTATAAATTATAATTTAATTTATAATTTAATTGACAAACCCTAACAAAAACCCTAACCCTTAACTTAAAAACCATAAACCCTTAACTTAAAAACCCTAAATCCTTAACTTAAAAACCCTAACCCTCAACTTAAAAACCTTAAACCTTTAACTTAAAAACCCTAACACTTAACTTAAAAACCCTAACCCTTAACTTAAAAACCCTAAACATAACCCTTAACTATTCAAGCCCCAAAATCCTAATCTTAACAAAAACCCTAACTCTAACCCTAACCCTAATATGATATAATTTGATAAATTTACTAACAATTAATATAATTAACAATTAATAAATTGAATAACAAAATATTAGATTTTACAAAATGTTTTGACTGGTACTAACAATTAATAATTTGATATAATTTGATAATTTTACTAACAATTAATACAATTAACAATTAATAATTTGATATAATTTGATAAATTTACTAACAATTAATGCAATTAACAATTAATAATTTTACTAACAAAATATTAGATTTTACAAAATATTTTGATTGGTACAAAAAAATATAATTTGTTTACAGTGACATTCAACTATTGCGATTTGGGCATGATCATTTTGTATGGCCTGGATTCCTACACCATTCGCACAATTTCTGTTGACTGGCTGTTTCTCGGATATCTATATTATTACGTATTATAGTCGAGCAAGGTCGACCCTTTGGTTTGCGACACAATTCTCTATCCGGTAACAGCTTAAAAGGAGCAAGAGATACGGGTAGCCACTTACGTTCATCTGGGACTGGTGGGAAAACGTGTCTCTAAAAGTTGTACATGTTTTCTAATTTGTACACTTCGTCCACATAACTCATCAGATCCAGACGGAGATTCTGACAAGCTGCAATAACATGAGCGCATGGATAACGAACTGCATCAAACATCCTACAGTCGCAAGTCCTATTTCGCAAGTGTACACGATATTGCCCACCAACAACACCTTGGCGCGATCTGTCAAACTCTGTCACGCGAAATCATAAGTTGTCTCGATCGTGACACACTGTGTGCATGGTGTTCGTCCGCACCTTGGCCTTTTTAATTTCTTGCACTACATTACTGCACCATACATGGCCTCCTTGCATCTGGCCTGCATAATTCACTGCTCACTTTGGAAATAGCGTCGTCAAATGAAAATATATCTCTCGCACAACCGATGTTATCGGTAGATGGTGCGTTCCTTTTAGAACAGAATTTATGCATTCAGCCAGGTTTGAGGTCATATGACCATATCGTTGGCCGCCGTCGTATGCTTGTGCCCACTGTTCGAAACGTATGTTACAAAGGTAGTCCGCTCCTTCTCCATTAATTGAACGTAAAATTGCCAACATCTCGTGAAAACGGTCTTTATTTATTTCATACCCTGCCAATATAAGTTCATAGCGAATATTACATACCACATCTTCATTTACAACTAATTCAAATTGACAAATGAAATAACACAGATATATGGAGACTAAATACCCATGTTGGTCACTTGTCGTCGTTCGCTCTTAAATGGATATTGCCTGTAGTAATTGGAAGCAACGTGCCTTAGGCAATATCGATGGTGTGTGCGCTACCATAAGCTTCCCTGTTGATCAAATACAGCTAGTATATCGGTGCCCCGATCTGAAATAACACAGATATCAAGTTGGGGGCGCACATGCCTCCTTAACCTAGATAGAAAGAAATCTCAATCATCAGATGACTCTCCCGGTGTTATTGCAAACGCAATTAGAAGAATTCTCCCACCGCTATCCTGTGCCACTGCAAGCAATAGCCGATGAGTATACCTACCAAACATAAAGGTACCGTTAATTTGTACCAATGGCTTGCAGTATGAAAATACGTCTCGGTATTGCTTAAAGGTCCAAAACAGGCGTTTGAACACTTGGCATCCACGTAACAATCGGCCGTTGTAGTACGCATGTTCCGTTTCAAGGTGTATGATGGCACTTGAGACGTATCTCTCTAGCACTTGACACCACTATGCATCTTCTCCAACGCCTTCTGCTTAGCTATCCAAGCCTTGCAGTAAAAGGGCGTGTACCTCATTTGGCTACGAAAATTGGCAATTAACACCGGCACTGAAGTCTTGGGATTTGCTTTCACTGTAGACAGTATCAAGCTAGCTAACATAGCTGAATCTATCTTGGGATGATCTTGTGAAACACCTATAAACGGGGTACATTAAAAATGCAACATTACATAATAATAGTATTATTCAGAAACCGTCAATACTGTACTTGCAGCACATGTATGTGGACTTTTGTACTTTTTTATCTCCCACAACCCTGTCATTTTCCTCAACGAGGCGTAGATTTTCCATCAATATGTGTAGTCTTGCACGGCACACTTCGCCTCAAACTTATCAGATTTGGATTTAACGGCGTGGTAGTTAACGCCGTTTTTATGCTATGTTGTTTCAAAGCACCAATAAAACTATCTTTGCTGGAAAACTGATTACCAACTTCAAATTCACCCGAATCTAGCCCCGAACTTGTATGATCACACAATCGGTGTGGTAGATCTGGAAAATCTAACGCATCATCTGCAGACAGATCGACATTATGCACGTGGGCTGGAGGTGAGTATGCTCTGGATCGTTGATTTTTTTCTTCATCTGAACTCCTTTCAGCATCTTCAGGTTCTGTTGGAATAGATTCCGGTTCAAAAAATAAGCCAACTTCTGCACTATCAAGCCTAGGCTCTCGAGGTGGATCCACATCGGAGTCATCTTCTAACCCACCATCATCTGTAGTGTACGAGGTCCCTTTACCGGTGGATGTCATAGGGAGTACATCATCCCTTCTTCTAGGCATTTCATAACGTCCCCAATTGGATGTAGATTGTCAACCACTAGAACTTGATGTCGTTCCCCAATACGTATTTCTAGCATCAAACATTGAGCCACCGACGTACATGTCTCATCCACTGACAGAGTGTCTTGCAGGGAATGTGCATTCCACACCGCTACCAAACATGGGTTGTTCCGTGTTTTGTAACCCGCTAACCGAGTGTCGACCAGGGGTCGTGTATACATCTCGAACACCGGTCGTAAGTTCATCATTTGGCGATGTAAATTGTACATATAACTTAATATAAGGTGCTCTACTGGCAAAATGAGTCTGCACCATTGCCTCCAAGCTACGAACACCTTTTATGTCGAACGAGTCATATGTCACCGGATCAACAGAAGAACAAAATCGATACGTAACAGATAGAACTTTCATTGGTGTCATTCCGAAAATTTTACGCCTAATTCTTTTACGAAGTTCTGTCAAATCTATATTCTGGTTAAAAACCAGTCGCATCGTATTCTCCGAAAAAATAACACCGTTCTTGGTGTGGCAAACCTCACCATCATAGTAAATAACAGCATTAATACATTCACTCATATTTAATTTCTAATTTCTTTAGCCTCTCTAAATTGTTTTTGCTGTAACTTATGCAATTTTTTGCCTCATTTATAGCCTCAGCCCAAACATACTACTGTAGCAAAAGCGCGTCTACGAGGGCGCGATTTCAGAAATTCTTCTGATAAAGCATCCTGCTTGAAGCGTTTTTTATACTATTTGCTTAGAAACGTCAACTCGAAATTATTTTTCCAGGACCTACTGTAGCAAAAGCGCGTCTACGAGGGCTCGATTTCAGAAATTCTTCTGATAAAGCATCATGCTTGAAGCGTTTTTTATACTATTTGCTCAGAAAGGTCAACTCGAAATTATTTTTCAAGGACCTACTGTAGCAAAAGCGCGTCCACGTGGGCGCAACTTCAGAAATTCTTCTGATAAAGCATCCTGCTTTGATTTTATCTTAAAAACCCATAAACACGAAACCTAATCCAATTTTGAAAAAATTATAATTAATTTAATTAAGAAACCCTAAACCCTAATCCCTTATTTGTTTAATTTTTTTTTCTAAAACTCTAAAAACCTTAAACCCTAACCCTAAAAACCCAAAACCTTACGTTGTAGAAACGGAAAAAACGCGTCCCCAGGGGAGCACTACGTGGTAGCAAAATGCGTACACGTTAGCGCGCTTTGCCTATGTGGCAACAAAGCGCGCCCTCAGGGACGCGTTTTGTTGACACGTCCCCTGACGTGGACACATTTTAGGGGAAAAGAGTCCATTCCGGTAAATAATAAAATATCGGGCCCATTTCGATAAATTTAAAAAAAGGAGCTTTTTTTGGTATTTTGCCCTATTCAAACACTCCTTCAATGAACTTATGTTTCTGGTGAGGCTATTTTTGGTTAAGAATGAAAATGTCTTCTCCACGGTGAGCAGATCGTGCACTGTCATGAGTACCATCACAACTCATGAGCCCATATTCAGAACAACTGACATACAAAATCAATTGCTATGTCTTCTTTCTTATGATTCCCAATTTTTATTAGGCTTTTTTTTAAGGAAGCTGGAAATAGGCGGAAGCAGTCGTGAAGAAAGTCGTATTCTTTCAAGCTAATTTGAGTTTTATCGTTTCTTTTCGGGGATAAGATACTGCTTCTCATTGGGCCAATTTGATTAGCCTATACTTGTATCACTTTTGGGTCCAATGGAGCCTGCCTACTAAGTGTCACCAAACCAATTAATTTATTTTTGTTGTCTTTTTTTGGCGGAATAGATATGATTTTATGCCCTAATAGAAAATCTTGGACTGGACCAGCTTTTCTATCTCTTTTTCAAGTGGGATACAGAATTATAGATGCAGCCTCCACTATGGGTTCTTTTTTTCCCCTCAGGCGCAATTGAAACGGAAAAGTCACAACTCCATCCTTTGTGTTGGTCAACGAGAATTATCCCCATCTAAAAAGAAGCTAGTGACAGAAACCCTTGAAAAACGTGCATCATACAAATTAATATAAATATAGTCATAAACATTGTTTTCAAGCTCGGTTTTGATATATATTTGCCCGATGACTTTTGCAATATATGTTTATAAAGGTCATACGCATTGCAGCTGTTTACTTTTTAGTTTGACAGTATCAACAGGAAGAAGTCCTCCCTTTCTCTTTCATGGTTTCTGCTAAAAAAATATTCAACCAAATTTGATGTCCACTTTTCAATGCAACAAATGTAAAACAACAGTACCAACATAACCAAATTACCCAATTTTTTAAACTGGTTTTTTAGTGGCACAATTAATGGGATTTGGATGGGGGGTCGTTTAACATCGGATCTTATTGCCATATACACTAATGATAACGATGTGATTGAGACTAAAAATCATTTAACTTTTAAGACATCTTAAGATTAAAATTATGCAATTTTATTTTTTGATCATAGTTGTCGGATTTGATACCCTTTTTGATAAGGGCGTTGAATCCTCATAAAAACCAAGCGTGTATTTGGTAATGAGAGGGAAGAGTGTGTGGTGATGACCAGGCCACCATAGCAATAGCAACTATAAAAACTTCCATTGTTTTTTAAAAAATGCCTCGTTGCTTCCGATTCCCTCCTTTCCTTTCTCTATCTACTCTCTACTAACCAACCTTGTCGCTTATGCTCAATAGTCCATTTGACCAACCAACACCGCACCGGCACCAGCTTCTTCATACAAGCAACTTTTCTACGTCCTTTATCCTCCTTTTTTGGCTGTCTAAAAGAAAGTGCATCCCCTTTCTTTTTTGTTCCTAACCTCCCTAAACCTCTTTTACCATATTGGGGTTCTCAGCTTTTCACTTTAGTTTATCTGAACAATGCAAGTCTGCTGTGATCTTGAAGTGGATGTCAACGGTGAAGAGGTTTTTATGGTAGACAAGGTAATATATATTTACCATTGATGATTGAACCCCTTGTTTTCATTGTGGGAATTGTTCACTTCAACTTCAAGCTTTTGTTGGTAGAGAAAATCATAAATATCACAACTTTTGGCATGCTTTAACTCGTTGTTGTCTCAGCTTCTATGATTTATTGCATTCATTTGAAGTCAACTGTGTTTCTGCCTTCGTGTGCTCTCTTTTATTATGCGTCTTTATTTCTTCCAGGTTCTGATAAGCAATTCATTTCACCAATGATCATGGGCTTGGCCCCTCTTCTAGATTACAGAAGAAACAGGACCACTCTTAAATTTATTGTTGATGGACACTTCTCACCTCATTGTTTCACACATATGCAAGATTCTTTCATTTTCTAGCGTAGATAGGTATGTTTAATGCTAGTGGGGTTCATATTTAGCCTTTTTTGTTGAGTTGGTAACCGCTTGGCGTTTTGGATTAAAATGAACTAAATGTCATCAAAGAATTCTTCTTTTTCTTTTCACATATTCTAAGTATGTGCTATAATTCCTCTTGAATTTGTTTCTTACTGCAGAAAACTCTTGCATCATTCTCTAAAAGATTCGGCGGCTTGTTTGGTAATTCGATGGATAATAGCGGGAACCTGAAAGTTGTATTTCATGACTTTCCTGGGGGAGCTGTGGGATTTGAGCTCATAGCAAGGTTTTGCTATAACAACGGGAGAACCCAGATAACTCCTGCCAGTGTAGTCTTACTAAATTGCGCTGCACAGTTTATGGAGATGGAGAGTGATGGCCACAGGCCAAGCTTGTTGAACCAAACCAAAAAGTCTCTAGATGGCATCAGCTTCTGGTCCTGGTCTGAGCTCCTTGTAGCTTTGAAAGAGTGCCAAGATTTGCTGCTTTCTCCCTCAAAACCTTCTCTAATACTTGATAAAGTCCTCGATTGTGTTGTAGGAAGGCTTGTCTCTCCTATTGTTGCCAGTCCATACACATCTTCCTCTGAGAACTCAAGTTTCCAATGCTCATGTGATACAAGGAGCAGCTATAGTACCAGAAACAATTCCTCTCAAGTATCTTGGTGGTTTGAGGATCTTCTGTTTTTGAATATTGATTTGATTGATAAGGTAATCAAATTGATGATATGCCAACATTTTGATCATGCTACAATAACTAAGTTCCTCTTCTGTTATCAAAGATCAAGATTTGTTACTGCCACCCCAACTGAGAAGTGCAGAATCATGGAGGTCATAATCAATTTGCTTTCATTGCTTGATAGGAACTCCCTTTCTTGCAAGCACTTGTTCGATATGTTTCGAGTGGCTTCAAGTTTGGAAAATATTAGCAAGCATTGCAAATCCGTTTTGGATACTCTTATTGGTTCACAACTGGATCAAGCAACCATAGATTTTCTGCTTGTTCCACCACCACGAAAGAAACATTACATGTATGATATGAACCTGGTTCTGAGGCTGGTAAATGCATTTCAGAATGAACTGAATTGTTGCTCATCCCTGGTTCGATTACGAAAAGTTGCTAGCTTACTTGACTCATACCTTGTGGAAGTCTGAGCAGATTCCTACCTGACCCCTTCAAAGTTTGCAGCATTAGTCCTCCTGCTGCCAGATTCTGCAAGAGAATCCCATGATAGGCTTTTTCAAGCTATAGACATTTATCTACAGGTATTGCTATCAACTTATAAATCTTTACCCTTGTTATAAATGGAATTAAGTGCTTTGCACAAAATTTATAGCAAAACCTGATTCTCTATGTTACTTGGAATTTAAGTAATGATGTTGGTTAGAGTATATTCCTTACAAGTTACATTTTGCTAGGGATCAATCAGTTCTGGCTTCTAATGTTTAAGCAAATTCATTAGATTGCTGTTAAGCAGTAGCTAATTCTAATTTTATTGCTCGTGTTGGAAAGAGATCACTTAATAGTTAGTATCAGGATCAACGCCAATCCAAACTCTCAAGTTACTGATGAAATTTCTGAACAGGTTCATGGAGGAATATGTGAAGCAGAGAAAATGAGAATCTGCAGTGCACTTAACTATGCAAAGCTCTCCACAGATGCATTGAGACACTTGGCTCGGAACTCAAAATTTCCATCAAGAATAGCTATACAAGGTTTCATTAATCAGCAGTTCAAGCTTGAAAACTTATTTGAGGGCAAAAAGCACATTGACACCTTCAGTGGTTCCATCTCTATCGAGGAAAGCATCAAAGAGAACGAGAACTCTGATCAAGTCCTTGTGTATGCAAAACGAGTCAACGTTCCAGTGAAAGCCGAGCAACTTGAGGTACAGCTGCCAGGAATGCAATTCAGGGTAACAGAACTGGATAAGTTCTCTGGAACAATCCATACTCAAATAGGAAATATCCCAAGAACAAGATTATCCAGCCTTGGTAATAATGCTAGATTCTTACCAAAACTCTGTTCTTGAAACACATCCTTGCCTTCAAAGTTCGTTTTTTTTTTAATAGTTTGCCCCTACATTGTCTTTGAAAATAGTTGTACATTCTAAAGCCAATCAATGTAAATGCAAATTGTTTTTGTTTCAAATGTTGTAAAGAGTGGGTTGATAGCGAATATTCAATACATTGGGATATCTCCTCCGGTTTTACTTCATTCTGTAAGAACTATAAAAGCAAATTTGATTATCTCCTATTAGTTTCATTCTCAAATTAAGATTTTGCTTTCTTTTGACATTATCAAAATGAAATATTAAAAGAAGTCAAAAGAAAGTTCTAAGTTCTGGGTCTTACCAACCGGTGACTAAGAACAGTTTGTTGAATGTCAATGAAATGTAGTCAACAAAGCAGTCATTATTGAACATCTCAAAAAAAAAAAAAGTCCCAAATTACATCTCTAAATGGTCGTTATCAGTAATCACTTTTATCATCTATTTCCAAGAGAAGCTCCTGCATCAGATAGAAAACTGCAGCCAGCTTGTGCCAAAGCAAAGCTTTTCAAATTACACAGTTTTATGGAAGTTTAATTGTCCAAGTTATCAAGCTGACTTAGTAAGCATATTAAACAAAAGTAACAGATAAGCTGGTGTGAAACGATGGCAGGAAGTAACGAACTTACATCGTCATCTCATTGTATTATTATTTAAAAAAAGAAAAGGAAAATATGTTTTGAAGATACCAGAAAAAAATAGAGACAATGTGGGTATCTATGTCCTTTGTTAACCCAATAAGATACAGAGAGAGAGCGCACTAATAAAATAAATGGATGTTTCTAAAGGAATATCCGTAGTGATAGTCACACCCTGCCAAGGCAGACCGCGAACTATGCGGCGAAGTGCACGCGTGCTTACGAGGCTCACTACAAGAATGCTAATTTAGGAGACCCCAAAGATGTTTGCCAATAGCTCACATTTCATGTATTTTAAAGGGAAAAGCACTATGGCTTGCCTTGGGAGTTCCAAGTTTCAATAACATGGTTGTCTTTTCCTTGGAGAATGAGAATTTAATAAAGAACTAATGATTAACGATGAATGAGGACATCAAAACAGGGACAAAATACATGGCACTTCCAACGTTAACATTACGTTGGAAAGTGGAGCAATTTAATGAATCATTGTTTGTGTGAGCCACAAATGCAAAGGAGTTGGACCAACATCCTTGAAAGAGGCAGTGCTCTTACTCTCTCGGATACAATCGCCTACAACTTTGATATTAGTGATTTTTTAAAATTTATTTTTTGAAGTTTTACCAAATTGTGGGATCATTAACGAATGCCAAGTCAATAACAAAACCTTCTATCGAGGTGTTAAATTTATTATATTTTATTTGGAGATAATATAGTCAAAGCTTCGAGTTTATGAACTGATGCTATGGAGACAAACCAAAAATAAAGAGAGAAGCCAGAAAGCAGTTCCTATTTGAGCTTTTCTGATGGGCTCAAACGGCTAAACAAGGCTTATGCGATGCGGGCTCACTTGAGCTTTTTATTATTGTTCAGCCAAGGGGGTTTAATAGGCTTACCGCTTAGCCCTTTTTATTTTTAAAGCCGAAAGGTTTTTAAGAATCGATGCAAAACTATCGTATGTCTATTCTTTTTTTTCTTTTTTTGTATAATGTTGGTTTGACTAGATTCGTGATTATCATTCTATTTAGCACTTATTGATCTATCATCTATATTATAATAAACTCTTTGAATGAGTTTAATCAAACAATCAGACTCGAAATACGAGTTTAAAATTTTACTTAAATCTGTCCATATTTACAAAAGATTAATTCAAGCCCATTTTAGGTTCGTTTATATTATTTTTTAAAAAATATTTATTTTATTTTATTTTATTTTAATATTTAATAAATTTATATATTTTTTATTTATTGAAAATTTTCATATAGCCATCTTAATTAACATTATTTTAATGTTTACATTGGAATAGTATTATGTATTTAGTATAGGTTTATTTTTTTAATGTATTCTAAATTACATAATATATAAAAATAACATAATATAAAGTATTATAAACTTAAAAATGGGTCGGGTTGGGCTTGAACCTTGAATGTTCAAGCCTAATCTCAACTCATATTTTAAACAAGCCTAATTTTTTTTTACCTAGGCCTATTTTTCGGGCATAATATTTTTGCCTAAACCCTCTCAAATATTAGACGAACCTTCAGACCTAAATAAATAACCCGACCCATGAACAGTTCTATTGACAGCCCTAACTTCACTGCACAAAAATTATAAATATATAAAATAAAATCATTAATAAAAGAAAATTATGTCATCTAAAATTTTGATAAAAAACCTTAAACCCTGAACTCTTTCGTTACTGCCCAATATTCTTAATTAACTACCCACTATCTTTTTTAGTAAAAGTTAAACCATCCAATATTATTCATATAAATTTTCATCATTAAAATATTATTATTTGTATAATTACAATTGTCCTTGTTCGTATTATTATCTGAGCATAGTTTTGTTCGGACAATGGGTGATATTTAGGTAAAATCCTCCTAGCTATCAACAATGTCAACTTCAAAATTTAAACTTGACCCAAATATTTGAGGAAAAAATTTACTTCCACTTCTTCAACTATTTATTGATAAAAAATATATATTATTATTTCTCAAAATACAAAAAGTATATATGAAATATCATTTTTATTTTTAAACATAAAAATCATAAGAGAGGGATCCACTTACATCGGTTGTAAAATTAATATTTTAACGATCTAATAGCTAAATTTATCGATATAATTGTACCTATCATGCATGTAAAATTTTAAACCAATCCATTATCTCTATCATATTGATCTAAAATACTATAAATATATATTAATATTTATTGAATGGTTGATTTTTTTTTTACATAAAGTAAATAGTTAAATTTTAATTTACATCAAATTTGACATGTATGATCTATATAAATGAAATATAAAATATGATGATTAAATCGTAAATATTAATAGTACAAAGATATACGAAAGAATGTAAAACTATTTTATTTTTATATGGGTGTAAATGGATCTCTTTCTAAAATCATATATAAAATATTATTTATTTCACCCATGTAATTGAGAAATAACTAAAAATATTATTTCATTATTTTATAAAATAAAAAATCTTATTATAAGAGTATTTTTATTTAAAAAAAATATTTTTATATAAAATCCACAAAAAAACAAATATATATGTTCCTTGATTCCTTATATTATTTTGAGCATTAATGTGTCGGAGTATTAAAAGAAAGGTATAATGATTTTTTGGCCCTTTAATTTAAAAAAAAGTTATTTTAGCTCTTTATTTTTTTCTCTCTTTTAGCTCTTGAATTTGTATTTTTTAATTAAATCACCCCAAGATGGATGAGAAAGTTAATGTTTGTTAATTTTACTGATGTGGCATACATGTGAATTACCACATAAATGAAATTAAAAAATATATGTTTTATATAATTTTAATGATTTTTATTTTAAAAAAAATATTAAAAATACATTTATATATATATAAAAGTAAGTTGCTCGAACTTAATTTGAAATTTATTGAATTGAGGTAAAAAAAAATCAAAGGCGAACTTAATTACAAGCACAAATATTGTTATCAAGAAAAATTACTTTAAGAAAAAAGATAAAATCGTGTTTTAATTCATCAATTATTAAAAAGTCGCAATCTAGAAAATGAGAAGTTGATTCTAAAAAGTTAATGGTAATCAATAGTTAAGCCAAATGTAGCGAATCACAGTCTAAGCGGCGTATGTTTTTTTGTTTGAGAGTAATCCGAGTGTAGCAAAAACTCAAGGAATCTTTTAACAAATATAAGCAGTGTTTTATGTTGAGTATACTTACAAAGATTAGGTTCATATTCCGTCACATCAAATCAAGAAAGAAAAAAGGCTAAGCAGAGAGAGTCTCCCAACAGTGGGATTGTTTATTAATAAACAAAAATAACTCCCTCTATTATTATTTGAGTAAAATGATTTGACCAAATCTCGCATTCTATCAGCAGTTGAACAAAACTGGTTTGTTTTTAGAGGCAAAAGCCAAGGGAAGCAATTAACCAACTCTTGTTCCCACGCGTTTTCTTATTAAAAAGAAAAGGCTGGTCGTGATGTCATTAAACATCTTATTTTATCTTTAATTTGGCTTAGCCAAACTAAACTCAACTTAATACTTTGTATGTGGATTGATGTTTGCATGTTAATAACATATTATTTGACTTCTGTTGATGCAACCAAATTAAAGGACATCAGGAGCAGTTTAATTTAACCTTGTTTTGTGGGTGATTTGGACTGTTGTTGTTGGAAGAAAGCTGTATTGACCCCCCCCCTCCCCTTTTAAAAGGATAAGCAGTTATGTCTGACTTCAACTGGTAATAATTAAAATATATCTCACACAATCGTCTAATCTTGTTTCCCATTCTTAATTGTCTCACAAACAAAAAAGCATTTCCATATGATTTATTTTTTTTATTTCAATCAGCTACTTGCAAATGTTCACGAGATAATAATAAATGTGAAGAAGATATTATTTCAGACACAGGGAACGGGGGAAAGTGGAAAGAAGCGTGTGTTGACAATAAACTGAGGATGGAAAGAGATTTCTTTCTTTACCAATTATGACAAGAACTAAGAAGAAGAAAAAAGGAGTAGGTCCAGACCCATTTTTATTACCATAAACATGCATTCATTCATTTACCTCTCAAAGAATGAAATTGACCCATCTGTCAACTCTGTTTTTTAAACCAAAAATAGAATTGGCAAGTCAAATTCATTTTAAACCAAGATATCTTCAAGGATTTGTGTGAGCATTAGCTGACAAGGAATGACCCTTGTTTCAATCAGTGTCCTAAAAATTTAAAATCCATCTTTAAGAATAATGAAGGGGCTATAGTATCCTGGGGACCCCAAATGACCAAAAGAATGTTTGGGGTCAACCCCACCAAATGGAAGTCCACTTTTTTTTTTGGATAAGTTCACAAAAACAATGATTGATGACCTGTCGTGGGTTTGGAATTTAGGAGTAGTTTATTTATTTATTTTCCTTTTCTTTCTGGTGCAAGGTGCGTTTAAGATCAAAAGACTGAGATAGCCACGGAGGGAACATGCAGTTGACAATTGGGTTGTAGTTTTAAGTTGAGGGTTTAGACACATGAAACCCATCTATTCGAGTTTATAAATTTATTACTGGATTATGGTATTTTATATATAAAGTTAGAATCCGGATATGGTTTAATTAATTCATACAATTGTATTTTTAATATTCTTAAAATATTACTCCAGTATTAGTTTAGATATATCATTGTATATTCCTACTAGTTTTAAGTTTGAGTGGATTTAGACATTTATTCACTTACAAAAGTCTAAGGGGAAATTATCTAGTTAAATCCTTTTAATTTCTTCGCTCAATATTTAAATTATTTTTATCTTAGTCACTCAACCGTTAAATTTATAACGGCGGTTAACAGTACACTCTACATCATGTTCATACTTTCATTTCGATCACCTAACTCTTAAGTCGCTTTAATTTTAATCATCTAAATTTCTTTTTTAAGTATTGATTGAGATAAAAAAAATATTAAAGTGAAAAATCAGTAGAAACTAAAACAATGTAGTAAAAATTTGTCAAATTTTACTTGTTTATCACATTGCTGAAAACTCTAAATTTTTCTTTTTTTTCAATATTGAAATTTTAAATTTTAAAAAATATAAAAATCAATTAAATAAATTGGCAAAAATATTATGTGTTGATAATGTTAACCAATTGTTACTGTAATGTTGAAATTAATTAAATTAATTTCCTTCTAAAATTTAAAATTTTATTTTATATTTCTGTTTTATTGTTAATGAAATTAACTCAATAACTCATATTTAATAATTGTCTACAAAACTTAAATTTCTTTTGATTATATAATCTCAAATATTCTATACTAAGCTAAAATCATTGCAATTAATTAAACTAATTGTTTGTTCTTCGTTTGGGTAAAGAAGTTATGAAAATATTTTGAGTTTTGTTTGGCATGGAATATAAAATTAAATAATTTAATTAATTGTAAAGATCTTTCTTTGTTTTTAGCTTAGTATGAAAGACTCAATATCATATAATCAAAGGCAATTTGGGTTTTATGTACAATTATTAAAGATGATTTATTTGAGTTAATTTTAAATTGGAAACATAAAATAAAATCTTATTATTTTAAATAAGACTAAATTAATTAATTTAATTAATTTCAATATTATAGTAACAAATTGGTTGACACTATCAAGCAATAAAAAAATTTCAATACCTATTTAGTTGATTTTGAAATTTAAAATTTCAATATTGAAAAAAAAAATTAAAACTTTTAGCAATGGGGTAAACAAGTACAAATTGACAATTTTTAAAGTATTATTTTAGTTTTTACCGTTTTTTACATTTAATCATTAATGTTTTTTTACCTCGATCAATATTAAAAAAAAAGATATTTATTGGGTGACTAAAATGAAAGCAACCTAAAAATCGGGTGACCAAAATGAAAGTGTGAACATGACGTGGCGTGTACAAGTTAATTGTTGCTAGAGATTTAATTATTTAGTGACTAAAATGAAAGCGCCCTAAAAGTTGAGTGACGAAATTGCAAGAATTTCATTATGGGTGACTAAAATAAAAGCACCCAAAAATTGGGTGACCTTTACCTTAAATTTAATTAGTTGATAGCGTAAGATTTAGGGTAAATTAGAAATAAAAACCATCAATGGAAAAAAAGGATGAGAATGACCTGGATTTAGGGTAGTAACTCTAGACAATAATAATGACTTGAAAATGATAGAATTGTGGGAGAGGACGGCAACAAAAAAGAAGAAGGAATTGCGCGCTTAGAGTTGCTTTAATCATTTAGAGGTAGAGCATGCCATAGCCACGCTTGAATTTAACATATCATCTCCTTATGTTACTAACTATCATCTATTTCTTTTCCCTCCTCCTTAATTATGTTACTAACTTTGCTTAGTGTTTGTAAATCAAATTTCTAGAAACCTAATTAGCCTACTTGAAACATATATTTTAAGGTTGGTTGATGTATGTATTAAAATTTATAGCTGATGATTTTTCTTTTAATCTTTTGCATTGATTACATTTCCATGTAAATTTAATATTATTTTCCGCCAAGGTTTCAACGTGGAACTCATTCTCACTAAATCAAACTTTTTAATTTTTTTTACATACGTGTATATATAATGCACATTATTACCGTTAATTTCATGTATAAAATAAAGAAATAAAATAATAGTCGATTCACTCTTAGCTCGGTTAACATCGATATTATTGTCACTGTAAGAGTATGTGAGTTTGAGTGTGCTGGAGCGCATTTATTCTCATATTTAATGAAAAATCTAAAATACTCTCAATTAGTCTTAACTTATTTTAATTATGGAATAACATTTTCATAATTTTCCTAATTGAGTTGGTGATCCGATTAAGGACATCAACTCAATAAAACACTTACTAAATAGTAAGTATAGATATACAACAATTGATAGAAACAATAACTTGTGCATATTTCAATAAAAATGTATAAAATATATCAAAATCAAGCTTTAGTTAAGTGGTAAATTTGAAATTTTACTATTCCATGCTATGCATATTTTTATTGATTTTTGTTAAAATGAAAAGACTAAAATACTCTCGAATAATATAACTTATTATAATTACGGAATGTCATTTCCGTAATTTTATTAATTGAGTTGGTGATCCAGTTGAATGTTGGATCTCGTGCCTTAAGTGTAGTTGCTTCTGCAATAAATGTGACATCTTATAACTCAAACCCGACAATCGGGTTGGCATCGGGGTGTTACAAGTTAAAAGTTCAAGAAATACATATAATTAGACTCAATACAAGATAAATCTAAACCCCCTCATAAAACATATGAGGGGTGACGTACCCTAGTTAAATAAACTAAGGTGTGCCGCCCCTCTCTCCTAATTGAATTATAGGACTAATTTTTCTATCAGATAAGTGTTATTTGTATTTTACTAATTTAAAATTTTAAAATTTATGATTTTAGGAAAATAATTAAATTAGGATTTGGAGTTTAAATGACCTAGACTTTAGACTTAAAGATTTTAGGTTTTGGATTTTAGAATTTTATAAAAAAATAGATTATTTTTTTATTTTAGAGTTAAAAGAATAATAATAATTAACTTGATTTTATGATGTGAGATGATATTACTGGATACCTAAAAATGACTTTTCTAAAATTGTAGTAATCTAAAGTTAAACTCATATTTTTAATATTTAAATAATAAAGGAACTATTTAAGCGGACAAACCGAGTTCAAACTAAAATTAATTTAAAATCAGGCTATTACCCGATCCGAGCCATAACGACTCGTACAATGAAACTAAAGGGCGGCTGCTTCTGTTTGTGGTGTGTATCTCCCCGAGTTTGGGGTTTGACCAAACCAAGCAAAGACACCACACACGTTGGAATCACAAAACATGTGGACCATTAATTTGGGTCTGAAATTTTTGGAGTGGAAATTCCGTTTCATAAAATTATTTTGGTCCACAAAATTCATGATCTCTCCCTCAGCTTCATCTCTTAATTATTTTCAATTTGTTTATTAGTATTTGTTTACAATACCACTCCTTTTACATGTAATTTTCCTTTCATGTGGGCTCTTTGGCACGTGTTGTTTGTTGGTTGCCAACGTGATCCTTTAGGGTTACTTTACCAAGCCCACTGACTATTCCCACCTCCCTCTCTCACCCTATTTACATGTATTCCAACTCGTTTCGCCCTTTTGTCACCTTTTACACTTCACCATTCCCTCAGTATTATTAATTCACCGTATCTGATAATCGATGCCTTCAAGTCCTGAGATTTACTTCCAATTTTTGCATAGAAGCAAGTATTTCTCCCAATAAGTGATTAATTATACCACCCTTTGCTTATCCCGAAATAACATTATAATCCCTAATGCAATCATGTGTTAAAAGCTACAATTATTAAAAAAAAAGAAGAAGCTAATATTAATACACTATCAGTGAAATATTTTAATTTCAGGAACAATATTTAAATATTGCACACGTTTTTTTTTTAATAATTCAATTTGTATGTTTTGTTATACCATAAATGAGATGTATGTTAACTTTACATCCATCTAAAAAAATACTTTTAATTTATCAAATATTTTTTTATAAATTCGAAAAATACTTAACCCTAAACAAGGATAATAGTTTCACGCACATTTCGATAGTTGAATGTGTGAGTTATAAGGCAGGGAGAGTCATACGGCAGGCATGAGCAAAGAGCAATGGCTAGGTCGGGCCGCTCTGCGAAGAGTGAACATTCCACAATGCAGGTGAAGAAGAAGAGAGAAGAAAGAAAATTCAACAGATTAATAGATGGCCATGTCCCTACGTACAATCCATCAATGTATTAAAATTATTTATTTTTAATTGTGTAAGATATAGCTGGAGCCACACTTCATTAATTATATGTGCCAAATTATGATTTTAAAAGAAAGGCAAGATGATAAAGACAAGTTTAGGAAGTATTAATTACACATCTCAAAAGTGAAACGTGATAAATTAAAAGATGGAGCTCTTTGTTTAAGGTTAAGAATATATATAAAAAAGTTGTGGAATAATGGAATTATTGTTAGTTAAATGGAAGTACCACTTTGATTAGATGAATGAAAAGTGGCATCTCTTAATCTTAATTACTATATACTAATAGTATTTTTTTTTTATTTGGTGGAGTTGTAACATTCAAGCTTAAGCCTTCTTTTGATCTTATATACTTTTGTGGATAAAAAAAAATTAGAGAAAGGGAATCTAAGAGCTTGGCCTTTGTTAAGACTAATGAGCAATTATCAGCCAAGTATAAAATATATGATGAAATATTATTACTGTTTGATTACGTTAATGCTAGCTATGAATTATGAATATTATTTTAAGTATTTATGTTTTTTTTTATATTTTGGCAAATTTAAAATAACGTAAGATTTGAACTCAGTTTTTTTTTTTGCTAATTAAGGTAGAATTTTATTAGAAATTAATAATGAGGGGCTTGGTACACTACATAACCTTACAAGTCAACTAAAACATCATATAATAAACCAAAGACACTAAAAACCCATACAACACCACATGAAACAAAGTGACACCAACAAAAGACTCCACCAGATTACAAACAAATTCTTAGAACATCAGAAAGAGAAAACCCAAAATGAAAATAAAAATAAAAATCCCTGACACCCCCGTGTAGGCTAATGATAGAGAGGAACATCATCAATCTCTAAACATAGGATCCACACTTTTCATGGACAACAAGAAGCATTCACTCGATAATCAACTTGCAATGTGAAGCAAATTAGGAGTTTTGACAAAAAAAAATTCAATCCAACCTAGCGTAAGCATATTAAAATTGACAAAAATCATTAGCTAAAAGATAGATTCATCCGAATCATGACGTTAATGAACTTCAATGTGAAGCAAATTAGGAGTTTGAAGCTAAACAAGAAAGTCCCTTTCCTAGCTTTTTTTTGTTGTTGAGAAAATTAGATTCATCATTCCTAATTTAATTTTTTTCATTGGGACATAATTTAATTAACTTTTGATTTTTTAGAAGTCAGCCGTCTAATTTTCTTTCTTTTTTTTGCCTTTTTATGTTGATCCTGTAAACTTTACCAAGATCTAAAATTTTTGAATAAAAGTTAATAAGGTTTTGATTAAATAACAAATTCACGTTATATAAATATGTGGAATTTTGTAGTTATATTAATTAACTAACGTTTGTAATGATTTATTTGAATTGAAATGATTAATTATAAAAAAAAGTAATGTCATCGAAATGCTTAAAAGGTTTTGATATATATACATATATTCGAATAACGTCAAAGCATAAAGAAATTTTCTTCGTAAAAAAGAAAAGTCACTCATTTTCTTTACTTTTTAATCTTTTAAAAGCTATCAAAATCTTATAACTATAGTGACTACAAATAAAGATACTAAACAAATTATAATCTTATTTCTTTGTACAAATCCTTTCCACTACATTATTCATATTATTTAATAATATTTTAGTAATTTTTTATTTAATTGTCACATAATTTTTATCATTTTTTATCTTAAGCTCTAAATCCTACATCCCAAATCTAGAATCTTCTCGAATCAGGTTCAAAATTCAAGATTTAGGGTTAGGATAAAAAAATTATCAAAATTATGTGTCAATGACATGAAAAATATTACTAACTAATATAACGTATTAAATATTTTATTAGATTGCCCTATAATATAGACGATAAGCTTTTTCATTCGACTATTATATTTTAACCAAATATCAACCGTCCTAAAACAAAGTCCAAAACACTGACATGGCAGTCAGATCAAACATATCATCATCGTCATCCCTTTATTCGTAAGGAAGGGAAAAAAATTAAGCCGGTAAGGAAAAGAAAATTAAAGCAAAGGAAATAAAATAATTGCATTTTTTTAATTGGGAAAGAAGGAATGAGAACAAAGTTAAATTTCTTTTTAATTAATTATAAACAACAGAATTCGATTCAAAATGCTTTCTCTCATTCGTCCAATCATCCCTTGAAATGTCAACCAAATTCTTTTACACTAGACCGTACTCTTTATCAGAGTTCAATTTTCACATATAAATAACGATGACTCCCAAGGGGTGAGGGTTCTCACCCATACATAAACCAAAAAAAGGAAAGAGTTTGTAGTTTTGACGATGGCAGAAGAATTTCATGCTGGGATTTGTGGAGAGACATGGTGGGATTCCTCGAAAGCACTGTTTACGGGGTGTTCTTCGCCATGTTCCACGGGGCTTGCCGCTGACATGGGAAGCTTCGGATGGAGTGCTGATATGGTGGATATTAAGGCAAGGTCTTCTTGTGAGGAGTCTAAAGATAGCTTAGCTTTCCCGCTGGGGGCTCAGCAAGGTGATTCAGACAGTTGTGGCAGCAGTATTTTGAATGATTCTACCTTACAAATGATGGGTTTCGGCCTTTCATCATCTACAACATCCGATTGGAACCAATCTTTGCTGTAAGTTATTGATGTTTTGAAATCATAACTGGTATAATTAGCATAAAAACTATCTGGGTCTTCACTATGATTTAAATATGAGTTCTTTACATACAAGAAGCTAGACCTTATAGTCCAAAGCTTCGACCACAAGTTAGAAAGAACAACGACTTCTTAATTTTCCTTAGTAATGGAAGTCAACATGATCAGTCAATTAAATACTTGATTCTTAGATTAAAATTCTTTTCATCAACTGAATATATATACTTTCTGTTTTTCTACATCGTATTTGCCTGCAGTCGGAGTAATGGGAGAAGTGAAAGTTACAATTCAGTTCTTCAAGAAGGTATTAACTCTAGGCTGAGTTGCCGGAAAGAAACAGGCATGGATTCTTCCCAAATCCAAAAGGAATGGAGTCCAAGGAGCTATACAAGCCCCGGGGAAGATTCTTCCATCACTACTTTCAAGCCTCTCAATCAAGATTTCTCCTTGGAGCAGCAGAGATTGAATTCACTAACCAGCTCCGGTAACAGTAGACCAACCTGCCAGTTTCCGATAGGTTCAGTGTCATATGGGTACCCATCAACGCTGTTACAAACTTTGTTTGATCCTGACTCTCAACCCCAATCCCAACAACTATCACTTTTCAACAACAATCGGTCAATCGACTATATGTCGGCTACAGCTACTTATGGGGCAAATAACGCTACTGAATCATCACCTTCTTGGCCAAGACCAGCTCCTTTCGTAAGGCCATCATTGCCAAAACAGCAGCCCAGCAACTTGCACTTCACCAACAACGCACCCTTGTGGAACGCTTCCGCCACTGGTGTAAACGACGTCAAAGCCGGCTTTTCACCCTCGCAGCTGCAACCTGAGTTTCTTTTACAAACATTTGAAGAGAAACCTAATTGCCCCAGCCTAACGAAGAAGGTAAATAAATAATGGTGTGATGAGATATTTTTAAAGTATATGTCTTGATCATGTTCATCAGCTTGGATCCAGGGCTAGGGTTTATGGTACAGTTTTGATTTATTTATTTCATGTTGTGGACTGCTTTCATAGACTAATACCGAAGAAGTTCGGAACTCGGGGTCACCGGTGAAGAAAGGATTAAGTAGTGAACCTCCATTATTGAAGAGGCCAAGAATTGAAACGCCATCGCCATTACCAACTTTTAAGGTATTAATTTATAAATTTTACAAAGTTTCTTTACAGGTGGAATCATAGTGATCGCTTATTCAAAGAATTAGATGTAAAAGTTTTATGCAAATTTTATCAGGTTCGAAAAGAGAAGCTTGGGGACCGAATCACTGCGCTCCAGCAATTGGTTTCACCTTTCGGAAAGGTGAATTTTTGGAATTTTCTTCTTACTATATACTTTTTAGATATTTATCCTTTTGATGATATAATTGAAAGGTTTACCTTTATCTTGGCCTTCGGATTATTCTGTACCTTACCTTTTTCTTTTTTTCCCCAGACTGATACCGCATCTGTTCTTCATGAAGCTATTGAATACATTAAGTTCCTCCATGATCAAGTTAATGTATGGTTCCTCTATCTTCTTTCTATTTCTTATAAGTAAAACCCTTAACATGTTAATTTTTTATATAACATGAAAACAAGGATACTATCTAGAGAATTCTGTATATGGACTGAGAAAATGTTATTTTTACGTAATTTCAGGTTTTGATTACTCCATATATGAAACAAGCAGTACCTTCCACACAACAACAGGTATATACATAAATAAAAGAAGACTTGGATGATAATTGGCTATCTTTTTTTCTTTCTCCTAGGGCCTAGGAGTATTTGAATAATGCAGTAATTATCTGAACAATGTTGTACTTTTTCCCCCTTTGTAGAGTACTGAAAGTTTGAAAGAGCCAGAAGGGCCAAAACAAGATCTAAGGAGCCTTGGGCTTTGTTTGGTGCCAATCTCCAGCACGTTTCCGGTTGCTAATGAGACCACAGTTGATTTTTGGACGCCAACGTTTGGTGGAACTTTCAGGTAGGGATAGAAGGCTATTTAACGAAGCTAAAAGGAGATTGTACAACAACTATACTACTCATGCGGTAGATTAATTACCAGACCCGAGGCCGGCCATGACTTCAATATTCATAAAGTGGCAAAAAGAAAAAGATAATGGAAAACTTAGAAGGATAGCTACATTGCTTTGCTGTAACAGTCTTGATAAAACAAAGGAAAAGGAGAAAAAAGAAATGAAAAAGGAAGTGACGATTCGAAGATGGAAAGTACAGAGACGAAGGGTGCGCTGGAGTGCTGGGCCAAGGGCATGCAAATGATCAGGAACCAAACCCCTTGAAGGATTAAAATAGAAAAGATTAGTTAACCTAAGCATAGGTTTTTCATTTTTTATTTCTTTCAATAATCCAAATATAGTTGCAAGTGATTAAAAAAGAAGAAGGAACAAGTGCTAAATTCAGCGAAAATTGGACTCATATTTATAGAAGATTAATTATTTTGTTGATGTTTAGGATCTGAATTTAGCAGATTTGGGGGGGTAAGGAGCCCCTTGGCCTTTTGTTCCTTTTTGAGCATATGTGTATAGCCATCCCCTTTTATCATCTGGTACCTTATAAAGAGAGAGAAATGATTAAAGAGGTTTTATATTAATGGTGTATATGAGTTTCTACTTTCTTCTTTCCTTGCTGTTGAAGACTAGGATTGAGTGGAGCTCTTTTGCTGATTGGGGTTTCAACTGTCTTTTCCTTTTAAAAATATGTATTTGCAATGGTAGTTGTGGTAGTGGAAGCCAGGCGGTGGCCCACTGTTCCTGCTTTTAGGGTTTCTTAGAGGAGAAAATAGATTAAAAATAAAAAGGGTAAACTACACCACAAGTAATTCAATTATTGTCTATTTTCTTTTTGATCACTTAAATATCATTTTTTTATTAACTTTGTCATTTAACTATTGCTCTTTTATTTTGTCACCCAATTAATTAAGATTTTTTTGTTCATGTTCGTTAAGTTCCATTAAATCGCTAATGAGAGAGTGGCATGGTAGTTAAAAAAATTGGTATAATAACAAATTTAACCTTTGATTTAGTCACTGTTTAAAAAAATTTAATCCTCAAAATTTACAAATGATCTCAAATTAATCTTCAAAATATACCTTCCTCTTTCACTTCCCCTACCGCCACTATCATTGTTGCCTCCACCTCCTCCTCCACCAAATAGGAGAAAGGTGAAACCTCAAAAATTTTCTCATGATCAAAACCAAAATAATCAAAAATCAAACCCAAATCCAAGAAAACTTAAAAGTCAAAATTTTTTGAGGTTTCACCTTTCTCCTATTTGGTGGAGGAGGAGGTGGAGGCAATAATAATAGTGGCGGTGGAGAAGCAAAAGAGTAAGGTAAATTTTGAGGATCAAATTGAAATTATTTGTAAATTTTGAGTGTTATTTTTAAATTATGATTAAATCGATATAATATATAAAAATTAAGAGTTAAATTTATTATTATATCAATTTTTAATTGTCACATTACCCTCCTGTAACAAAAATTAACAAAGTTTAACGGAAAAAAAGGACAAAATATATATAGATACTAAAAAAAAAACCATCTTTCCAAATCTTCATTTGTGCTCCCGTGTGCGTGTGCGCCTTTTATGAGTAGAGTTGGGTGAAATTAGATTTTAATGGAAATTTCGTTTCGGTCCATTTCTAACATATTTTAAATTATAAATTAATCGGACTAGTGAGATAAATAAAAGAGATACAACCACATTTTGTTTTTATATTTCACAACTTTCTTTTAATTTGACCCTAAAAAACTTTGAAAACTTTTTTTAATTTATTTCTGAATTTGAATTTTTTTGGGATACAATGACGTGACATCATTTGAAGAGTTAAATTTTTTTGTATAAAATCTAGAAATTAATAAAGAATATACACATTTAAATTTTAAAAATTTTTAAGGTGATGATATGATATAATCTCAAAATGTCATGTCATAATATCTTGACAGAATCTAAGTCTAAAAAATAAATTTTAAAAAATTAATGCAAACAAAAAAACCTCAAAAATTAAGGTGGAAAAAGATTAATAGGAATGTTACTTTCTCATTAAATAAAAATGTTATATATCGAACTTGAACTTGTGACCTATTGATCAAGTATTCACTTACTTTAAGAACAACCTAAATATGAATCATTATTGTAAAAAAAAAAAGAGTAGATTATAAAAAATAGTCATCTTACTATTAGGGTGATCTATTTTGGTTACCTAAGTTTAAATTTTTCTATTTTAGTCACTAACATTATCGAAATTTAATATTTTTGTCACTCCTCTATTATATCACTAATGGTGGCCTTTTTATGGGCATAATAACAAATTTAGCCCTCCAATATTTATAGATTTTATCAATTTAGTCATAATTCTAAAAAAAAATCAACAAATTTAACCCTCAAATTTACATATTCTGTCAATTCAATTTTACTTCTTTAAAGTTCAAAATTAAAAAACTTTAAAAAATAAAAAATATTTAAAAGTTCATTTTTTATAAAAAAATTCATAAGATTTTATAAAAAAGAGTACATGAAAAATCTAAATAAATGAATACCCATTTTTCTCTTTTTTTTTACATGAAAATTATTTATTAAAATGATACTTTTATAAATAAAATATATATTTTAAAACCTACAAACAATACTTAAACTAGATTCAAACTTTTCCTTTTTTATGTTTATTTTATAAATAGTAAAATTTATTATATGTGACATTGCTATATCGTCTTCGTCAAATTTGCCAAGTGCTAGATGCCACCTTCACCAATAACCCTTACTCTTATTGGGTCTTCAAGACTTTATTATCATTGATAGATCCTCAATCATGCCCACTTGAAGCACAACCTCAAACGCAACAAACATGTTTTAGGCAACAATTTAAAGACATTAATTCTTAACTTTTTCAACTTTAGAATGTAGCTTTTAACCATCTTTGAACATAGTGATTATTAATGTTGAAAAAAGGAAAAAGTTGAATTTGTGTAAGTATTGGTCATGATTTTTTTTCTTAAACAATTTTATTTATAGTATTATTATTCTATTTATAAAATTATTATTTTAATAAATGAATTTCATGTTAGGAAATGAGAAAAATATATATTCATTTATTTATAAATATTATTATAATTTTGTATGTATTTTTATAAAAAAATAAATATTTTTAATTTTTAATTTTTAAGGATCAAGATTAAATTGACAGAATGTGTAAAGTTGAGGGCTAGTTTATTGAATTTTTTAGATTTAAGACTAAATTGATAGAATCTGTAAACACTGAAAGGCTAAATTTATTATTATGCCAATGAAAAAGCTGTTGTTAGTTATTTAATAAAAAAGACCAAAATATTAAATTTTAATAATAAAAAAGATTAAAATAAAAAAAATTTAATATGAATGATGAAAATAAAAAAATGCTAATAAAAAAAACTAATTTTATAATATACGAGAAAAAATGTATACCTCCCTAATTTACGCAGGGAGAGTGAGTGGGCTCTTTAATCGTTTAAGAAATTATCTTATTTTTGGAATGAATGAAGCTTTTGCATGGGATAGGTTCATGAATATGGGGTAAGATATTTCATGCATTTTAACTAGAAGTATGAAAAAACAAACTTTTAGAAAACTATTAAGTTGAAAAGATGTTTCCATGGTTTGGTTGACTCGGATTTATTTCTAATTATATTAGATTCATTATATAATTTATATCACATAAAAATTAAATCTTCAATTATCTATAATAATATATAATTATTATGAAATAAACAATAAAGAGAACAAAAATAGGAGAAATAAGAGAGCAATCTAGATGAGAAGTATGTTATTATGGATCTGTATGTATTATGGATGTAATTTCTATAAAGGCCCAATTTTGGCCCAACTTAAACCAATCTAATCCCAACCCAAACACAAAAAATAAATAAATAAATAAATAAAAACCTTGGCCACCTACTCCACCACCTTTGTTGGCCACCCACCTTAGCCACCTACTCCACCACCGTTGTTGGCCACCCACCTTGGCCACCAACTCCACCACCCTTGGCCACCTAAACCACCCCAACCACTCCACTTGTAAAATTTGGCTATAAAAGCCATTCAAGACTTTGTTTTTAGAGGTGGGTTTTTGGTTTTTTGGAGAAGGATTGTTCTTTGTTTTGGAGGAGGTTTTTTTGTTTTTTGGAGGTGTTTTTTTGTAAAAAAGGTTATTTTTGTTTCTTGGAAAGGCTAGTTTTTGGAGATTAATCAAAGATCAAAGCAAAAGAGGTTTCTTTTGTCTATTCTTATCTTTAGTTCTTTGTTTGTTTATTGTTTTCCTTTCAATTTTATTTTGTTTTTTTATACGAAAGTAAAAATAAAAGTAAGAAGCTTACCCATATTTTCATTATCGAAAAAAGTTTTTTTGAGGTCCGGCCGCCGTGTACGGTGGCGCCGATGGCGGCCCGTGGGGGTCCATGACCGAAGCAAAGCCGGACCAACGGCCGGATTTAGAAAAGAGGGAGAAAGAGAGTTGAGAGCTTTGTTTTATTATTTTATTATTTTACTATTATTTATATTATTATTATTATTTCTTATGTATATATTATTTTTTATATTATTATTATATTATATATGCCCTCTCCATATTTATTTATATTATTACTATCATTATTGTTACTTTTATTATTTTTATTTCTAACTACTATTATTATATATATGTATTATTGTTTGTATTATTATTATTATCACCCCTATTGTTATTACTTTACTTTTGTATTCTAATATATTATTAATATTACTTATATTTTTATTATTTTTGCTATCACTATTACTATTATATATTAGTGTATATTTTTATGTATATATATATTTTATATATAGTATTATTTTTTATTACTTTAATTTAATATTTTTATTATATTTGCTTTTTGTATTTCTATATTTATTATTATTATATAGTAGTGTGTATTTCTATTATATACATATATATATACATTTATATATAGTATTATTGTTTACTTTACTTTAATATTATTCTTATTATCATTATATCCAACCCAATAATAATTCTTTCATAAAAGTAATATTCCGTATTTGGTAATTCGAGACAATCGTGCCCTAACTTATTGGGTTTCGATTTTTCTCCTTTAACCTAAATAACGGAATACTCTTTTAAATCGTGACATGAGTTTTGAAAAATGCTTATTCTCGGAGATACGAGGTGTTGTTCCCTAACTTACTGGGTATGGCATTTCGTTACCTCGAAATAAGATTTTTGCAAGTAAAGGCAATATTCGGTGTTTGGGAATTCGAGGAAACGTGCCCTAACTTACTGGGTTTCGATTTTCCTCGCTCACCTTAACTAACTGAATAACCTTTTGAAATACACGAATTTTTATATAAAAGGCAAGCTCGTTCTCGAAAATTCAAGATGTCGTGTCCTAACTTACTGGATGTGACATTTTATATTGTGAGACGAGAAGATCCTTAACATTTGAGCATTTTCTTTACAAAGAGGGATCGTATTTTAAATTCTTTCAAGTTTTCAAATTTTCGACACTAAGACACTAATTAATCAACTAGGTACCAATTTTGGGCGTATCGAGGGTGCTAATCCTTCCTCGTGCGTAACCGACTCCCGAACTCATTTTTCTGAATTTCGTAGACCGAAATCGTTGTTTTAATAAAATTAAATCATTTATTAAAAACAACCACCTTTTAATCACACCTCGTCAAAAAAGGATTGGTGGCGACTCCCGTTTTCATTCTTTTTTTTCAAAATCCAAGTCGACCCCGTTTTCATCCAAAAAATGGTGTCAACAATTTCAATTAAATTGATAATACTAGAAACAGAGATTTATGTTCAGTAACAGACCAGGGCCCTGTGTGGAACTTTTAAAGTACCGAAGCATCTAGCGGGCATGGGGCATGGTGAGAGTCACTATATTGATGGATCCGGTGCCTTGACTACTACCTCTCTCATCACCTTGGCCGCTTCTGTTGATGAAAAATGCTGGTTGTTTAGGGGAAGGAAGAGAGGCATCATTGCCTAACATGGCAACAACAGCTGACATTTTAGGCCTATCTGTTGCACTCTCTTGCACACATAGCAACCCAATCTGAAGGCATCTCAAAACTTCAGCACTAGGAAGATCCCCTCCTAACGATGAATCAACTATCTCCATAGCTTTGTCGTTCTTCCATAATTCCCAAACCTAAAAAAAATAACTTGAATCATTTCAAAATTGTTTGAAAAAGAAAAATAGTTGAATTGCATTACATTACATTGCTTGCAAAATTAATTTGCTCACATGTTCAATCAAGTTCGAGGTAGGACTGTCGGGGTAATGTCCATTATTTCTTCTACCGGTGAGAATTTCTAAGAGCAGTACTCCGAAGTAGAGGTGTTTATGGGCCGGGTCGGGCCGGGCCTAGAAATTTTTTTTGACCCGGCCCGAAATATGGGCCTAGAATTTTTCCCGGGCCCGGTCCGGCCCGTTTTTTAAATAAATACCAAAAATTTATTTTAAAAATTAAAATAAAAATTAAAAAAGTATTTTAAAAATATTTTAAAATTTAAAAAATTAAAAAAAGTATTTTAAAAAATTTTTAAAAAAATTTTAAAAAAATTTTAAAAATTAAAAAATTTTAAAAAAGTATTTTAAAAGTATTTTAAAATTAAAAAAATATAAAAAATAAAAATATTTATTAATCGGGGGCCCGGGCAAAAAAGTGGTGCCCGAGGCCCGGCCCGTTTTTAATCGGGCCTCTTTTTTTGCCCAAGCCCATATTTCGGGCCTATATTTTTACCCAAAACCCTCCCATATTTCGGGCGGGCCGTCGGGCCGGGCCACCCGGCCATGGACACCTCTACTCCGAAGCTGTATACATCAGACTTGATAGAAAAGTGGCCTTGCATTGCATACTCTGGTGACATGTAGCCACTGCAATAGCATCCAAAAATAAAAGTTGTTTTAAAAGCACTTTATACAATGTAGCCAAATCCAAAGCAAGTAAAATACTAAGATTTATGCACTTACTATGTTCCAACGACACGCTTTGTATCTGCTTACTATGTTCCAACGACACGCTTTGTATCTGCTTCAACTTGATCTCCTCCAAATATTTTAGCCAAACCAAAATCTGAAATCTTTGGGTTCATTTGGGCGTCTAGTAGAATATTACTAGCTTTGAGGTCTGTATGGATGATTCTCAACCTCGAATCTTGATGAAGGTATACAATTCCTCCAGCAATTCCGGAAACAATCTCAAGCCGACTTTCCCAGTCTAAGAGTGATCTTTTACTTTCATCTGGATTCACAAGTTTATATATTTCATTACATCCTACGTAGAGGACCTCATC
The DNA here is from genome assembly GCF_007990345.1 of Gossypium hirsutum. NCBI lineage: Eukaryota > Viridiplantae > Streptophyta > Magnoliopsida > Malvales > Malvaceae > Gossypium > Gossypium hirsutum. The sequence continues at coordinate 15,145,348 of NC_053441.1, read as the reverse complement.
AGAAAACGAAGTACATGAGATAAGGAAACACGCATATATATACCAAAAATGAAACAGGCCAAGCTCTTATTTGGCAACTATTCATAGACCAAGATCTTCTCGTCTCGTTGTATGCAACAACCTAAAATCCTGACAAGATTCCTGTGTTGGAGTTTGGCAATCAGTGTAACCTCATTCTTAGACTCTTCTACTCCTTGCCCTGAGGATTTTGCCTTTTAACTGCTATCTCTTTTCCGTTTAATATACCCTGGAGTTAAACATAATTTAGAAGATTGATCATATTATTTCCCTAAAACTAAAAGCTACGAAAGCCATAGATGAAAGCGCTAAAAGGGTGCAAAACGCAAATGCAAGGCAGGTTACCTTATAAACAGGGCCAAAGCCTCCTTGTCCAAGTCTATTATCAGGAGAAAAGTTATTTGTGGCTACGGCAGTGGTTCCCAAATTAAATACTGGTAACGCAGCACTTGTTCCATTTAAAGAGTCCTCCAAATGCGTTGGATTTGTTGTGGAGCTGAGTGAAGGTCCTCTTTGTCTTCCTGGTAAAATGCATATAATTGCTTAGTTTGTAGAACTTGAGTGAAAACTGCAAGTTTTTATTTGCTTTAACCTAGACATAAAACGAAACCGCAGATATTTGGTTACCTCTTCTTATGCGCCTCACTAAACAAAATGCAAAGGCTACCATGGAAAGTATCACTGCAATAGAAACTACAAAAATTGCCACCAATTGCTTCTTGCTAACTCCACCATTCTACCTGTAACTAGCTAAACAAATGAAATGTATATATGCAAATTACTACTGCCAATGTTAAAAATTATTGCAAATTATGTACATTGCCCAGAATGGACCTTTGAAGCAAGCTTTGAAATCACATAAGACTTGAGAGATATCTAATTCAGATTCAAGTGCAACAAACTGGGTGTTCTTGGTAACACTTATTTTGGGGGGACAGGTTCTTGATAATGCATTAGTAAAGTGCTTAAATGACATTTTTGGGTTGCTAGCTTGCCTTAGAAGATATCGAAAGTGCCTAATCGTGACCCAACCACTTTCGACTTTGAGAAATTATTTCAAGTAGAGAAAAAGAGTTGAAAGTTAATGTGCGATATGGCCTACAAAATAGATATACTTGTTGCAAATAGAGATGATACCTACCTAAGACAACAGCATCCACCCGTATGAAAAGGTCTTGACCTGCATCTCTATAGGTATTGATATCCAGCAAATCCCCGTGCCAGGTCAAGCATCCGGTCCCTCCATTACTCTCAGAAAATGCACTCGCATAAGCCATGCAAGAGCAATTCCTCAGACACTTACGTTGGCACTGTTTCAGCCCCAACCCCATGTCTGCATTAGCCACAGCAGTATCAGGAATCTTCACCGCTGCCACCTTCACAAACCCTTCTCCATGTTTACATATGGACGCATTAGCCCTTCGTGCACATCCAGCCGACCAATCTCTTAGCGACCAAGTTTCGGGAGACTTTGGTTCGAATCCGGGTAAACAAGAACACTCAAGCTTGTCTACTTGAGTTTGGTCACGGTTACTATTGGGCCCGCAGTGCCCGTAAAAATCACATTCCTCCTTTGGGGCGGACCAAATTGTAACCCAGCGTTGGTTTTGATGATTCCATAAGAACCTTTGCATCTCTCCTGTCTCATTTGCGATCTTCTTGTGATTACAGAGGCGTCCTTTATATCTCCCGAGGCAGAAATTTCTTCATCATTATACACAAAACTATAATTGAAAATGGGACTACGCCTCATTTCTGGTATTCCAACCCATCTTTGCCCCGTCCATGACCCGGCTCGCCAGAATTTAGCCAAACCCTTGTACAAAAACAGCTGAGGGAAGCCTGTGGAATCTAGCTTGTAAGTGAAGTTTCCAATCCCGGGATCATTTGGAGACTTCCAAGGCGTGAGGAATCGATCTACACCAGTAGATAGATTTAAACCAACTTTCATAAATGGAAGCATAGTGTTTGTAGGATAATCAAAACTTTGCCAATAGGTGATTTCATTTTGGACTAAAACTAGATTCCCTGTATCCAAGAGTCGTGCCGTAGAATTATTGGAGTGCGTAAGGGTGGAATTAGTAGACCAGAGAGGAATAGTGTAGTTTTTGTGGTAGAGGACGAGGTTTCCTTGGCTGCTAATAGAGAGGGTTCCAGAGGTCTCATTGATAGGATTTTCTCTGTTGGCAACCCACACAACTGTTTGAATAGAAACTTGGTAATGCCATATCCCAACATAGCGATATCTGGAATTGGCAGGGCTGAAGAACCCAAGGACGAACGTGTTTCCTCTAGAGATCACAACATCACCATCTCGGAGGGAGTGGTGTGGTGTTATGGCATCCAAAGACAAAGAGAATGAAAAGTGAAAAAGCTGGTACAGAAGCATTGCTTTCGCCAACCATTTTACTGTATCCATGGTCAATCACGACTCAGTATGGCTTGTGATATAGCTCGGGAGAGAACTTAATTTATTTAATGCCGTTGGCATTGGGGGATTTTTAATGAATTTACTAGGCTTAGACGCAATGGGCCATCTCAAAGTTTTAAATGATCAAGGGACATCCTCGACCACCCTGTCAGTCTTACCGTGTCTGCTTTTGTCTTGGAATTTATGTTCTGGTTTTACAGGAAAATCCTCCGAAATTGCTATTTCTAGAATTAAGACGTAGTGCCTGCGTGCCTACGTTACAAGAAAATGAGTTTTAGCTAAAGTTGACAAAACAGACCTCCAAAAATTCCAACTTGAACTCGATGAAATTTCTTCTAAACTTTCTAATTTACAATTTTCAGGCTTCCATTTAACTGTCTACGCTAAAAGGAAAAAAAAATCAAATCCAACCTAACATGTCATCAATGGAAGCACTAGCCTTTTTTACAGTACTCAGATCAATTGATTCAGAAGCGCTAAACACAAAAGCTTCCTTCGCAGAAACGTTGAGGACATCATTCGACCAAATGGGTATTCAAAATTTTGGTTCATTTCTAATTTGCAAACCATCTGATCCATGCTGAACGGTTGTTGATAAACCCTGGCAGAAATTTGGTGTTGTTCATGATCATAATGACTAGCAGCCAACAAAAGTGTAAGGTCTTGGGACTAAGAGCTACAGTGGGTTATTTTGCATTTGAAGGGTAAATCCTTAATTACTCTAATTCTCAAAATTGCTTGGAATGCGTATGTTTACCTTATATGCAGAGAACGAAATAATAAGCATTTTAACAGAGTTCAATCAACAGTTGCAGCAACAGTTGCAGCAAGTTTACCAAAGATCAAAGAAGTTGTACAGATTAGACTTCTAAAGAAGAGTATTAATAGGCTTGATTCTGTAAATCTACAGCTACGTATAGAATGGGGAATTAATAAAATGTAAATAGATATAAGTTTTTGACTGTATTGTGCTGCTTCTTGGACTCGTAAAAAAAAGAAGCAGCAAAAGTAGTGTTTTTAGTCTCTATGGAAATTTGAGTCAACTGTATCTAAATATTCAACCTATTACTTTTCCAAAAGTAGCTCATCTGAGGCGAGAAGACTCCGCCTTAACTTTTGATTCTTGGCTAGAAGTATGCAACCTTTTCTTGCCATAGTATATTAATATATTAAAGGTTTTAATCTCCTTAGTTACACTGGTTTTTTTTTTTTGGTATTTAAATTATTCTTTGTCTTATTTGATACTTTAACTTTGTTCCGCTTTTTGTTTTAGTACCTAAAAGCTAATGCCATTAAAAAAATTGACCAATCAGAACACACCACGTCATCTGTAAAATGGCAAATTGACTGGTAACGTGATAGGTTGACCAAAGACGTGGCACATTGACCAAGTAACTAATTGTTGATTGGCATTGATTGATCAAAAATCATTGAAAATTAGTTAAAAATGTAAAAAAAAACTTGTAAAGTCATAAAAATTAGTAAAAAATTAATTTTAAAAAATTTAAAATTTATTTTAAAATATATAAAAATATTAAAAAGTTTTAAAATTTCTTAAAATTATAAATATTTATAAAGATTGTATTTTTTTTAAATTGTGAAAATCATTAAAAAGTTTTTTAAAATTATTTAAAATGAAAAAAATTATAATAAAAAGTGCAATACTGTTAAATGAAAAGATTGAACATTTATCCCTATGCCCATGGGTCGGGAATGACAGATTTCATGCCTTATTTGATTAATTAGGAATTTTTAAATAATATGCTTGGAAATTTTTGGCAAATCAACTAAACTTTGAATTAGAAAACATTGAATTAGAATATTAGAAGATAGTTTTAAGAAAAAAAATATAAATTAATTTTTTTTACGTTTTTTAAAATTTTTATGATTTTCATAATTTTTAATTTATTTTTACTATTTTGAATCATTCAAAAAAAATTAATGATTTTCACAATTTTTTTACATTTAAAGAAATTCACATTTTTTTCTTAATTTTTTTTCTATTTTTACACTTTTATTTTTTTAAAACAATTTTAAATGATTTTTAACCGATAAACACCGGTCAACTTAGTCAACATGCCATGACCCTAGTCAACTTAATATATCATCGATGACTGTCGCATTTTGATTGGCCAACTTTTTTTTATTTTTTTAATAATGTTAGTTTGTGGTAACAAAACAAAATTCAAGTATTAAAATGAGACAAAAAAAAATATCAGAGTAAAAAAAGGAGTATAGCTCATAAGATAAATTGTGAATAAAACTTATATTAAAAAAATCTTTAAACTACATTCATTTAAATAAGCTTTATACTATTTTTGCAGTTAAATAAGTTCTTAATATATGATTTTTATATATAAAAACTCTTGATTTTAATATTAAAATAAAATTTTTAAATTTTAAACTAATTTACATTTAATACTAATATAAATTTAATGAGAATGTTTCATTAAATAAAAAATAAAATAAAATATTAATTTTTTAAAGAAAATTTCGAATACTCTTTTAAATTTTTTTTAGCAAAAGTAAGGCTTTGAGGTTTAAAGCAAAAGTAAAAGTTGAATTGGATTTTAATTGGGAAGCTACTTTTGGGGTAATAAGATTTGGATTTACTTTGGGGTAAACCATCCGTAATAAAAACATTTACCAAATTATAAGTTTTTATTTTGAGTATTGAAAACAAAAGATTTAATTTAATATTACTGTTAATTTATTTTAATCACCAAATTTTAATAAATTTTTGTTTTGATTATTTATTTATTTTTATTTCAAAATTGAAATTCCCGGGTTTTTGTCTATAGCTTAGTGATATGGGAGAAGCCAGAAAATTTATTTAGAGGCTGAAATTAACTTGTAATCTTTAATAGTCTATATCATTATAATATTTAAATGACTAAATTAAAATTTTATCATTTTGAAGGAGTCAAAGTATAATTTTAACTTTATTAATTTTAAATTTTAAAAATTTTAAAATACTTAAATGAATAATTTTTTATTTTAGAGACCGGAGCTCTAGCTACGCCCCTGTCCTGAAGGCTGAGGTTTCTTCTAATACTATCGGATTCATCCGCTTGTTACATGAGAATTCAATATATTGATAAGGTTTTGTCATTGATTTGATAGTACAAAGTTAAAATGTGAGTGGGTCTACTGCTAACGACCCTCTAATAAGGTAACAGTCATCTCATTGGAAATTAGATTCCCAAGAGACGATGAATCCGTCTCCGAAAGACACCTTTCTGCATAAAACCCAGGTCTTCCAGGTTGAGGCAATGACATACTCTCGCTATCCAACATCAACACTACCGTTTGCATCACTGGCCTGTCTTCTGGCCTCTGCTGGACACAAAGGAGTCCCACCTGTATGTATCTTAGTGCTTCCTCTTCTGCAAAATCTTGTTCCATCAATTCATCCATTAATTCCAGGGCCCTCCCTTCATTCCACAGCTTCCAGGCCTAAACATTCATTTCTGGGTCAGATCAGTTCTGCACATATTTGAACCTATATATACCAATTGATTTCATTCACTGTGTACAATACTTACATGCCCCAGAAGGTTGAGTTTGTGGGTGGAATGAAAAAACCCCCGGTTCTTCTTTCCACTCACCATCTCCAACAATATGACTCCAAAGCTGAAGACGTCGGATTTCAAAGAAAAGTGTCCATCTATTGCATACTCTGGAGGCATATAACCACTGTGTTCACCACCACAGACAACACTATCATTTTCAGCTATAATATTCAAACTCTTAATTACACTATGCAGCTACACACCCTCGTACTTACTAGGTTCCAACTATCCTCTTTGTATTTGCTTCGGTTTGATCCCCGCAGAACGTTCTCGCCATTCCAAAGTCTGAAATTTTGGGATTCATCTCATTGTCCAACAGGACATTGCTGGCCTTTAGGTCCCTATGAATGATCCTCAGTCTTGAGTCTCTATGAAGATAAAGAAGCCCACGAGCTATCCCAACAATGATGTCATACCTCCTTCTCCAGTCAAGTGAAGACCGCCTTGATTCATCTGCAGCCATTGTACATCATATGTATCGGGACAATCATAATTTTAAAATTTGAGTTTGTAAATGATTAAGTATAAGAACAATGAATAGGAAGTTGAGATCTCGATACCAAAGATTAAGGAATCTAAGCTTCTATTTGGCATGTACTCATAGACTAACATTCTCTCTTCTCTTTCAATGCAACAGCCTAGTAGCTTCACCAGATTTCTATGTTGAAGATTGGAGATCAAAAGGACCTCATTTTTGAACTCTTGAAGGCCTTGTCCAGAATTCTCTGCAAGTCTCTTCACTGCCACTTCTTGTCCGGACGGTATCTCACCCTAATAGATTATTTCAAAGATCATTTAGTAACTCTAATGGGAAAAAAAAAGAACGAACAATCTGAAAATAGATTTATACCTTGAATACTGGTCCATATCCACCTTCTCCAATCTTGTTTGCAGGCGAAAAGTTATTAGTAGCAGCTTGAATGGTGGCAAATTCAAATAAGGGGAGTTCAAGATCCTCCTCAGTTTCAACTTTGCTAATGGTCACTTGATTTTCTGGCTGTTGAGCTGTCAATAGGGACATTGATAAGTTAAGAAAGATGAATTAAGAAAGCAAAACTGTGGTAGTACCAGGATTCATGCAAAGCTTACTTCTAATCATCTTTTGCTTCCAACTCACAAACCAACCAATCAAAACCAAGATTATCATTGCTGAAGCCACTGATATAGTTGTTGCAATAGTCACATTCTTCCTATTGTTGCTTGTATCAGCCTTTTTTTCTAACGATCAAAAATGAAATAAAGTTTAGTTTCAGGGAACATTTCTTTCAGAGACCAAGAATGAAAATTGTTAGATGGTAATTCAACCAAAGTAAAAGAACATCAATGTGGCAAGACATGCCCTGCTTCAGACAAAGCTAAATCAAGACAAAGAAAAGAGTCACAAGTGCCATTATTTGTTGAAAAAGAGTACTATTAGGATTTATATAAAGAAATAGAAACCTCACCAAGTGCGGAAGCTGCCATTCTTATATAAAGATCTTGTCCATATTGAGGAGCTTGTCTAATATCAATTAGGTCTTCATACCAGGTTACACAGCCATTCCCTGTGCCTCTAATGTCTAATTTAGCATAAGCAGCGCAAGAACAATTCTTCAGGCACTCCGCCTCGCAATCTCCGATTGTCATACTTACATTCACCCTAAACTGCGATGCATCCGGCAGTTTCAGCCCTGTGAATTTCACAAACCCTTCTCCTTCATGGCATATATGTGGATCTTTTCGTACACATCCACCAGACCAGTCAAGGACATCCCAGTCTTTGGACGATTTGGGCTCAAAGCCCTTCAAGCAGTCACAGTTGGGAGTCCTGTTAATGTTGCAAATACCGTAACTACCACACAAGTCATAGTTATCACATCTATCTTCTTGGACAGTGAATATGAGGTACCAGTTAGAGTGGCGATCATTCCAGGAAAGGTGTTGAACCGATCCAGATTGACTCAACACGAACCTCGATGGGATGTTGGCTGTTATGTTATATGAATAATAGACTTCATCGGCGTTGGAGACAAATATTGGAGTAAAAACTGGGTTTACCTTCAAAACTGGCACACCACTAAACTGTGTTCCATACCATGGTCCACTCCGGAACTGCTCGTCGGAACCCTTGCGAAGGACGAGTTGAGGAAGTCCACGAGGATCAACGCTATAAGTATATTCTCCAGGAGAAGGATCGTCCGAACTTTTCCATGAAGTAAGATGTCTATTGAGACCGGTTTTCTTGTTCCAACCAAGTTTCATTCCCGGTAATAATGTGTCTGATGGATAGTCGAAGCTTTGCCATAAGTACCTCTCATCATTGTCATCCCCTGCATCCTTCACAACGAGATTCCCAGTATCTAACAACTCCGCAACTGGATTTTTAGCCGTCAGCGATGAATTCGAAGACCAGATAATGCTCCTTGATTCATTGACAATGGACAGTGTTCCATCATCGCCAAGTTTTAATAAACCAGAATTATTTTCAAGCGGGAACTCTCTGTTTGCGACCCAAACAACAGTCCGAACCGGAATGTTCTTGTACCATATTCCTAGATATCGATAATTGGAATCCCCGGTATTGAAGAAACCTAGTTCAAATTTATGACCCGCGGACACTATTGTCTGGCTGTCGTTGATGGAATCTGCTGGAGTTATGGTATCAACGGCAATCGAACTTTCTAAGAACAAAAATACTAGAGATAAAAAAAACAAGAGGTTGCCTTTCAATTTCCCCATGAATTTGTGGATCTTCCATTTCTCTACATTAAATTCGGGTTCACGTATTTAGCACCTTTTCCCCCTCGTGTGAAACAGTAAGTTGGAGAGTCTAGGCATTTAATTGACTAGTCGAATGCAGAAGGCTTATTTTAGTGCGGAGTGGGTGGATAAGCAGCCCCCACCATAATTCATAGTTAAAAAATTCATCAAGGACTGAATTATAAGGGAAGTGATCATAAAAATATTGTTCAAATTTTCAATCTCGAGTTTAATCTCAAGCAAATATATACTAACAGTGCATTTGCATAAAATTAGTAACAAAAAGAAAGATTATTCCATTATATTTCAACTTTCTACCTTTATTTCATGACCAATTTGTTAATAAGTGCTGTGTATCGAATTGCTCTGCATGGCTCAAAAAGAACTAAGAGGGACGATGAGTGATGAGCCATGTTTACAGTATATTAAGACAAGAAATTTGTAGTATCATTTATCATCTTTTGGCTCGAATGGTGTAGCTTTCGAAGGATGATCTTTTTTCAGTGCTGTTAAGCCAAAAGCCTTTCTGCCCTTGACACAGTCTTTGTCTCAATTCAAAGTAGAAAAAAACCTAGGGAACTAATGTAGACACTAGCAAAAAGTTAGTCTGGTAGGTATTTTTACATATAATCATTAATATATTAGATATATTTCATAATTTATCATTGATGTTGCATGTAAGTCAATGATTCAGAATGTGGGAGCATTCGATGATGATGATGATGATGATGATGAGAGTGCCCCATGTAAAAAAAGATTATGTAACAATTCTGCTATAACTTTTTTGTGATGTAATACGGTTAGTGTCTCATACTTTAAGACAAAGCTGTTGTATCCATAACTTCAATGATCCAAGAAACCTGACATCACAACCTTTTACGTGTTTTATGTAATAAGATTTTCTTTTTATTAAATAAATTTGGCTTAGAAAAAAAACCTTCTAACGTGTCAGAAAATATCCACACATCAAAGATCTGGTTGTTGAATATATAAATTTTTTCGTTGGTTGGTAGGGCGTCCTCATCCACTATATTAGAAGATTTTATAAAAAATAACAGAAAAAAATGGGGACTAATCATCTCTGGACTTGACTTTCCAAATGCCCCGGTTGAATTTTCAATACTGCTGGGGGCTTCAACTGTACACATTGCAATTTCTTGAAAGTAAAAAAAAAAAAGAAAAAGAAAATTCATAAGCCAAAGTGGAAAACAGGAAGATTTGGTGCTTAGAAATTTGTTCACGTTCTTAGATCAGTTCATCTGTTTCTGAAAGAGAACTTGAAGACATGAGATGGGTGATTCATAATTGACCCTTCAAAAGAAATTGTAGTTGGAGTGGTTGGAAATCAGGGCCTGCCTGGTCTTCCATTTGCTCCACAGCTAAGATTAAATATAAAAATGATTTGCTGCTCCAAGGAAGCTTCTTACATGACTCATTTCGGACTAAAAACCATCAATATTAGCTTTTACATATGGCCTACAGGGAAAACAAATTCTTAGCCTAGTAACAACCCATGATCGATGACAGTTTTTGTCGCTGCATCTAGATAAACCAAAAGGAGGATCAGAGAACTAGGTCAATTTGTTTACTCAAAAGTTTGAAATTTGTGGCATCTTTGGCTTTTTTAAAACTGAGAAAAAGCTAAGGGTATCTTTGTCCGTATGTCATGCTGGCCCTGGTCTCGGCTTGACTTAAAAATTCAAACATCAAAGCCTTACCTTATTGGTCGCTCCTTACAGTCAGTCCGAAATCAAGAGAGAAATTTGACATTGTTACTGCTCTGTTTCTTGCCAACTGGAATAGCCACGCCAATAATACAAAGGAACCGTAATTACAAAGATATTTCTTCATCTTACAAAATAAAGACAAAAAGAGTGGCAGCAAAAAAACAACCTCAGAAGTTTGCCTCGCTGCAAGACACAAGCTGAGATTACTGTAAGAAACAAATTCCAATTTATAATTTGAAAAAAAGGAAAACCAAACAGTAGTCTTTGAAATCTTATTCTTAAGCCCAATAAAAGCAATGATGAAGGCAATGTTTAGAACATAATCCAACTCGATAGCCCAAAATATATGCCCAATTACGCCTAATCGTCAATCATGTAATGCTATGACTGTTACAGAATGGGCCCAAATTGTACTACCCAACCAATACGCTGCTTGTCAGAATTCAATACAATATTTTACAAACAATGAGACAAAATGCCAGATATAATTATAAGATAAGATGTCCTAAACCTCTGAATCGAATTTCATAGTATGGCTAGGCTTTTTACACCGGGTTGGAGAGGCAAATCACGAAGGTGACAAAGGGGGTATGTTCCATGAAAGGTATCAATCTTCGGCCAGGAAAAAGACGGGGCCGCTTAAAAGAAAAGGACACGGACCCACACTTGTCCAATACAAGATTTTGATGGACGTATTAACTTGGATGAATACGAAAGCTGTGAATTTAACAATATTAGCAAAGATTACAAGTAAAGACCCGTAAATCAATCAAATTGTGCCGGACTAAATTGGCAATTCTCTAACAAGTAAAGAGATTTTAAAGTTTAAACATAGAAAAGGGGTTCAATTTCAACAAAATAGATTAGACAAACTAGAAAGCAGGTATGATAAATTAATGGTAATCTAGATATCATACTCCTTCACAATTTTGCCATTAATTTATTTTTGCATGGAAAATATGGCGTTAATATATTAAACGAAAAGAAGTTTGTAATTTAAAAGATTGTAGTGAATTCGTATTAATTTAAATAACTATGAAATGGATATGTATATTGATCTGCCAGAGGTTAGGCAAAGATGGTACTAAAAGTAAATTGGCATTTATAGCAAGTCAATTCTCTTTCATAAAATTACTTGTAAGATCATTCCTACACAACCTTCTCACATGCAACTTCGAGGAAGGAGGACAAGTTTCATAGACACAAAAAAAGAAAGGCAGAAGACATCAGCAACTGCCAGGCCAGCAATGACGGACAACCTTCTCAAACAACTACATGTCTTTTGTCTTTACCTTTAATTTGTTCTCTTTACGACACTCTTTCCACGAAGATTTCATCTCTTTCCTCCCCTTGGCTTTATTCTCTTTCCATCACATATAAATACCCCTCCAACCTGCTCTACTTGCAAAATCATACTAACTAAAACCAATACCAGCTTCTTTTTTGACGTTTTAACGCAAAACAAAAAGAATGGGATCTCGAAATGTGGTGGTGTTCGAGGATTTTTTCCCCGCCATGGTTGAGAAATTGGGTGCTGAAGGTTTTATGAAGGAGCTGAGCAATGGGTTTCAGTTGCTTGTGGATGGAGACAAGGGAGTGATCACTTTCGAGAGCTTGAAAAGGAACTCGGCATTGCTTGGTTTGAAAGAGATGAGCGATGAGGAAGTGGTTTGCATGTTGAGAGAAGGTGATTTGGATGGGGACGGGGCTTTGAATGAGATGGAGTTTTGTACCCTCATGCTTAGGTTGAGTCCTGAGTTGATGAACAATTCCCGAAATTTATTGGTAGAAGCTATCCTCAATTTCTATGCCCTTTGTCAAATTTGTATTAATTAGGCTTTTGTAATTTGTACGCCCATGGAATATATCAAAATCTTTTAAGTACGTACTTCATTTTCGGTTTCTTTTTTCATTACCTTTGTCCCCATCGTTAGCCAATGTTTTCCTTTGTTGATAGCTTACTTAGCAGTTAGCTTGGAACCTCTTTTTCCTTTTCAAACTAACAACGCAATCTTGATGCTCATGGATCAAAACTGCTAATTAATAGAAAATGAACCTTATTTCCACCAGTTGATGAACTTTTTTTTTTTAAATTATGTTCTGATATCAATCAACCATCCTGTAATACAACTCAAATCGAGGATAGTTCATCCCCATGAAACGACCAACTACGAGAGAAAAGGAAAACATTAATAACTCAACATCCAAGCCTAGCATACGTTAGGCAAGCATAGCCAACAGACTAGAGATCGGGTGACACCTGCATTAGCTTCTCTAGGAATATAGCGATTCTCCCAACCCTGATCAGAAAATGGTCCCGCCGTTAGAGCCTGAGTGAAGCTCCTAAAGACAGATCGGGCCTTAGCTGGATTTTTTCACCAGAAGACAGTGTTACAGCTGTCACTTTCAATGATCAGTTTATTAACGTTGTGCCATATGATTGATCTACATTCAACCGTGACTAACATCTTTGCAACATCAAATCGATCTTTAGCCTAAGAAAAGAGACCCCGCGGTGGAAACCTTGAACACCTTGACGAGGTTCCGTACGCTGCTTACTTGGTGCTTTTCCAGCAAGATCTCGTAGCAACCAAAATTTTAAATAAGATTGTTAGGAGGATGAATTTTAGTTGCAAAAATTATCCTTTCTGATCTGAGGCAAGCCATATTATGCCATAAAATCGGCACATTGCTTAATGCTTATACCTTCCTTGCTGCTGGTTTATTATTATTATTATTATTATTATTATTATTATTATCTTTTAATTATTTCCTTCCACTTTTGGCCAATTTCTTGTCTCATAGTTCATGATTGAAAAGGGAACTCTCATAAGATAATTATGAGCAATTGCGCAAATAGATTTAAAGAGAATAAGTTATTGTAGTAAAAAATTACATTAGGTTTAATTCTTAAGAAAATTAGAGGATCACAAAGAGTCTCACTTAAAACTCAATCTTATCCTACAATATAATTTAATAGCACAATCTATCATTACAATTTTATCTTACAAAATATTGAAAGATAAATAAAAAGTAACAGAGAATATCAAAAATTTAACAAGGTTTGACAAATTCTTGAACACCACCAAATATATTTAACTACAAAATATATAAATGAAATATTACAAATAAGGAGAGGGAAATTTTGTTTTATGAAGAACATGACAAGTTTGAAGGTGATTCAAAAGTAGAGAAACGATTCTTATTTATAGTAGAATAAAAATCTCTACAACTTTATATTTTTTAGACGTGTGATTGTGCTATTTCAACATTTTTAACAATCCGTCTTCTCATAGGATATATTATAACAACAATGATTTTCACGAGGGAGGAAAGTGACGGTTTATCCAATTTATTTGATTAGGAGTTTCATATCTGCTTCATTGTTGGCGTTTTTGAACTCAAATAGTTTAAGGGTTTCAAAGGGCTTTTTTCATCTCTAACTTCTTTTTGTATTTTGGGTTCCACAACAATACAAGTGTGCATTTAATAATAAGATATAATAATTAATGAAAAGTAAGATTTGAAATTACTAATAACACAGGTAATAGGTATGAAATTAAAATAAAAAATAAATAAATACATATATATATATATTTGAAATTCAAACTTTCAAAACCTCGGGCCCCTAGGACGAAGTGATATAAGGGTTATGTCACCATAATTTAGGTCGGGCTTTTATGCTAGTGGGTCTCTTGTATAGAATATGAGGGTGTAACAAGTATAAATTTAAATTTGAATTAATAAAATGAGTAAAATTTTAATAAAAAATAAAATATCTTTGAAATAGGTAAAAAGTTCTTCACTTTTGCGGAAAACAAGCTATACGAGTGACTAAAAATTAGTGACCCAAGTTACTTCATTGTTAATTCATGTATTAATGCGCTGAAAAATAATAGCATAATTATTCGATTACAAAAACCAGACAGTTCAACTACTAGCCCAGAGCAGAGCATGTATTATGAAGACAACGTACTTGGGCTTCAAGTTGAATGCAACTTAACTAAAAAGTTGGGCTTTCATATGTTAACAGATCTTGTAGACGCCAGAGACAACATGCTTCGCTTCATTATAAGTTTCGTGTTATACGAAGTATTGATATGCGGTTGCAGGGTGATGCAACAGAAACAATACCAATTAATTAAGTCATTAGGGGACAGACTACTTTGTTGCTTGATGTTTGTCGTATTGTATTAACCACAAAACCGTTCATATTGTAGACAAATTGCCCCAACATTTGCCTTCTATTGGCAACTAACAGTATGGTTTTTTGAAATTTTAGCGTTAGTGGGATGGATAAACTATTTTGATTAGGGACACCGAGGAAGAGAAGAACTATTTTTGTTTGGTTGGTTGTCAGATGGAGATATAAAAGGCAAGACAGTACTGCAGAGTGAATGATATAGAAAAATTATAAATAGATAGTGTGGTGCTTGAGAGAATTAACCTTGGATTTCTCATGGAATGCTGATCCTGAAACTGGAAGTTTACTATACTTCAATAACGACATGTTTGATCTAAATGTATTCAGGGAACTAAAACAGAATTATTAAGAACGAAATGCCATGGGAGAAGCTAAACCAATGTTGTACCAACTACCAATAATGGTAGTAAGTACCTATTGTTTCAGTTTTAAACTAGTTTATATTTTGTTTTGATCAAAATTTCAGTACTTTTCGATTATTTTGATGTGTTATGGTTTGCCTAAGTTAATACTAACACGTATCGTATAAAATTAAATTATAATTTTTAATAGTTTATATCTTTATTTTTTAAAAGATCTCAAATTATTATTATTTTTAGGGGATAAAATATCGTTTTACTTTTATTAATTTAAAATTTAAAATTTTCTAAAGAGTCTAAATGCACAAATGTTCATTTTAAGGGGCACTCTGCTTTTAATTTATTAGACGTTTTATCTTTTTAAAATTACCCATGGTTCCAATAAAATGTTGTTTCAGAATTAGCAGTATTGCGATGAACAAACACCAATCAAATAAAATAGAAAAAAGAATCTATGTCTTAATACCGATCAATCTTGAAATTGAAGATGCAATGTAAAGAAATCCAAATAAAGAGCAACATAACTACCACAGACAGAGATGGGAATCTCCCGACTCCATCGGTGGAGAAATGCTATGGTTCAGGGATTTAGATTATTATCAACAAATCGCACCAGTTAAAATATAGTTGCTACATATATTTTTAGTAATTTTTAAAAATACTTGGTGTATTATGTTAAACGTCATACATTGTTCTTTTTTTTTTCAGTACAGTTCATTGTTAAACTTACTTGCATGAATTATATATTGTGGAACTAAGTTGTTCATGTCCAGTTTTAGGGTTCAATATTTAATAATTGTTTCTTATTTTATATGGGATTCAATTTCTGAAGACCCTAACTCTGCACAGCTATGGAATATTCATAGGCTCGTAAAGGCAGTAGGCGGTGTTGCATGTAAAAGGATTGACTGATGATTGGTGGCCTGCAATTTCGAGTTTCTGCCTCATCCAGCTTTCTTTTTAATTGGGTTGAGCCTGCTACAAACCCATCAGTGTGTTTTGCTTTAGTTCCATGACAGCCTCTGTTACAAATCGCCTCGCAGCAAGAGGCTAGTGTCACGGACTTAAGATTCTTGCCTCAGAATCCGTGCGGCCTTAGGCGGTTTCTTACTCCAAAACGCCTAAGTCAGCCTAACTTCCACAAAAGAAGGATTCAACAGAATTCCTCCCAAAAACACAACTCAAGCGAAAGCAACTCAAAGCCAACAAGATGAAGGAAAAATGAGACAAGAACAAGCCAAGGAAAATAAGAACACAAGAGAGAAAAGTTTGAGTGAATGCTCTCAAGGATTCTTCTTACTCAAAACTCAAGTGATTTACAATGAGGGAAGAGGTCTCTTATTTATAGTTGAGCCTCCCCAAATCCAACGGTGCAAAATTAAGTACATCAACGGCTATGATTAAAGGCCACCTACCACCAAACCTTTAAGAATATAAAATCATATCTTCTAAGATTACATATCTTATCTAAGATATGTAATAATATATTATATTTGTCTAACTTGTAGATGGGCCTTCAATCTCTTCAAGCAACGGGCCGGTCTGATTGGGCCAAATGACCTCCTGTCTTCTTGATGGTTCACACAGATGTGTCATGGTTGCGGGCTCCAATGCGCAACCCATGACATTCTCCCCCACCAAATCTAGCGACGCCCTCGTCGCGTCCTCTGCATGGTATCGATCTATCTTGTCTTGGAATTGCCACAAGGCTTCAGCAGGTTCCCAACTCATCTCACTATCCGGGAATCCCTTCCATCGGACTAAGTATTCGCGCCGCGGTCGGTAGTGCTTACGTCTGACCATACGATCTGCTTCGATGTTCTCGACCTCTCGATCATAGGCGGCTTTTACCCCCATTGGTGCTCGTTCAGACTTGCTTCGATTTGGGTCTTCTCCATCTTCATGGAATGGTTTAAGCATACTCACGTGGAATACTGGATGAACTTTAAGCTTTTCAGGCAACTCAAGCTTGTAGGCCACCTTGCCTACCTTCTTCACAATTCGAAATGGCCCCTCGTACCGCCGAACGAGTCCTTTGTGCAACCCATCATGTCGCAAAATCAGGTGTAGTTTGGCAAGAACTGGTTCACCTACCTGAAATTGTACGTCCCTTCGATTTCGATCCGCCCACTTCTTATTGCGCTTACTTGCCTTGTGAAGACAAGCTCTAGCCAAATCGTTTTGCTCTTGCCAATCTCTCGCAAATCGATAGGCTGCTGGATTCGGTCCCCCATAACGAGTCGCAACAGCATTAGGTGTAAGTGGCTGTTGTCCTGTTACTATCTCGAACGGACTCTGGTTTGTCGCCCCACTTCTTTGCAAATTGTAAGAAAACTGAGCCACATCTAGCAACTTTGGCCAGTCCCTTTGTGTGGCACTCACATAGTGCCGTAGATATATCTCCAATAACGCATTCACTCGTTCAGTTTGCCCATCGGTTTGTGGATGCATGCTGGTTGAAAAGTTCAAGTTTGAACCCATTAACTTGAACAACTCCGTCCAAAATCGTCCCGTGAATCGCCCATCTCGATCGCTGATGATAGATTGTGGCACTCCCCAATACTTCACCACATGTCTAAGAAACAAGCGAGCAGCCTCCTCAGCAGGACACTCCTTGGTTGTGGGGATAAAAGTTGCATACTTCGAAAACCTGTCCACCACAACAAAAATGCTTGCAAATCCATCAGATTTAGGCAAACCTACAATAAAGTCCATGGATAAACTCTCCCATGGGCGCTCCGGAATAGGTAAAGGCTGTAGCAACCCAGCAGGAGCCTTCAACTCGATTTTATCTTGTTGGCACACCAAACAAGTTTTCACATAAGTCTCCACATCGTCACTCATGTGAGGCCAATAAAATCGATCCTCCAAGAGAGCTAAAGTGCGGTGCATGCCTGGATGTCCAGCCCATCTCGAATCGTGACATTCTTTCATGACTTCCTTTCGCAAGTTCCCATGTTGGGGCACATATAGACGTTGTCCTTGAGTGTATAATAATTCTCTCTCGAGCCAAAATCGTCTCGTTTTTCCCTCTTTAGCAAGCTCAATCAAATTTTTGGCCGTGGAATCGTGGGACAACCCTTCTTGAATGCGCTCCAATAAGGGACTATTGGGTTGGCTTATCGTTGCAAATTCCATCTTTCGGCTAAGCGCATCAGCTACAATGTTGGCACTCCCCGGCTTGTACTCCATGCTAAAATCAAACTCTGCTAGGAAAACCTGCCAACCAGCCTGTTTGGGGGACAACTTTTTCTGGGTTAGGAAATAACTATTTGCAACATTATCAGTGAATACCACGAACCTGGAATCCAGCAAATAGTGCCTCCATGTGCGCAAACAATGCACCACAGCAGTCATCTCTTTTTCTTGGACCGTGTATCTCCGTTCTGTTTCATTCAGCTTTCGACTCTCGAAAGCAATTGGATGTCCTTCTTGCATCAATACTCCCCCAATTGCATAGTCTGAGGCATCCGTGCGTACCTCGTACGCCTTTGTAAAATCGGGTAAAGCAAGTACAGGTTCACTCACCATTGCTTGCTTTACTTGGTCAAAAGCTTTCTCACACCGAGAGTCCCAGTCCCATACTTTGCCCTTTTTCAATAAGTCCGTCAAGGGTGTAGTGATCTTGGAGTAGCCTTGAATGAAACGTCGATAGTAGTTTGCTAAACCAAGAAAGGACCGCAATTCCGTTACCTTGGTTGGTGGCTCCCAATCAGAAATTGCTCGGACTTTGCTTGCATCCATTCGGATCATGCCACCTTCTACAATATGGCCAAGAAAAGGCACCTCTCGTTGGGCAAATGAGCATTTTTCCTCTTTGACATACAGCTCATTTTCCCGTAGGACTTGGAACACCTCTCTCAGATGTCCAACATGCTCCTCAAGCGTCTTACTATACACCACAATGTCGTCAAGATAAACAACCACAAAGCGATCTAAGAAAGGTTGTAATACCTTATTCATTAGGGTGTAAAATGTTGTCGGAGCATTTGTCAACCCGAACGGCATCACCAAGAATTCAAAAGACCCATACCGAGTCACGCAGTCTGTTTTGGGCTCATCCCCTTCGGCTACTCTCACTTGGTAGTACCCCGATCGCAAATCCAACTTAGTAAACCATCTCGCGCTACCAAGTTGATCGAACAGATCTGCAATGAGAGGAATGGGATACCTGTTCTTCACAGTGATCTTGTTTAAGGCCCTATAGTCAATGCACAATCTTAAGGACCCATCATGCTTCCTTTGGAATAACACCGGCGCTCCAAATGGGGCTTTGGAAGGTTTAATAAACCCGGCATCTAGAAGTTCCCTTAACTGCTTCCTCAATTCCTCCAACTCAGGTGGAGACATTCGATATGGTGCCCTTGCTGGTGGCTCAGTATTAGGCAACAACTCAATCTTGTGATCTACCTCCCTCTTTGGTGGCAATGTCTTGGGCAACTCTGTGGGCATTACATCTTGAAAAGACTGCAACAACTGCTTCACTTCTTTTGGGATTTCTTCTTCGAATTTCTCCTCCACATTGTTCCTTAAGGTGGCTAAATAGGAGACTTCGTTTCTACGTACTCCTTTGGCAAATTGGATTGCCGACAATGTTTTGCCTTCCATGTTTCCCTTTCTTTTCATTCGCACCATATAACGATGGTTCGAATCAGAGATCATCATGTAGTTCTCGGAAGGATGAATATACGCATTAAGTCGGTCAAACAAACTCAATCCTACCACAAAATCATAATCATCAAGTGGGATTACCTTAATGGTTGCCTTGCCTGTCCACTCGCCAAGTTTGAGTTCCACCCCTTTAGCCACACCCGTTATGGGAATACTTTCTGAGTTTACCGTTTTTATTCGACCCGAATCTTCCTCCACTTTGAGACCGAGTTCCTTCGCCATCTCTTTAGACATGAACAAATCAGATGCACCAGTGTCAACAAGGGCATTCAATTTTCTATCTGCCACAATGATGTCCACAAACATCAGCCCATTACTCGTCTTGTCTTCAACACCGCCCAATATCGTACCAAGACTTTTGGTGTCAGGATTGGCCTCTTCGCGTGCTTCCATAGCATTGAAAGCGGCCCTCTTTGGACAAACACTCAACCGATGTGGACCTTGGCAAAGAAAGCATCTCATTGGCTCTTTCTTATCCCCTGGTCTACCATTATAATTCCTTGGGGCTTCGCCACTCCTTTCTGTTTGCTCTTTGTCTCCCCCACCATTGCCTTTGGGTCTTGGCTTGGGTTTGGAAGCATCATTATTGTCAAACTTTCTCCCACCAGCTTCGTAGAAGTTCTCTGCCTCAGCCATAGCTACAGTCAAATCGGTGATGCCTAGGCGGCGCAACTCTTGCTTAGCCCACATTCTTAGCCCATCCTCAAACATATAAAATGCTTCCTTCTCATTCAAGTCTGAGATCTGAAGCATTAGCTCACTAAACTCCCGCACATAATCTCGAATAGTGCCTTGTTGCGTAAGCCGACGCAACTTAGCACGAGCCTCCTTTTCAGCATGCTGCGGATAAAACTGCTTCTTTAACTCTCCTTGGAACTCCTCCCAAGTCCCAATGGTCGTTCCTCCACGTCTCTCATCCGTGGACCTACGTCGCCACCATAAGAGAGCAACATCAGTAAAGTAAATCGAAGCAGTGTTTACCTTAGTGGCATCATCCTCAATGCCCATTGCTCGAAAATATTGCTCCAATTCCCACAGGAAGTTGTCCACTTCTCTCGCAGACCTAGCCCCCTTGAACTTCTCGGGTTTTGGAACATCCACATGGCGTTGCTTCGATCTTGAAGTCAACATCCCATTTCCCAAAGCGACCTTACAAATTGTGAGCTCCCCCTTAAGCTCAGCAATCTCCTCTTTCATGGCAGTCACCAGGGCCTCAAGAGCTTCGTCCCTTACCGTCAGCTTGTCCGAAGTGGATCTAAGAGTGTCAAGCACGAATACTTTGCTGTCTTCCCTCAGTTCCTCCATACGGGTTAGGACCACTTCGAGTGTCTCCCTCATGTCACCAACAGACTCCTCGAGATTGACCACTCGATTTTCCAAGCTCGACAACATGTCCCTCGATCGACTAGCCTTCCTGACCCTTCCACGGGTCTCCATTGGCTCATTCTCACCAACTTCTCTCGACATCCTTCAATAGTGCTTTCGAAAGACTGGCTCTGATACCAACTGTCACGGACTTAAGATTCTTGCCTCAGAATCCGTGCGGCCTTAGGCGGTTTCTTACTCCAAAACGCCTAAGTCAGCCTAACTTCCACAAAAGAAGGATTCAACAGAATTCCTCCCAAAAACACAACTCAAGCGAAAGCAACTCAAAGCCAACAAGATGAAGGAAAAATGAGACAAGAACAAGCCAAGGAAAATAAGAACACAAGAGAGAAAAGTTTGAGTGAATGCTCTCAAGGATTCTTCTTACTCAAAACTCAAGTGATTTACAATGAGGGAAGAGGTCTCTTATTTATAGTTGAGCCTCCCCAAATCCAACGGTGCAAAATTAAGTACATCAACAGCTATGATTAAAGGCCACCTACCACCAAACCTTTAAGAATATAAAATCATATCTTCTAAGATTACATATCTTATCTAAGATATGTAATAATATATTATATTTGTCTAACTTGTAGATGGGCCTTCAATCTCTTCAAGCAACGGGCCGGTCTGATTGGGCCAAATGACCTCCTGTCTTCTTGATGGTTCACACAGATGTGTCATGGTTGCGGGCTCCAATGCGCAACCCATGACGCTAGGCTTAGGAGACTGATTTGAAAGCTAGCAAGGAAGGCATCTTTGCTACTCTTTTCTCTCCTCTTTTTTCGCTGTTCCTTTCTTCATAATGATTTGTGCTTTAAATATTTAGTAACATATTTTTATTGGAATGGGGAAACAGCGTAGCTGAATTTGCCCATTAAGAGGTCAATAAAGCATGTTTTTTTTGTTCCATGTGGCAGGAAGCTTGCTCCCCATGCTGCTCAGCAGATACAAGAAAAGGAAGAGGAGGAGATGCTAATGTTGCAGAAAGCAAGGGACTGAGCTTGATGCCTTTGATCACAAAAACCATGGTGCCCGCAGCAGAGGCAAGGCAAGGCAAGCAAACTGTGTGAAGGTCACTTCTTATGAAGAGGGGAGCACTCCGGAAGATGAAAGCCTTTTTGCTTTCCTCTTCCACTCGAAATGCACCTCACTAGAATCTGTCCACAAGGCAAAGGAGAAACTCAAGCTGAAGGACCTTTTTCTTATCTACCTCTTTGTAGATGACAGTAAGCACAAGAAACCCATTTCTCTTGTTAAAACTTTTTCTTGTCATGTTGCAATGCTGATAATGTTTCTCCTATTTTTATTTATTTCAATAAAATGTTCTCATGGCCTATGGGAATATGAGTAAATGAAAATGAACCAATGCAACTGGCTGATACATAGAATTCTAGTAAAAGTACCATAGCAGCCTCTCTACTATACTTGGATTGCATTTTAATCTCCTACTTAAGAAAATAGCAAATTGGTTTGCCAAATAAATCTCTGTTAAATTTTCCCTTCATTTTGTAGCTATCTATTGATGTAGGATTATTCTGTATTTTTTAGATTAAATGACATGGAAAATTACTGCTGATTAGGATTAAAAACTATTTTTATTGCACTCATTTTATATAATAGTACTTATTTACCCATTTACCCATCTTCCTATTGAATATGTCAAAACCCAATCCTTAAATTGGAGAACACCTATTTTATTTTTATAAAGAAAAAGAAAAGAAAAAGAAACCCCAATTTCATTCAGTTGAAGACCAAATCGGTAAGTACAATATCATACATTTAGGAATTAAATTTTATCAATTCAGAGGATTAACTCATTTAGGATTAACTTACTTTTTGTCTCACGCTACAGTATTTAATCTCATTACTACCGCTATTTTTACACACAGATAAACACACTGTCCATCAAAACCCACCTTACACCGTCCATCAAAACCTACCATTTCCACTATTAGCCAATAGATATTTTAGGTAACTCATGTGTATGTACAATATCAAAGAAAACTCCCATGAGCAAGCATGAGTCGTACTAGTTTAATGATGTTTATTTTTTCTTTTTTTGAGCTAGTTTAGATGGGATGGAATGGATATTTTTCAACATTTTTTGACCCTAATAAGCTATTATTTTTCGTGCCATTTAATCTAAAAGAATCATAATTCAAAATCAGCAGATAACAGTAAAATGGGCGGAAATTTTAACATAGGGATCATTTTGCTACTTTATTTAAGGTACAGGGGCCAGTTTGTTCCTTTTACAAGTAAAGGGACTAAAATGTAATTCAAGGTATAGTAGAGGGGTTGCTACTGTACTTTGACCATAGAATTCTTTGTCTGTTCAACTTTTGTCCTGGTTTTTCTTAGCCGCTCTTTAAAGAGGGAGGGATATGGATATAATATTGTAGCACGTGAACTGACAGTAAAGCAGTTGTTTAAATCAATTTTGACCAAAACTTGATATTATATGAAGAGAAATATAGGGTGATCATGTGAAAACCCAACAAGCAAAGTCTTAAAAGTAAAACTGTAGCCAATACCATTTTGTTATTAAAAAAAGAAAAGGAAGAGTTAAAAAGTAAAACAAGGGTAGTGCATTAAGATGCGGCAGGGGCCAAATCTCATACGTTGGACTTGGTCATTCTCAAGCCTCAATACCAACAAAACCATGCCTAGATTTGATAGTGGCCCTTTTTTTATAAAATGTCGAGTAACGCAAGCGAAACGACAGGCATCCGCCGTATTCAATTGCAAGTGGTGACTCGTGTGTGGACTGGGAGGATATTAGAAATCACTTCATTTCATATTGCAAATAGAAGCAGCATAAAACGCTTTA
Organism: Gossypium hirsutum; assembly: GCF_007990345.1. Lineage (NCBI taxonomy): Eukaryota > Viridiplantae > Streptophyta > Magnoliopsida > Malvales > Malvaceae > Gossypium > Gossypium hirsutum. The sequence continues at coordinate 15,121,429 of NC_053441.1, read as the reverse complement.
TGCACGTGGGGTGGTTGAGAATTGGGGATAACTATGAAACCCACCTTTATTGGGAATTAAGAAAGCTTATCCGATCGCATCATCATTCCATTAGAATCCCACCACAGTTCACAACTTGGCTCTGCCTGCCCACCCTCCACCACCCGTCACTATAAATAAATATTGGTTCTAATAATGATAAAACCAACAGCTTTTGCCTTAATCAGGGTTGTGTGTAATACAGCTAAGGATCTCCCTGGCTGGTGGGCTCCCTCACGACACGCTGTTTCTTGCCTTGCCTTTGCTGGTCTATCCGTGTTTCCCTTCTTCGGCTGATTGAAGATTCCTAGTTTTCCCTCCACATATTTGATCTACCATTGATGCTTGAAATAAATTAATAAATATAGTTATAACACTTTATGGAAAAGAAAACTTCCTTTGTTTTCATTTTCATACCACTTTATAATAATATCATAGTCTTCAAAATTTTTTATAAAAAATAATTGAATTTTTATTTTTATTTTTGTATTCAATTGGATATTTGAACTTTCAAAATACATCAAAAGGTCCTTAATTTTAATTTTATTTTTAAATTAAAAAAACAATTAAGCCCTTACTTATTTTTTGTACTTAATTGAATATTTAAACTTTCAAAATACATCAAAGAACCCTCAAATTAAAAAAAAGCAATTAAGTCTCTACTTATTTTTTGCCACATGTCACGGCGTGATTATAACATGGGGTGACTTTAACTAAAAAAATTAGGGTCAATTAATTTTAATGGTCCAATGATATTTTCGATGCATTTTGACCGTTTAAGTATTTAATTAAATAAAAAATGAGGTTTAATATTTTTTAATTTGAGAACCTTTTTAATGTATTTTGAAAGTTTAAATACTCAATTAAATAAAAAAATAAAAACTTAATTTTTTTTTGAAAATTTAAAAAGAAAATTTACACCAAGCTTAATATCATTGCGGTGTATAATTAGGACACCAAAACTCAACCGTGAATTAACAATAATAATAGTAATATCATTGCGGTGTATAATTAGGACACCAAAACTCAACTTTGAAGAAAAGGTGAGAGAGACGGTGTTCTTATCCAATTCCAACTCCTTGGGTCAACTTTTGACTCCTAACTCTAACCACATTGTAACAGGCAGTCTAAAAGTGTTGGCTGTTTTTTCTTTCCCTATTCAACACAGTTTCAAATGTCCCCTACAATTACTAGCATTTATTTAAGTTTTTTTTTATGATTAATTTTCTCCCTCATAATTAAATTTCATTAATTTTAATTACGTAACAGTTATTATATCGCAACTCATAATTAATATTTATTTATGAGCTTTTAATTGTACATGTAGAACATTAAAAGTATTAAAAAGAAATTATTGAATTATTTTAGTAAATTTAAAACTTGTTAGCCATTTTTTTTGTTTTAATGAGGGTTAGGGAAGAGAATCAGTTTTATTACAAATAAATAATGAGCATTTATAAGATATAAATAATGAGTTTAGGAATATTGAAGTTGACAAAGAAAATCAACGAAGTAATATATTTATAGAAATTGTGTAGTTAATTAAAACAAGCAATGATAGTTATAGTTGTGAAGTTAAGTGGGTATGAAATGGTATAATTTTGAGCAACAAGTAGCAGATTACAATCTTAATCCCTAGAATATTGATCCTACGTGGCAATGTCCTTCCCGTTAATTGATCGCATCATACAAATTATTGAATAATTAAAACAAAAAGAATGAAACGCAATTTAAAAAGGCACATCTTTTTTTGTCCTTCACAGAGAGAGGAAAGGAAGGAACATTAAAAAGCAAAAAGAAAAGAGGGAGAGAGAGAGGTTAAGGCTTAAGGTGTGAAATTTCGTGGTTTGTCTGTTTTTCTTTTTAATGGCGGAAGTAGAGAAGCAAGACAAACTTGCTGTAAATGGAGGCAAAAGGGAAGAAGAAGAGACGCTGTTAGAAGGAATGGCGGTGTTGGATTTCGACATGCTATGTTCCACGGTGGCTTTGCAAACGCAAGGCAAATGGAGGAAACTCGAAAGCGCCGAGGATCCTTTAGAACAAGGAAACGCCGACTTCGGTGGTGTTTTGAGGATGTGGGAAGGTGAAGTTGTTCTTGATTTCTTGGAGGACCGCCGCCTCGCTCTCGAATCTGCCTGGTCATTCTCTCTCTCTCTCTCTCTCTCTCTCTCTCTCTTGTTTTTCAGAACGAGGTTGTTTGTTTCCTCGGAAAATTAAAAAAAATAATTCCGGGATAGGGGTACTAAAATTGTTTTGCTCCGTTTATTCTCATTTTTTCTCTTGTCCCGAACATTTCTGAGGCCGCCAAAATATGTCAAAAAAATCCTCACTTTTTTTTATGTCGGTGTTAGAATGAATCTAATCAATAGGAACCTGCTCCTTTTGCTGCCCCTTTTTCAATTTTTTTTATATATATTTGCAGCATTGGTTTTCTCCTGTAAATTAGCTTGATTAATTTAAAAATTATTTAATCGGCCGATTAATCAATTCTGGCTGTTCAATTGAGTTTGTATCATAACTCATGAGGTCCACCTCATGCCGTTTCCTTTAGCTCTTGTTTTGATGTTATGCAACTGATTTTGATTGATTGTATTTATGTTTGTGTAATAGTGTGTTTTGATATTGCAGTTGCCCCTGCTATAGATTTGGGAAGAACATGCGGCGGGCTGGTTTAGGAATTTGTTTGCTTCAGGTAAAAAGTTTTTCATATTTCTGCATTCTTATACGTGTTTCCATGGTCTTCTTATGATATACTAGTTTGGGGATTTTGCAAGTTTTTTGCATGTACCTTAGTTCCTGCCGTTCAGAGTTTATTGCTTGCCAAAGGTGCTGTATTTCAACATTTTCTGAAGGTTCTTAATGTGCTTTTGCAGGGAACTGTTTATTTCATCCTCGCAGTCACTGCTATTCTCAACTTTGTTGCCTTCTTCGTTACCAAGCGGAATTGCTTTCTGTATTTGGGTGTTACTTTCATCTTGTCTATTGGAGCATATTTGGGTTTCTTCCGTAGACAGATAAAAAGAAAATTCAATATTAGGGTGAGAACCTTTTTATATGTGGACATGCTTGATTCTTTTCCAACTTCATTCTCTGCTTAGTAATCATCGTATTATTCCTAATTGAATTTGTTGACCTGACTGCGGATGTTATCGTTCTCGTGGATTGAAATCAAAGTTTGAAGATTTCAAAAGAACCAACTAGATTGAGGAAAGCCTGTTACGCGTAACATGTTACTTCGAATGGCATTTACTAGAGCCCAAATAGATCACTTGTGTTTAACAATACATCCACACATTTGAGTTTGGAAATTTAACCCTTGCATTTCCTTGTTGCACTCCCACTAAATTTTCTTTGTTCCTGTGATATGGCATTGTCGATGCTTTAAACCTTGGTTCTTTTGCATATGAGAATTATAAAGCTTGATAATTGTGTATGATATGTTAAAACTCAACTCATGTAGACAATTGTAAGAGATGGTCTTTTATTGATTACTTACTCTATAAGACTAGCTATCTTGAATTTCAACTACATATTTGACCGACCATCATGCTTTGCTGATCTTTTGTCTAGTTATTCACGCTTCTAGACTCCTGATTCGGTTGGGAATTATGTATGTTTGCAGGGCAATGATAGCTTATTGGATGACTGCGTCTACCATCTGATCTGTCCTTGCTGTACACTATCTCAGGTTCTTATCCTTTTCGAACTTTCAGTATTCTATTGACTCTATAATCTAAAAATGCAACAAGACTCATTCAACCAGTTACAAAATCAAATGTGGCTCAAATTTTAGTTCTTAAAATCTTTCATTTTCCTGAAGATTGATGAATAGGCTTTTTTTCCTTCTAACATGGAGCAGGAGTCTAGAACATTGGAGATGAACAACGTCCAAGATGGTACATGGCATGGTCGTGGTGATATATGCATAGGAAGCTATGCTGAAGGCACCAAGCCGCTCTTTGGGCTACACCCTCCTCCTACCATGTCAATTAAGACCCCTGAACCCTGCAGCATGCAAAATGGTTTAAATGGCGACGATAATGGTCAAACATGAGAAGCTTACTCAAAAGATGTAGGCCAATATTAGGTGTGAAAGAGAAATTCAAACATCCGAGTCAATTTATTCTTTGATGGAGCGATGTTGCAGAGGTGGATTTAGAGAGCAAAGCTTGTGCAGCTTGGATCATTGAATCCTGCAGGAAGGAGATCCAGAAGCATAACAGTGCTTCCATGTGCATAGAAGGAAACTACTTTGTATCAGTTTGGGGGAGTTTTAGGACATCCGATCCATCTTTAGATATCATTTTCACTTTTCTCAGATACACATTGAGCCTATTAGAGAACACCTTTTTCACCTTAACTGTTCTAGATGTTCCTCTCTGAAATGTATATTATCTTTATTCTAAATAATAGCTTGGAAATAGATTTGTCACTTTGATCCTTATAATATAAGAATTTATAGTATTATGGAGGGTTAAATTGTATTTTGCCTTCTCTAATCAAAAATGAAAAAAAGCTGTCATTATTAAATCAAAGAATAAATCATTATTAAATCAAAGAATAAATTAGTTTTTTTTTAAATTTCATTCATAGAAATGGCATGGCTAACAGAATAATCAAATAATAGCATGTGACGTACCATATATATATATATATATATATATTGTGCTGATATACAAGGATTTTCATTTTTTTTGAAAAATACAAAGATTAATTTTTAATAATAGAAATTGATGAAATTTTTAACAGAATAATCAATTTACTATTTGATCTAATGTATATAGATTAATTTATATTTTTTAATAGAGACCGAAGAATGTAATCCGATTTCTAGTATAAGAACATTTATGATACTTTTACTATCTTAAATCCAAATTATTATTTTGGGTTTGAAGATGTTAATTATTATTTTTAGAATTCTCATTTGAAAGATATTAGTTTTAGGAGATTTTTAATTAAAAGTATTTTATATTGTTCAGAGTTTTTATTTTGGACCTTTGTTTTAATTTCTTTCTCTTTTTTTCAAATAAGCAAATGGGGTAAATATTAAATTTATACATAAATTTTAGTCTAATATGGAATTTGATATATGAACTTTGATTTGGTTCAATTATATACATGAAACTTTAATTGCAGTTCATGTGTACATAGAATTTTGGTTTTGATTTACCTTTACACATTTGCATACATTTATTTTCATAGTAGATTAATATAATTGTTTGTGTATACTATATATTAACATAAAATGATACTCATTCGATAATGTTGTCAATGATATGTGTAAATTAAATCAAATCAAATCAAAGTTTCATTTATAAAACTGTACAAAATCAAAGTTCATATATGACGTTGCACATTAGATCAATGTTTATATATAGTTTTCATATTTATCCTATAAGTATTATTCAAGAGGTTGATTGACATCAATAAAATTAAGTGAGTTAAACACACTAGACATCCCCAAATTATGATCTCCATTTCAAATTGACCCCTAAACTTTAAATTATTTTAATTACATCCCTAAACTATCAATGTTATATCAATTAGGTTATGTTGTTACTAAAATCATTAATCTAACTGTTACAAAAGCCTTATCATTCACTTTTTTTTCTTCTTAGTTTTGCTTTATTTTTAGTTTTTATTTTTAAGTGTTATGCGACAATGTTCCATTTATTTAAAATTTTCATTTTAAATTTAGCTACATAAGATTTGATGTATCATTTAACGATTAAATTAATAGTTTTAATAACAAAAGAACCTGATTAATATAACATTGATAGTTTGATGATGTAATTAGAACATTTTAAAGTTTTGAGTATAAATTTAAAATGAGGATCATAATTTAGACTTGTCCAAGGGCCGGACTTGCACAAGGATTTTTGCACTTTGGGTTGGCCCGGCCCAAATTAAATTTAAATGATAAAAAATAAATTTAAATTTAAATTTAATTATAAAAGTATAAAAATATCAATTAAAAATATAATTGTTAATATTTTACTATTTTTAAATATTGAAATGACTTTTGGGCGGGCCCAAAAATATGCCCGGGATTGAAAAGAATTTTGGAACTGATCCTAGAGCGGCCCATGGGCACCTCCTGCCATAAATTTGATGCAATTAACATTTTAATTTTAGAGGTCTAGGACTCTTCAATGAGTGCAGAGGGATTTGGAGATGGTGAGACTATAATTCAAAAAATGGTAAATTTGGAGAGATTTAAACTCCCATGTTCTCAAATGCAATTCCGGGGTTTATATTCTCAGAAGACAAGAGGATCAGGCAATGACAAATTGAATGCCAAACTGTGAACCGTTTCCTAACACTATCCAATGTTAAAAACAGAAACAGAAGGGCTCATCCGAAATTGATCTCCCACCAATGAATGCTTGAAAAAGCAATTTGGGTTTTAATCCTTGGACCATCCAGTGGTCCCTAAGATGTTCTTTTACCTTGAGGGACCATCAACCTTTGTCCAATCATCCAAACCTACCAATAATTAATAGCGAAAAAATTGCAGTGTTGCAAAGCAATTCAATTGTTTACACCATCTTCCCCCAATTGACATACAAGAAAACCTCAATATTTTAAGCTGATTGGTTGTTGAGCTTTAGACCGAAACAGAAATAAAAACTTCAACCACCATTTAAGTGTTGCCCCTTCTCTCGTGTTTCTCAATCCCTCAACAACCCACCAAGATAAGACAGTTGATTTTTGGCCCCGTTGGCCCTGCTTGCTTTCAAGCACATAAATTGTGCAGTTTCTCGACAAAGATACCATAATCTTTTAAGACAGCTACGTGCCTTGAACGTTGCCTTTCATCTTCCCGCCAATCCTCATTTTCTTTTTAAACCAATTTATTGTCATTTTCTAAGTAAACATTAAAATATCTCATTGAAGGAAGCATTGCTCTGTTCCCTATCTGCTACAAAACAACCATAACATCAACACAAAAACAATCTGTTTACTATTTTAACATTTTGAAGCCTGGTTTTGTCCTTCATGTCCCTTCTCCAACAGCTGCCCCCCCCCTCCCAAGTTAACTTTAATAATTAATTAAATAAACAAATATAAACCCATCAAACCAAAATGGATTGGATTGCCTAATTTCTCTCTTCTGCAAAATTTGTTTATTATTATTATTATTTTCTTTTCAAAATTTTGGTAGTCAAAGAAAAGGGCAAGAAAAATAAGGAGCTTAATGATAGTGTGCGATCTCACTTGCGAATTGCCATTCGTGGCTTTTTGTTTCTCTCTCTAGCTGCAAAATCTTATTCACATGATTGAAACTGGGAAATCTTCATTGTACTACTTTGGTTGCAAAACCCTTTCAATTTGCGACGCTTGATTTCTCTGTTTTCGGGTGTTACAGTGGCTGCCATGGTGCTGTTGGTACCCTCGTTTTCTGATTTGCTGCAGTGGCAGTCCAAAACACTTACTGGGGTTCTCATACTACTTGAGCTTGAAACCATATCTACGATTGATTCGCTCATTTCATTATTCACCATCTCTTGCATTTCATTAAAGCATTCCATCACCTTCTCCTGTCAAAATCATCGTTTGATTCTTTCATTAATGTAAACTAATATGAAATGAGCAAATTCCCTCTACTTTAAAACTAAATACAATTAATACTACTAAATTTGCTTACTTCGTTCACGTATTCACAAGACAAAACTGAGGTTTCGAATGATGGAAACTGCAACGGGAATAGCTCATGACATGCCAGAAGAAGAGCCGATGCTCCAATTATTGATGGTTTGAACTCTAACAGATTAATTTCTGCAACAACAACAACAACAACAAAAAACAAGAGTTTTCTTCATGAGTGTTTAAGCTGTTTTGTCATAAAAGAAGAAGAAGAAGATATTATCAGAAACGGTTTCATGTTCTGTTTTGTTACCATTACGAGCTTGGAAGATTATATTGGTTGCTCTGTCTTTCAATGCTTGTGTCAAAGGTGGATCTTTAAGTTGGAAAAGAGATACGAAGAAAGTGATAAAAGAGAAGGGTGTTATTGATCTCATTCGCCAATTCAAGGCATCAAGAACCAGAAGCTCCATTCGTTGGATAGCTGGGGGATCAAACATGAATCCTTCATCTCTCTGTCTCACCTTTATATTATTAGTCTTCTTGCATGAAGCAAATCAAATTAAGCAGATGAAAATTTAAGCTTTTTTTTAATCCAAAGGGAATAGTTTTTCTTTTACCTGGAAATCAGAGAAAGAGAAGTGTATTTCCTTCATCTTTGCAGCCAAAGAAATGCAAGCTATCACAAGGAGCCTCACAATCCATGGATTGCCTTGCTGCAAGTTCAAGATAATTTGCATTGATGTTAGCACAATTGTTTCAATGCATCGACCCAGCCTCTGTTTGATTACCGATAATAAAACAAAGGAAAACTCTGCATCTTATTCAAGGTTTTTGGGTTGAAACTTCATTTAACGATAAAGATGAAAAAGAGAGAATATTTATGTAGCTTGAGTAAAACATACCGGGATTTCCTGCCAGGAGATGAACCGATCCATGTAGTTAACAGCCAGGTATTGCGTGTAAGGATCCAGGTTACTAGAATACTGTGCCTGACAAACTAAAACAAGTTTACAACAAAATGCAAGAAAATAAAAGACAAGAATAGTAAACAACATTAAAAAAAAAAAAACAAAACAAAAAAAGCATGGGATACCTGCAAAATGAGAGAAATGGCTTCCTGTCGGAAAGAAACATAGAAGTCACTCGTCTTTAAACATTGAAAGTAGTTGTAAGAAGGCATATGATCAGATTCAGAAGAGAAAAGAGCTGAAATCGTATCAGATTGATGTCCATCCAAGCTTGTCAACGGGTCTTCGAGATCAAACTTATCCATATCAATTCTCTCTTCGCTTTGATTTCCCTGGTACTTGTTTTGGTGTAAGGAGTAGTGTTGGAATTGTAGAATGAGAGAAGAAATAAATGGTGAGAGAGAGCGAGTAATAATGATGGAAAAGAGAAGCTTCGCTTTCTGTGCAGAAAAAGGAGGAGAGTGAGTGAGTGAGTCACTGTGGAGTGTTCAACATTAATACTGAGTCTTCTCAGTCTCAGTAGCAGCTGCTCTATTTAACTTATATGTGCCTTGGTCCCTGCTGCTGCATACCCTTGCCTTTCTCTCTTTCTCCTTGGAAAAGAAAACCATATAATATAAATTACATATATAGAATCATACTTGTGTTGTGCCCACTTTTTCTTCTTTTAACAAAGACTGTAAATTCTTTCTAGTCTTTGATTGCACATTTGTTGCATAATTTAATCCAAATTGAGTTCCAGATGCTAAAGCTAAAGGGTAGTGCTTTTGAAAAGCTAAATAATGTTCGGAGAAATGGATAAAGGTGCCATTCCTCTTTAAATATTTCTGCAATTCCATTTGAAGACTTGGGTATAGGGTGAATATTCTTCGCCAATGGACCAAACACTAAAATTCAAAATAATTTTCAATCTTAAAATTTGTTAATCTTTTTTAACATTTGAATTTGTAATTATAAGAAAAGTAATGTGTACATGTTAACAGTAAATTTATAATTATAAAAGGATTGTATTTGGGTGAAATTTCATGCTTCAAATATTATCGTATCTAAGCTTTGCAATATAGTCTTCTATAGGTTATTTCAACAAGTTGCATGTTTTTTAGATTAAAAGTTTTACAAACATGTTAATTCATTACTAATTATTATATTCTTCTAGATATAAAATTTTATAAAAATGAAATTATTAGTAAAAAATTAGATATAGATTAATAATTTTAAACATAAACAATTATAAATTAATTTTACATGTTGCACATTGTGGTAAATAATTTACAATGCACGAATAAAAATTATTAGGGATAAAATAACAGTAATTGATAATAAATTTTATATCACTTATGAATTACAACAATTATATATTTTTTTATAATTATCATCAATTGAAAATATATATATCTAAATTAAAAGCCTAAAAATAAACTATCAATTGTATTTTTTAAAAATATTTCATTAAATTAATTAAAAAATAATATAAAATATTTAAATTGAAAAAAATTTAAATAATCCATGTGTATTTATGTTCTATTCATTTATTACATATATTTTTAATTTAAATTTAAAATTTATATGAATGTAACACAACGAGTAGTATTTTAATTATATTTTTATAAAAAAATATTAAATTAGTTTGTCATTATCTATAAAGATTAATAATTTAAAAAAATTGTGATTACCCTCTTTTCAACCATATCAAAGGATGCATATTCTCCCTCTTGCTACCCTATTTATGATAGAAGGGTGGCAGTGCCAGTCCCTTGTACAGATCAGAAGAAAGAAATTATGAAGCCTCTCAAAACTTTGCAGTAGGTGGAATGTATGCTACTATTTTTGTAACCTAACCTTTTGAAATTCAAGGACATGTATCTGTTTAGCTTGGATTCCATCATTTTGGATTTAGGGTTTTCAAGCGCTTTTTTAACGTTTATTTCACATTTTATTTCATCTTTCCGCTTCACAAATCACCTCCTAACTATTGTTATGTTTTCTCGTCATTATTATAGACAAAGATTAATACGCCATATCAAAGAGGTAGGAAATGTTATGCATCTAAATTTGAATAGCAAATATGAAGCGGTAATGTTGTCTTCAAATTAATATTCATAAAAGCATCTTGGAGTACTTTTGAGCTGGAATGCTATCCATAATTTGCTCTTAGACATCTTTTATTTGGTAATTGTCTTTATTTAAACACTAATGGAGTAGTTAAGGGTAAGTCAGGGTTTGCATTTGTCGGGGTAATTCTCCAGGATCAAGATGGGGTTTGGATTTTTGGATACAATCATTATTCAGGGGAGTGATAAGTTTCTGATGCTGAGCTTTGGGACATTCTAGATGGTCCGATTTTCCTACAAGGACGAGGGTATGATAGAGTGATGGTTCAAATTGATAGCTTAGAGGTCGTCAAAGTCATTGAAAACTGAAGATGGACACTCAACTGATTCAAACTCTGCCTTGGTTGGAAGGATTCAACAAATTTTATAAAATGAAGGGCATTGGTTGTTAAGGTATGTCCCTAGAAAGGATTCAACAGGAAAGAAGGTGTATTGAGGCTCTTAAGGAGCTCTTAGCAGTCTTATTTTCGAATAGAGCGAGTGGTTCTGTTACTCTTAGTAATTTGACGCAGTTATTTTCTGCTTACTAAAAAAAATGATAAAAGCAATAAATCCACACAAGCTATTATAGTTGTACCAATAACTGGGAGGCAAAATATTAGTTTGATTGCTCATATCTGACTGACCCTATTTAATTTATGGAATAATAATAAGGGTGGGGACGGTTATTCACATGAGCAACAGCAAAGCCACAGCCGTTAATGGCTTTGGCCGCTGTTTCAACCAAGATTACTCATTTGATGCTATTGGACGATTCCTTCAATTAAAAAAGAAAAAGAAAAACAGTTAAACCAGCTGAAAAAAAGCAACAAAGTTTCGCCGTAAATGTGATTCATGTGTTTTTATAGGTACACTTACCCGTCTGATAGACATTATCACATAATCATTAATTCATGTAAAATTATGGGTAGAATTTGAGGTTATTTTGCTTGATTCATTTGACTGCAATCTGATATTATGGGTTGACAGAATATAAGATTATTTAAAAGTACATTTTATTCAATTATTTTTGTTATAGAATTTGTTTTTTTTAAGTTTAATTCCTTTAATATTTGTTAGTTTTAATTTCCATAAAACTATGATAAATTATTACATTCTTATTATTTTATTACAATTGATATATTAATAAGTTTCTAAATCATAATTATAATAATTCATAAAAAGTGATTATAATATGAATCATAAATATAGTTATAACCATAATTAATATATTAATAAAAAAATTATCAAAAAAAATATAATGGCTAGTAATGTATGATATCTACTAGCTGTTAAAAAAAAACAATTACTTATTTTTAGCTAGTCCTAAACTTTATTTTAAAAAAAAAACCTAAATTGATTAGAATAATAAAAATAAAAGTAAAAGAGTCCAAAATTTAATATTACGCCTCTAAATTCTAATCTAATATTTTCAAAGGAATGGGTTGTAATAAGATCACACTTTATATTACGAATAGCCATAATGTGATATTACAGGGTGGTCGGAATATTAAAACCCAAAATACCGTAATCTTTTAAATGTAATATCACATGCCATAATATTACATTCGGTGAACCAAACACCCCCAAGAATAATTAATAATTTTCACAACAGTAAATAAATGGTATGATTTGAATCCCCTTATCAAGAACTCGGTAAAATGTTAGTGAGACGAACCCCACCACTGCAACACAGCCTCAGATTGTGGGAAAAATAGTTTCAGAATTGTGTGATGTATAAATTCATGCCCAATCCTGTGATCACATTTCGAATATACACACCACAAACACGTATATTGAGGATTAAGGTACCTTCCTCTGGCCCTTGGTATTAAATTTGTAGATAAGCCAATGGCCAATTCTTTTGAAAGAAACGAATATGGCATAGCTAGTACGTACGTGCGACACAGGAACCACATTCTTCTCTCCATCCGACGGTGTTTTTGATATAAAGTGTTAACCCTTCTTAAATTTTTCATAACATACAAATAGGTATTTTTAATAATCTTTCCTTTTCATTGCAGGCTTGACAGCTTTGAGTTCCATGTCCTTATGTTACATGTATGCATGCATACAAAACATTCTCTCTCTCTCTCTCTCTCTCACTTGTATTTTTCATTCACTTTATTAAAATTTAATTTCACCCAAATTAATTTAGTTATCATTGATTGCTTGCTTCCAACACCCTAGATTTAGTCGCTTTCTAGATAAGTTAGAATAGTTATGGTGATATTAAAAAAACGATATTGGTGAGATTAGTTATTGTATAGCAGTAAAATATATATTTGGATTCAAATCTAACAATAACAGATCGTAGTGTACTAAATTTTATTCTTTATTTTAATATGCGAAATACAATTTTATTTATCTAAATTGTTTTATAAAATATATATAATTGAAAAAAATAGTATAAACAATCATTTTCTTTAATTTTTACAGTTTAACCAAACAAAAGATACTAAACTTTACTTTTCTTTATTAATTTAAACTATCCAAACAAATAAAGTTATATCATTCCATCTCCTTAACCTTCTCTTCCTTCCCTATTTACTTTTATAAACTGGTTTGCTGCAAATGCACCAAATGTGCTGACTGCTGAGTTTCAATGAAATTCTTTTTACTCTTGAAATTGGTGCAATTGCATCAGAAAGAAGCCTATGAGAAAAGCCATTAAAACTTGAACATAAAACCAAAAGGAAAAAGGAAAAAAGAAAAAAGAGAGAGACTATTAAACTCTAATATGTGAATTCCCCTTACCCCTTATAATATCAGTGATTGATTATCTTCTTTTTCTTTTTGTGCTCTCATTTATATCTTTTTCTAAACAATTCCCCATATCGTTTCTTTTTCTCCATTTTCATTTTTTCTAGCACTGCGGTCTTCTTTAGACAACTATTGATCATCCTTGATGATCCATTGACCCCTAAACTTTTGTAGCAAATGTAGGCAAGTCCCTTTACTTTTAGTTTGTGGTTATCTAATATGCGACCGATAGAGATCCACATTGCACGCATTGCCATAGCCTTAGGATGGGAAAGATAGTATGAAACAATGACGGGAAAGATAAATGTTATATCAGCATTTTCGTCTTGAAATTCAAGATAAAATTATTAATGTAACATTACATTATTGAAAAAAGGGATACAATCCTTTTTCAATATCCAAATACATTTATTTATTAAACATTTATTTTTGGGGGCAAATTATTTGTGTAGACTTGCTAGTGTGAAAGCAGAAGAAACCATACCTACAACCCAAACAATCATATCCTCAGAGTGTGTTAGAGAAAAAAGATTTGCCGATTATGGAATTTATATAAAAATATCCCTTAATGAAGCTTCTAATTCTCTCGTACCAGACCAAAAAGGAAAAGGGAAAGTAAAGTAACAAATTTCATTATCATTAAAAGGCATTTTGTCACCTATACTTCCCTTGGTCTGTCTGTGTATGTGAATGTACCTACATGCATACATATGATTAGATATTACTCATAATTTCCTTTCACCTTTCCAATCTGATAAAAAATGATCACATATAATTTTAAATCACACCTAGATTTTAAATATATTTCAAAAATTATGTCTTATTTTATTATTTACGGTAAAAGATATAAGGCGTCATGTGATGAATAGAAAGACCAAATCATTGTAGAAATTTAGAGATACACTAGGATGTTTCAATCTTTCACATTCCAATTTCAAAGTTGAACCAAACCTGAGTGCCCCTTTCAAGGCAGAGCAGAGCCCTTCAGCCTTTCTTTACCTTTTCCAGTCATCAAACAATGATTGCACTTCATAGTCAAACCATTTCAACCTACACTTTACCTCATACGACTCATTATAAGATGAACCATACTGACATATCAACTTCGTCAGCATTACACCACCGTTTTCACTATCTGAATGCAGTAAGGCTAATAAACATTCATCATTTCATACCTCAAATCTTTAACTTTCTCGTACTTCCTACTCACATTATGAGCTCACTAATCATTCGTATAATAATAATTCACCTGTTGTAGGAGCTTTCCTTGTAATAATTTAATTTTACTGTTGTTGTTCGTTTTTATTTTTAAATTTTGTTTACATATCATTTCTTTTCATATTTGTCGAGTCATTTTGTCTCGTATCTTATTAATGGGAAAATTGGGGTATTTATAACAACTCAAGATAGGACCTTACTGTTTTGTCTTGACTCCGCCGTTCCTGGCACTGATATTCCGTGCGGGCTTCAGGCCTACTGGACACGTGTTTCACTCTGTGTTTGTCTGTGAAGCACGCAGTCTTTTCTGTTCCTAGTACTAACATTCCATGGCTTCAGACTTATTAGGCATGTGATTCCATCTGGGTTGCCTACGGAGTATGGTTCCCCTTCAGTGAGTTCCTTGGATGCATGCAAGTTGAGACCGCGACCTTCCCTTAATTCGTGCGAGCTAAATCCGCGAGCCTGCCGTGCAAGTTGGGTCCGCGTACACCCCTCGCTGTCCTTACTCGATCATCTGGTGGGACCTTGTAACACCCCTTATCTGAGACCATTGCCGAAGTTGAGCACGAGACATTACCTAACTTAACTTACTAGTTCGGAGCATAAAAAATTTCTTTAAAATTAATTCACTCACGTTCATTCAATATGCCCCTAAAAAGGAATCTCGAGACCCTAAATCATGCAATAGAAACAGTTCGGGTCCAAACCGGGAACATTAATAATTTTTCGAATACTAAAACAAATCAAAACAATTCATTTCACTATTCATAATAAAACTGTCCACCTGCGCAACTGTCACTAATTTAATTATAACTCAAGTTACAAAACTCGAAATTTAGATCCGTAAATTTTCCTTGAAACTAGACTCATATATATCTTCTTACCATAAAATTTTCAGAATTTTTGGTTTATCCAATTAGTACATTTTATTCTTTAAATTCTCCCATGTTTCATTGTTTGACAGCTCTGACCCCTCTTCACTAAAAATTAATTATCTCATTGTACAGAATTTAGATAACATTCTCGTTTGTTTCTATTGAAAATAGACTCACTAAAGGAATCTAGAAATACAAGTTATAACTTTCAATTCTTTCTGTACAATTTTTAATGATTTTCTAAATTCAGAACAGAGGACTTCAAAAACTATTCTGACCCTGCCTCACTAAAATTCAAATATCTAAAAATATACAACTCTTTTGCTTACTCTATTTCTTTCATGTGAAAATAGACTCATTCAACTTTAATTTTATATCTTACTCAGCTTCTAATTCAATTTCCACCAATCTGGATAGTGTGCCTTGATGTGTTGATCCGATCCACGGATTTCACATCAATCTACAAAGAACATTAATCACATAGGAGTAAGCTTATGTAAGCTTAGTAAGTTCATAGGCATAGAAAATAATTCTTACCGAACATCTTATAACATTTATACAATATATAATTTCACTAATTCTTCCTTTTCTTAATCAATTTAGGAAACAGTTACGGAATTGAGTACTTCGTTTTTTAAAATGCCATAGTACAATTATGGCCTTGCACATAATCACATATCACACACCGAAGCCATAGCGCAGCCATGGTCTTTTCCGTCAATGTGTATGAGTCACTGAACTAAAGTACTTAATCCAATGTTCCACTAAATTATAACTTTTATTCAAACATTTATATTTTCACAATTATCTCAGTTTAATAACATTCATATAAAATAACATACCATAGCATTCATGAAATTTCAAAGTATAATACAACATTTCCTGCCAACCACAATCTCAAACAATGAATTTACTCAATTGAGCTCAATATCAAATATCAACTTATATTCCAACATTTAGCTTCAATTGCACTTACAAATACTTGTCAAATTAAGGATCATCTTACGGATTTGAGTACATTGTTTGCCCGGTGCCACGATTTGCTTGAATATTTTATAATGTTATAACTCAGTATGGTTTCCTTCACTGAAACACCATACCTACTTTTCACAACTCAGTATGGCTTTCTTCACTGAAACATCATACCTACTGTTCACAATTTTCCATGGATTCACCATGGGCTTATTCGTCAATTCATCGTTGATTACAGAACGTATGTACTCAATCCTGCGTATCCCTTAATTTAAACTAACAATCTCTTCTTCTTCTTTTTTTCTCATTTTTACCATAATAATAATTCAACAACAATATACGAATTGATACAATATATCATTCCCACATTAACAATTAATCATAAAAATTCAGCCGTATGAACTTACCTGGGCCAATTTGTAGGATTTGTAAAAGTTCAGAGACTATTTTGATACTTTCTCTTTTCCGCATTTATCTTCAGATTCCCGATATGATGAAAAATATGAAAAACCAGCTTGAAAACTCTCTCCTATGGCGTTTTGGCTGAAGAAAAATGATGATATCTCTAGATTTTTCAATTTTGTCTTTATTTTATATGTTTAATTTGTAAAATTTCTACTTTTGCCCTTATTTCTCCTTATTTTCTTGCTGATTTTCTTGCCCAAACAGTCCGGCCCATATACTTTAGGCCTAATTGCCTTTTAAATCCCTCCTTATTAGTCACTTAAACTATTTAATCACAATTTAGTAAATTTTACACTATTTTTAATTTAGTTCTTTTTAATTAATTGACTATCCAAACATTAAAATTTTCTAACGAAACTTTTATACTAACTCAATGACACTCCATAAATATTTATAAAAATATTTATGGCTCGACTTATGAATTCGAGGTCTCGATACCTTTTTTTAGACCCAATTTACCAATTAAATTCTTTTTAAATCACAAAATTCACTAAATCACAGAATTCACTAATTCAAAAATTCTTCTAAATTCACACTTAACCCATAATTATTAATTTATTAAATTTTCAAGCTTACTTGTCGGATTTAGTGATCCCAAATCACTGTTTCCGATACCATTAAAAATTGGACTGTTACAGACCTGTTCGGGTCACGGGTAGATGACCCAGATCCTATTTGGAACTCGGGTTGGTGATCACTGATATATAACAATATTTAAATTAGACCTTTACATCAATTAGCAATTAATTTTAGGCTAAATGGATATGATAAGTGAAAATCCTTGTAAGTAATTATGGATTTAAATTGGTAAACTAGTTCTTTTGTGATACAAATAATGGCAAAAGGATGAAAAAGAATGTATAATGGAAAGGAGGGCACCTTAATTTGTCCCTATAGAATGTACCTTTTGTTTACGCTCCCTCTCTTTTTATTTTGTTCTTTCTTTACTTTGCTAGCGACTGTCTTCTTCTTTTAACCCAACCGATTCTCTGAATACTGTCATTGATTGAAGAGAAAGCCTTGAGAAAAAAGAAAAGAAAAAAAGAAGCTAACACAACCTCATTTCCATTCATTGGGAGACCGGACACCATCATACTTTTTGCCTTTTCCTTTTTTTTTTTCTTTTCTTTCTTGTGGACTTCGGTATATTGTGCCTCTATTACTTTTACCAAATTATGATTAATTATTAATAATTAAGTGTTTTTTTAAAGAATTGTTTGATTTTTCAATGTTAGTTAAATTATTAAGTAATAATCATTGGTTGAAATATATATTAATCGTTGAAGGGTGAGTAGGCTTTAAATGGAGGAGAGAGATTTAATGCATGTGAGGATACGAGTGCATGCATGCACGCCTTTCACCCCATGCAGACAGCAGCATCATATTGTCCAAGGCCTAAGCCAGTGATGTGGGGCTTAAATATATATACATATATCCGAATATAAAAGACAAAATCATTATATACAGATTTTATATTATTTTTGTGTTGTCATGGATTCATGATCAATCCTTATCACCCATGAGTCATGGCAGAAGAGATGAGACTGGAGAATGTATATGTCTCCGTGGCCTTCACCATTAATTTATTATACCATTTTAATTTTCTTTTTCGATTTTAGATCATTAAAGATTTTGAGACCATTCCATTGCATATACTAAATAAAATTTTGTGTACTTTTTAGGATTTACCTAACTATATATCTTTAAAATTAGATGTAGAGTTGAGTCACAAGCGACATAATAAGAAGCATTTCTAGTTAGCGAATTATCATTGCAGCCTAGGATTTATCTTCTTCTTTTTGACAATTAATTTAGGGTTTATCAAATTATATATAATTATGTGTAAAGTTTTAGTTATATAATCATTAAAGTAGGTATAACCCTAAATCTAAATCTTTAAAATAGAGGATATTATGTGTTTAAGTGTGTTTGAATTTATATCCTCCAAATTGTTACAGCATTCCTCAAAAAAAAATGATACTAACTAATAAGACTCAAATCAATTAGAGTGAGACGTGGAGAAGAGTAAGACAAAAATCAATGTAGCCTCTGGAACTAAACTTAGGTGTTGGACCAAGCAAATTTAATGCAATAATTAAACCTAAAAACAACATAGGCAGGGGCATTGCTGCAGTAGTCGACATCAGATTCAGTGTCGACCCCTTTCATCTGCATGAAACTTTCGGAAGAGGACCAACCTGTAACTAATTAAATTCTGTTTCCAATCTTGTTGAGCCTGCTCACCTTTCCATCATAGCTCACACAGACAGTCTATATATGTTGACTTAGGACCATATTGCCATAGTTAACATCAATTTTCTGCTGTACGAGGGTCGCAGCTGACTGGAGGGGGCTTGTATTGGACCACCCTAAGCTTGGTCTGGTCCTCATATCAAACGCAGTCCAGCTTTAAATCAAAATACCTGATGCAAAATAATATATGCAATGAAAATGGCTTTAGTATGTACCCGAAAGTAGGGGCAAGGTGCCTACCCAGCCCATCACCATAATTTGTTAAACCGTTCGGGCTTTTACTGCTCGGAGCGATGGCCTTCAATTCTTAGACACGGTCCAACCTTAGTTTGTAATCAATAGCCCATGGCCAGAATTGGGAAGAAAGGTCAGTCCA
Organism: Gossypium hirsutum; assembly: GCF_007990345.1. Classification (NCBI taxonomy): domain Eukaryota; kingdom Viridiplantae; phylum Streptophyta; class Magnoliopsida; order Malvales; family Malvaceae; genus Gossypium; species Gossypium hirsutum. The sequence continues at coordinate 15,101,838 of NC_053441.1, read as the reverse complement.
AGTTTATGAGTTTCATGATTTTCACCTTGATGGCACTCAACTATCAGCCAAGTTTGAAGCTTGCAACAACTATTTCTGAATACATTTATACACCATTTTCGGCTTTAACTAAGGCATATTTGGTTAATCACCCTTTATCCGATGGCCCAGACTTTCATATTTTGGTATTATGCTCGAAAAATTAAAGATTCTTTCGAATGTATATCTGTCAACTACACCAACAATACGAAGTGGGAAAAGAACAACCAACGTTAGTATACCATCAAAGGAAACACAATGCAAATCTTGTTTCTTCTATTAACACTTTTGTTCCAAAAATAAGAACCCCAGACAATTTTAATTTATGTCATCCATATTCAAATAAATGCCGAACATAATATATATATTTGGAATTCTTTGATGTACGCCAAAGATCATACTCCATACATATATGCTTGAAAATGTCTCAAACGCATACATCAAATGTAAGTGTTGTTTCTTGAAATCAGAAAACGATAACCTAAGTTTTCATCTTCCAAAAGGCCAATAGCTAGCTAATGACAATCAACTTATCACTCAACGTCAAATTATTAATGATTTCCATCAATAGAACCCTAGTAAATTTACGCAATTACCATGCCATATTGCCAATATATATAACCAATACTTACTGTCCTGAGTGGGGGACCCGACCCGGTGTCATATCCGATCCACGTCTAGCCATTTCCTCTCCACCCTGGGGAGCCATTCCAGGGTAAACTGGAACCGGACCCGAACTTCTAACTCCATAATATACTGGTTGATTCACACCATCAGGAACCACTCTTAATGCCGGGTCGTAAGGATCCAAGGATGTAACTGGCCTGTATGCTTGACCGACACCAGGAGGCGGCTGGTGATACTCAATTGGAATTTGGCCCGCGGGAACTGGATACTGCTGAACGTACTGTGTCTGGATTTGAACGGGTTGAAGTTGAACATTTCCGGGTTGAGCAGGACCCGGAACATAATAAACGGGAATTTGCTGTACGGGAGGAGCAGAATAATGAGAATCTGAAACATAATGCCACATGGGATTACCCGAATATGCGGTTGGGTGCAAAATGGGTTGCTCCAAAAAACTCTCTGTTTGGCTTTGCTTTGACTCCATAACCTGTTCGGTGTTGTCGGGTCTAGTCTTAACGGGTGGGAGATGGGGCATAGAAGGTACAGTAGGAGCTGATGACGTCGAACAAAAGGGAGAAGAAACATCCGGGGCAGGAGAACCCGTGTCCGAAACCGAGACTTCCTCATGCAAAAGCTGACGTGTCCTTAATTTCGGGTCACGAGGTTGGCCCTCTTCGGAATTCTCCATCCCAATTAAATAATCGGGAACTTCGGACACGACCGAGGACGCCTCGGAACGGCCACGTTCCAGGCCAGAATTCAGTGCATCGAAGAACCAGTGTTCACGATTAACCGACCCGTCCATGAGTGAGTTGATGCTACTGGGTCGTGAGTCATCATCGCCTTTGGAGAAGAGAAAAACACGAAGCTAGCTAGCCGAGGGTTGTGATTCTGTGCTAACCGTCATATTCTTCCATCATGTTCTCGAGATCTTCGTCGGTAGTCACTGAAATCAACGCGTCAAGATCCTCGTTTGGAAGCTGATACTTAACACTCACGTTGACAATTCCTGATAAGTAAACAAAAAAGATCAAAAACGATATTGTAAATGTGACGTAAGGAACAACTAAAAAGAGAAATTTCACTATTAATTTGATTGCCTGAGAGTTTGGAGAGCTTGGTGAGGAATGCTGAGAAGGATGTGGAGCGATGGACGGCGACGATGCGCGTATCACCGCCCATGTAACAGAGCTGATTATCGTGCGGACGAGGTAGAATTTTGCCGCCGAAACTGCACATGAACCGTACACGTGTATGGGCATCATGAGGAGCAAGGTGTTCGGAGCGTGGAGAGGAGGCGACGGAATCTGTGGTGGAGTCCATCTCAGAGAGGTGGTGCGAAGACATGTTTGTTGCGCTTGTAGTTTCCTGTTGCTGTTAGAAAACGTGTAAAGAAAACAAAAGCAAGCCCGAAATGAAGTTTGTTGCTTTATCTGTTAAAACTTAAAAGAATGTCAGCGTTGCCAAAAGGCTGTGAGAAATGATATTTGACTGACCATTCTGGACCCTTTGATATTTTTACGAGTTAATATTTTATTAGTCAAACTATCTATGACGTCAGTTATGTAGCTAATTATTTGATTCCTTTTTTAAAATAACATTTATATGTGACGTTAACATTTCCAAAACAGGATCATTTTGTAATGGATAACGTTTGGTTTGCGCGATTGCCTTGCTCCCAAGGGCACCAAATGGTGAAGTCTGTTTCTATTGTTTTCACTTTTCAGGTCGGCAGTGGTGAACCGTGGGATTGAGCCGCACCCGACAGAATAAACACCTTTTTCTTTTTAAAGATTATTTATATATCAACACAATATTGGTGCATCAATAGGATAGAATATAAGGAAAGCATTCAACAATTCGAAATATAAAATTGTAGAATGAGTTATAGGCTCTAGACGTTGCTTATCCACTATTGATTTGGTAGACAATTCATGATGTGAATCTTTATTAATAAAAAATATCATCCACACAAGACACTTGATATCCATTTTAACTATAAATCTCTATATGAAAATTATAATATTTAAAAAATTAAATATGTTTACGGGTGTGATGATCCATTCTAAAAAATAATTTGTTGCATTTTAAATTTAATAAAATTAATCTATCTTCGCCCACTTATAAAGAAGAAGAAGAAAAAAAAAAGGTCTAGCTTTTGTCATTTTGTTTGTAGTTGTATGACCCCCACCTTTTACCAGCTCCAGTTACAGTTGCTTTAATAGAAAGCAACAATGATGAGACAAAGATTCTCCACAATAAAACAACGGAAGCTAAATTCCGATCGGTCTAGCTCCGGACAGTTAGGAACGACGGCTAAAAGAACACAAAAAATCAAAGACTTGGTTTTTTTTCCAGCCATTTAGGAAGAAATTAACGAATAACGATTGTGTTAAATCATGCCCAAAAAAGAAAAAGGAAAAGAAGGAGTTACATATACAAGATTTATTAAAAAAGAAGAGGCTAATCTTACCAGCTATTCAAAAACCATTTAATTTGTATACAGAAGCAGATTATGAGTAAATGAAAGAAAGATAAAATACCCACGCCATCAAGGATTAAAAAAAGAAGAAAAAGAGAAATTATAAATAAAAACAATCAAGTTTACCTGTTCTAAATTGAATAGATTGAGGAAGGTGCTGCTGCAGGTCTTGAGTCTTGTTCTTCTTCAGTTCACCTACAAGAAACGAAGATGTTAGGTCGGGGAGTTTGGAAGTTGATGTGTTGTGGTGGTAAGTATAAATAGAGTTGTGGGTCCCGTGGGGGGGGGGGGTTGGATTGTAAGCAAGGATCACCACCCCATTTTGTCTCTCAGCTAATGCTACTTTCTTCTAAACATAGGCTTGACTGCTCAATCACATAACCCTGCTGAGAAGTCTGATTGGCATGTTTGGGTATGTTTTTCACGTATGAAATTTACCCAATTGTAAGGTCACTTTAGATTTCAGACTATTGTTGGATATTGCGGTCTGTTTTTAGGGAAGAATGGAGAGTGGTTTTTTAAGGGAATTTAACTTTTACTTTTAGCCTCCTCTAACGTTCATTTTAATCTCTAGTACCAATAGACTTTATATATATATAAAAGATTGTCAACTACTTTTTATTAATTTATTATTTTATTACATCTATGATATCATTTTAAATTTGTTTGTAAATTGTATTCATTTCATTAATAGTTTATATATATAACTTTCATAAATAATGGTTGATTGAGTAATAATTTGATTGACTGCGCATTGTTGTCAATATAAGAGAATGTGGGTTCAAATGCGTTGAAGCATATTATCAGTAACATCCCAACTTTAAAAGAAAAAAAAAGAGAAGAATAATATTTATGGTGAAAATCCTTGAATAAGTGATCTATAAATAAATAATAATATAATAAATTGTGATCGTTTTTAGAGAAAATCGTCAGACATAAAAACATAGTGTAACACCCCTTACCCGAGACCGTTGCCGGAGTCGAGTACGAGGCATTACCTAACTTAATTTACTAGTTCAGAGCATAAAAATTTTCTTTTAAAATTAATTCACTCACGTTCATTCAATATGTCCCTAAAAAGGAATCTCGAGACCCTAAATCATGCAATAGAAACAATTCGGGTCCAAACCGGGAACATTAATAATTTTCCGAATACTAAAACAAATCAAAACAATTCATTTCACTATTCATAATAAAACTGTCCACCTGCGCAATAGTCACTAATTTAATTATAACAATAAAACTGAGTTGTGAAAAGTAGGTATGGTGTTTCAGTGAAGAAAACCATACTAAGTTGTGAAAAGTAGGTATGGTGTTTCAGTGAAGAAAACCATACTGAGTTGTGAAAAGTAGGTATGGTATTTCAGTGAAGGAAACCATACTGAGTTATAGCATCGTAAAATATTCAAGCAAATCGTGGCATCGGGCAAACGATGTACTCAAATCCGTAAGACGGTCCTTAATTTGACAAGTATTTGTAAGTACAATTGAAGCTAACTGTTGGAATATAAGTTGATATTTGATATTGAGCTCAATTGAGTAAATTCATTGTTTGAGATTGTGGTTGGCAGGAAATGTTGTATTATACTTTGAAATTTCATGAATGCTATGGTATGTTATTTTATATGAATGTTATTAAACTGAGATAATTGTGAAAATATAAATGTTTGAATAAAAGTTCTAATTTAGTGGAACATAGGATTTAGTATTTTCGTTCAGTGACTCATCCGCATTGACGGAAAAGACCATGGTTGGACCATGGCAATATGTGATATGTGATTTCCGTATAAGACCATATCCGGGATATGGCATCGGTGTGATATATGCTTCCATGTAAGACCATGACTGGGCTATGGCTTCGGTGTGTGATATGTGATTATGTGCAAGACCATAGTTATACTATGGCATTTTAAAAACAAACGAGAATGATTTTCGAATTCTGTACAATGAGATAATTATTTTTTAGTGAAGAGGGGTCAGAGCTGTTGAATAATGAAATAAGGGAGACTTTAAAGAATAAACTGTACTAATTGGCTCAACCAAAAATTCTGAAAATTTTATGGTAAGAAGATATATGAGTCTAGTTTCAGGGAAAATTTACGGATCTAAATTTTGAGTTTCGTAACTTGAGTTATAATTAAATTAGTGACTGTTGCGCGGGTGGACAGTTTTATTATGAATAGTTAAATGAATTGTTTTGATTTGTTTTAGTATTCGGAAAATTATTAATGTTCTCGGTTTGGACCCAAACTGTTTCTATTGCATGATTTAGGATCTCGAGATTCCTTTTTAGGGACATATTGAATGAACGTGAGTGAATTAATTTTAAAAGAAAATCTTTATGCTCCGAACTAGTAAGTTAAGTTAGGTAATGCCTCGTGCTCGACTCCGGCAACGGTCTCGGGTAAGGGGTATTACACATAGAGGATTATTAGTAGGAGTACGTGGTTAAGTTAAAAATTCAGTATCGAGTTCAGAGATTAAATTGAATAAATTAGAAAAGTATAGAGATTAAAGTGCAATTATCCTATTTTATTTTGATGAAAAGAACTTAATGACAATTTTACTATTACTTAAAAAAATCAAAAGTTTCATGATGACTTTAAATTAGACCTGATCAAAGGTCGGGCCACCCGGCCTGGCCTGAAGGCCCGCCCGAAATGTGGGAGGGTTTGGGCAAAAATATAGGCCTGAAAAATGGGCTTGGACAAAAAAATAAGACCTGTTTAAAAAATGGTCTAAGCCTTAGGTAAGGCATTTTTGGCCCAAGCCCGGCCCAGTCCGACCTGTCCCACATTCTTAAAGGACAAAAAAAATCTATTTTTTTTGTTTTTGAATGTTATTTTTTTGTTGTTTTCTCCCTATTTTGCTACCATTTTACTATTATGTTGCTACTATTTTGTTGTTATTGTTTGGATATTGTATAAAACTTATTTTACTCTTAATTTTTGTTATTATTTTAAGACATTTGTTAATTTAGTTATTATTTTAGAGGCATTTTCTTGTTAAGTTGTATTTATCTTAGTGTTATTTAAGTCTACATATTTTTTAAAATTTATTTTTAATTTGTTGGGAAATATTTATTTTGATGTTTTTAGTATTTTTAATGTATTATATATATTTAAAAATTATATAAAAATAATATAATAAATTAATACAGGTGGGTCGGGTCTAGCTCGGGTTTTAGTATTTTTATCCAGGTCAAGCTTGAGAAAAATTTTAGGCCCACTTTTCAAGTCGGGCCAAGCCCGAGCCCAATAAATGGACATGAATTTTTAGTTGAGCCCGGCCCAACCCATAAACGCCTCTACTTTAAATGATATTTTCATTAAATAATTATTATTTAACATCTTATTTAAAATAATAGTAATTTGTTAAATATTATAATATATATACATAAAGAGTAATTTATTAAATATTATAATATATATATATATAAAGAGAGAATGATAAGTTATTTCTCATATTTCTCACGAAAGTTTGTGGGAAAAAAAGAAGAAGAAAACCCCTTTCATCATTTTCCTTTATAGATTTTGAATTTTTGAAGTTTAAGGTATGGTTTTTCTTCAATTTTTTATAGATTTTGAATCTTTGAAGCTTGTTTTACATATATATACCAACAATTTTTTATTTTATCAAGTATTTTGGAAGTTGTCATTAAAGGACATTGATGGAAGCTTAGAAAACTTAAGTGAAATAAATATATTTTTGGATAGGAAATTATTAGAAGATGAGTTCTAGCTTGTTAGAAGTGTGAAAAAAAAACAAAAATGAATGAAAAGTTTATTTGGTATATTTGGCCATGTTAAAGAGGAAGTAGAGAACATTGGTCACTTTGTGCAATATTGGTGTTAAATGATAGCTTGTGAAGCAGTGAGTACTCTGTTGAAGACGGAATTGAAAATGGATAATCGAGTCGAAAGATATGCGAATTTCGGACTAGAAAACTTAAGTTGTCAATATGAATAATCATGCATATTTAAGTTATTTGTTTCATATTGAATTGCTCCTATTGTAGCTAAAAACGAAGCAAACATTTTGAAGGAGAAAGACGAAGAAAAGGAGTAAAGCGATTAAAACTTCGGTTTCTGCTAATATCTTATTTTCATTATATAAAGTTTTAGAATATTTAATTTAATATGACTAGTTATATTTATTTTATTTTATTTTATTTTTATGAGTTTTGGATGAACTTGAATAATTTAGTTAATATTTATAAAATTATGTTTTGAGATGAATACTATGTTTTTCATAAGACTAAATTAGCGAATTCATGGTTATGATTTGGATTTGAGTATTATGATTTTAGGTGATTGAGCAAGAAAATATTTAATATGTTTCAAATTGGAAGCCTATTTTGCATTAGGTGATATATGATTTGAATATGAAACAGAATTGAAATGAGAATTATATGAAAATAGAATTGAAATGGATCATGAAATTTGGTTTTTTACCCCGTTTCACTAAGTTAGACTAAGGGTGGGTTTGGATGGGCGATTAGGTGCGGTGCAATGCGTTTAGCTTACTTTTTGTCTCATGCTACAGTATCGCTACAGTATCTAATCTCACCGCCACCACTGTTTTTACACTAACCGCAGAGAAGATTAGAGGATGAATAAAATATGAAATTAAAGCTTATTGTGTTGGATTGGTCTCGGTTTAAAAATTGCAGGGAAGAATAGATATTTATAAATGGTTATATTGAGTTCATAAAAAAAAAAGACTTTGGGATTTTGCAAAAAAAAATTCTTATGGTTTCGATTTAATCCCGGTTTTGTCCCGATGTATGTTTTGGGCTTCAATAGACTCAATAAGCTTTAGTTTCATATTTTATTCATCCTCTAATTCGATCTCTACAATTTTTGGTGATTTTTCAAAGTTAGATTACTGCTGCTGTCCAAAACTGTTTTAGTGCATGATGTTAATTACCATTTTTCCCCTAAGCTTTCAATAAATGATAATTTCATCCCTGCTCAATTAACCTCTCAATTGAGCTTATTTTTCTCAATTAGCACTTTATTCTATCACTTTAAACTACTTTATAACCTTTCGAAATCAGAATTTTAGCACTAGACTTTAATTCCAAACATTTTCACAATTAGGTCCTACAAATCAATTTCTTTTAAAATTACCTAATAAAATCATCTCATAAACAAATTAAAGCTTCAACTTCATGCTTATTTATAATAAATTTCCAGCACATATTCGTAGAAACTTTCAATTTCATTCATAAAATCAAAAACTAATGAATTTAGTAATATGACCTAGTTGTAAAAGTCTTAGAAACACAAAAATTTCAAGAAAAAGGCAAGGATTAACTCACTTGGTGCAAAAATTATGAAAAACCTGCTTGAATAAACCCTTAGGACATTTTTGGCTGATGAGAATGCAGAAAATATGAAGAGAATTCTAGATATTCCAATTTGGTCCTATTTTTATGTTAGTAAAATTTGTTATTTTCCCATTTTACCCTTATTTCACCAATTCTCCTGATTTTTCTCAGCTTATGCCGCCCAAAATATCTCCTTTTGGGCTTATTTGCAATTTCTGTCCCTCTTCATTTAACAATTGAGTTATTTAATCCTTCTAGTAACTTTTACACATTTTTCAATTTAGTCCTTTTCACTTAATTGACTACCCAAACATTAAAATTTTCCTTAGTCATATCATAAGGATACACACAAAATGACCAAGTCTTTATACATGCCATATAAATAAAAAAGTTGTTTAACAAAATCTACCGGGGTAAATCTGGATAGTGTGATCGTTGATGTAGATCCGATCCTCCGACCATATGTATATACGTCAATCTACAAGAAACAATAAATACATACAAATAAGCTTACAGGAAGCTTAGTAACTTCATAGGCTCATAATAAAATCTTACCAAAATTTCACTAACAATATTAATAAACAAATAAAAATTCAACATTTCCTGTCAACCACAATCTCAAACAATGAATCTACTCAATCGAACTCAATATCATATGTCAACTTATATTCCAACATTTAGCTTCAATTGCATTTTTAAATACTTGTCAAATTAAGGATCGTCTTACGGATTTGAATACATCGTTTGCCCGGTGCCACGATTTGCTTGAATCTTTTACAATGCTATAACTCAGTCTGGTTTTCTTCACTGAAATACCATACATACTTTTCACAACTCAATATGGTTTTCTTCACTGAAACTCCATACCTACTTTTCACAACTCAATATGCTTTTTTCACTGAAACACCATACCTACTTTTCACAATTTTCCATGGATTCACCATGAACTTATTCATCAATTCATCACTGATTACCAAACGTATTTACCCAATCCTGTGTATTCTTTAATTTGAAACAATCTCATTTTTCTTCTCATTTTTACCATAATCATAATTCAACAACAATATACGAATTGATACAATATGTCATTCCCACATTAACAATTAATCATAAAATTTCAGCCGTATGAACTTACCTGGGCCAATTTGTAGGAGTTGTAAAAGTTTAGGGACTAGTTTGATATTTTCTCTTTTCCACATTTATCTTTGAATAAATTTTTCCATTCATTAGCATCTAATTCAATACTAATTCACTTCGCAATTTATGCCCTTCAATTTTTTAAATTACACTTTTACCCCAAAATTTACAATTTTTACAATTTAGTCCCTACTCAATTAACACTTTAATTGAGCAATTTTTTCCTCCAATAACACTCTATCTAATCACTTTAGACTACTATACAACCTTTTATATTCATAATTTAAGTACAAAACCCGAATTCCTAACCTTTTCACAATTAGGTCCTAAAAATAATTTTCTACTAAAATCACTTAATAAAATCATAATATAATGAAATTAAAATTTAAAATCTATAATAATTCATCATAAAATTCCATAATTTATTCATGGTAACTTAAAAAATCACCCATGGAATCAAAAACTAATGAATTCAACAGTTGGACCTAGTTGTAAAAGTCACAAAACATTAAAATTTCAAATAAAAAGCAAGAATTGAACTCACATGGTATAAAATTATGAGAAACCAGATTGTTTCAGACCTCCTATGGCGTTTTTGCTGATAAATTATGAAGAAGTCTCTAGATTTTTCACTTTTGTCTTTGTTTTATATATTTAATTTGTAAAGTTTCTAATTTTGCCCTTGTTTCTCCTTACTTTCTTGCTGATTTTTCTTGAACAAACGTCCAGCCCATATAATTTGGGCCTAATTTCCTTTTAATTCCCTCCTTATTAGTCACTTAAGCTATTTAATCACAATTTAACAAATTTTACACTATTTTCTATTTAGTCCTTTTTAGTTAATTGACTATCCAAACGTTAAAATTTTCTAACGAAACTTTTATATTAACTCAATGACACTCCATAAATATTTATAAAAATATTTATGGCTCGGCTTACGAATTCGAGGTCTCAATACCTCGTTTTAGACCCAATTTACCTATTAAATTCTTTTTAAATCACAAAATTCACTAATTCAAGAATTCTTCTATAATCACACTTGTCTCATATGTATTTATTTATTAGATTTTAAAACTCACTGGTCGGATTTAGTGATCTCGAATCACTGTTTCCGACACTACTAAAATTAGGCTGTTACAGAATTTAAATATTTTCATTATGTTTTCTTAGCTAGTATTTTATAACTAATGTTTTGATAAAATAATAAAGCGTATAAATTTAGTTTATTGATATGTTTTGAGAAATCATAGTGCTGGGAATTGATTTGGGAGATAATTTGAATGTGAATATTTTGTGAAAATCTAAATTATTTTGTAGGGGTTTTATATAAAATAGGCAGAAATGCTGCCGAAATTTTTATAAAATAATTTTACTAGTACGTTTCCTTTTCAAAATATAAATGAAAAAGTGAGTTGCTTCAGCAATGAAATGTGACATTTTATATTCGGATCCAACAACTAGGTCGGGTATAATAAGGTATCACATTATCCTCCTATTTATGAGTTGGAGAGGAACTATGATTAATTTTAAGTATTGTGTTAAAAAGAAATAAATAAAGATTAAAAGAACTATAAAGAAAATAGAGAATGAAGTTGTTGAAGTGATCTCTTGTCCCCAAACATTTCTATTGCCTCCACATCTTCATGTTAGGTTCAACTATCTTCTAGAAACTTTTCAATTACCATATGGAAGTTCATTCATCCAAATACTTCACTATTTTAAATATAATTTTATATTGATTTTTTAAATTAAAATATATCATAGCATCCTTATATTCTTTATAAATTTGAAATTTAATTCATATAATTTTGTTTTTAGGGATTTACTTCCCTACTTTCAAGATTTTAAAATTTAGTCTAGTTTTTAACACTGTTAAATTTATTTGTGTGATATTTTGAAACTAAAAAAAAACTCATTTAATAACAATGTAACTAAAAAATTATGTTATAATGGATCTAAATTTAACAAAATAATCTTATGGCCTCTTTGGAAACTATGATTTTGGTATAAAAAATTGGATTTGGATTTAAAAATCTAATTTGATAAGAGTTAAATTTAGTACAATATAAATATTCAAAAATTTTATTTATACAATAATTTTCATAATTTTAATTTATAACCCCCTAACTTTTATTTTATAATTTTCAAAATTAGGCCATCGGTTTGCTGGTCTAATTGTTTGACCAATTTAGTCGGTTTATCAATTTGACTAGTACAATCGGTTCAACTGATCCATCCGGTTCTATTAAATAAATTATTAAAAATTTTAGAAATAAAAATATTCAAAAATTAAAAAAAAAATTGGTTCAACCACCCAGTCGATTGGCCTGTACCGACTTTCGAGTCAACCAATCTACTATATTTCTCCAAACCGATACTTTGGCTTACTCCAAGTCTGACAAGTCAACCCAGTCCGTTTCGAACAACGTTAAAAAATTCTCCTAAATAATTAAATTAAAAAATATTTTTAAGACTTAGAATTAGTTGAAATTCAAATCTAAATTTGAATTATTCAAACAATGATTTTGGATTAATTCAATTTGAAAATAATGAATTCATAAATCATAAATTTTAAATTTTAAAGCTAAAATTTTAAAATCCAAATTCTAATTCTCAAATCTACCTTAATGAAATTTGGAATCTAAAAAGTAAAAAAAATTAAATCCTTATTTATAGCTCACTGAACGAGCGCTCTTGCACCGAAGATGAACAGGGCTAAGGGATCTGCTGAAGCTGTGGGATGTAAAAATATATCGGTAGGGGAGCGTTCCGCCTTAGGGGGAAGCACCCGCGTGAGTGGTACTAGACGAATCAGAAGCAAGAATGTCAGGTTGAGTAACGCAAACATTGGTGAGAATCCAATGCCCCGAAAACCCAAGGGTTCCTCCGCAAGATTTGTCCACGGAGGGTGAGTCAGGCCGAAAGGCATAGTCGGTGGACAGCAGGTGAATATTTTTGTACTACCCATTGTTAGTATAAAAATTAAATTTCATATTCAGGAAAAGTACAAAAGCCTATAACATATTTTAACAATAAAAAATAAACATTAACAAATGTTTCCAAAATTTTAAAAATAAAATTAAAAAATTAAAATTAAAATTTTATTTTTAAAAGATTGAACTCCTCATTGGGCATTCAGGGATGAATATAATGTTAAACTTCAACCATGTTTTTCCACAGTTGCATTTATACATATTTTACTTTTGATCGCGTTAGTTTTTATTATTGAAAATTATTATTGCTAAAGTTTCAGGGTGAATTATCTAAAAATGTTTATTGTTAATCATAATTATTTGATTAGATCGATTTCTATAAAATTTATCCGATTAAGTCGATTTTAAAAAAGCGCTTTAAACTGAATGTGTTTCTAGTTGTAGTCAGATGGTTAAATGATGCATTTTTATCTTTGATTTTTAGATCTGATTCCTCTCCTACTCACATTTATATTTTTTACTTCATGTTATTTAAAATTTTAATTAATTTTTTTAAATGATTAAATAGTTGCAATTATATTATGATTCCACACATGCAAGGCAAAAGCTCCCTGCATGTTGACATAACATTTGTCTTCCTGGGGAATTGCTGTGCATTGAAGATAAGTTATTCCTTACGATTGGCATTTTGTGGTATCCTCTTTGAGCAACTCTGATGGCTGCTTACAAGGCCTGGGATCTGATCGTACGGAAAGATTATTGGAAAATACGAGGACTGAAAACTGCGTGCAGTACTCTCCCAAGGATAAAATTAGATCAAAAGCAGCAAATAAATTCATTCCAAACAAAGTCAAACTAAATTAAGTAAACCCCTTCCACACCGTTCTTCGAACTTCAACTGCAATTCAATTGGAAAGTGCCCCCTAAAGTGTTGGTTAATGTTGTACAAATATAGTTAAAAAGGATGAGAATGGTTAATTTTATAGTTATACTTTGATGGTAGCGATTATGTTAAGTAACCATTGAAGCACGCAGGGGTTTCCTTAAGAATCCAATTAAGAGAAGAAGATGCTTGACAGTTTCTGAAGATATCTCTCTGCCCCATTCAATCATTTGAATATTCCTTGCTCTAAAATAATCAATGTTCCTTTCTTTATCACCACTTCAACTTTTGTTTATCCAATGCCTAAGTAAAGGAGATAAACTTGTATGAGCCTAACCCCTCTGGTTTTCCTTCACCTTTCAAGTCAAACCTTTTTGTCTTCTTCTACATTCTTAACCATTTCTCGTTGTTAAAACACTGAATTACTATTTCCTTTTAGTTTTGATGTTTCATATGCTTCAGCAAGGACAAAGGAAATATTATTAGGAAAATGATGTTGGCCTTGGGCAATATTTTTAGGTGCCAAAGACTGATGCAAAACCCGGTGCGGTTGTTGGTTAGGAACTGGCACAAAGAACTTATTCCGGTGTCATGGGGAAAACCCAAAATCGGATGGACTAAGTTGAACTTCGACGGATCTTGTAAAGGTAGAAAAGGAAACGGTAGCATTGGAGGGGTCATCAGGAACCACAAGGCTGAATTTTTACTTGGATATGCTGAATCCATAGGGAGAACCACTAGCACTATCGCGGAACTATCTGCATTACGAAGAGGGCTCGAGCTGGTATTGGAAAATGGTTGGACCGATGTATGGCTCGAAGGTGATGACAAGACATTGATTGATATCATTGTCTGTAGGAGGCAGGTCAAGTGTGCCGAACTACAAAGACATGTTAGACAAATAAACTTGATCATACCGGAGCTTAACAATTGTATTGTGACTCATATCTATAGGGAAGGCAATAGAGCTGCTGATAAGTTGGCTCAAATCGGACATCAGCTAGAGAAACCTCGAATTTGGTGGCACGATCCTCCGAACGAAGTCGGACGTATTATGGATGAAGACGCCGAGGGTAAGATCATTCTTCGCAGACGATAAAGCAGATTTTATGTATACGACATATTGTACATTTTAGCTATTTGTTGATTCCTCTGCATGTCTACTATTTTATTTGTTCTTTCTTGTTGTCAAATATGCTTAATCACGGCATATTTATCCCCTTCTTTTCACAATTAACTTCCACTGTATATGTAATCAAAATCAGGTATTAACATCCAAGTAATACATTATTCATGCAAAATATAGGCTTACCCTCCTTTGTGCAAGGATGAAAAAGGAATGTTATGAATAGACAACTATGAACTGAAGTTTCACCTTTTAACCTACCAATCAAGTGGTCCCTACCTGGAGCCTGCAGTTGTAACAATAAAAAAACCAGATAATGAATTGATGGTTGGCTGTTGGAGTTAAATGTAGTACAAGATTGATGGTCCCAGTACAGGGAATCGGTACTACAGCCTAAAGGCATTCCCTCAAATACAATCAACTTCATTTGGTTCCCCAGAAAATTTGGGGGAATTTAAATATAAAAAATGTTCTGCTAACATGTATTTACCAGTTTGACAAGTAAAATGGCAGTACAAATCAAATTCAAAGATGCATGTACTGCAACTCGTAGATGAGCCTGTTCTGCAACACATTTATATATATGTGTGTGTGGTTTGATCGGATAGTAGAAGAAGCTTGGATCCAATGTATAGGAGTGAAGCAAGTATTTGGAGATCCCCGGATGGAAGAAACATCATTGAGTGCAGCGTTGATGAAATTTCTCAATTTCTGAGATGAATTCGTCAGCGCTGCTCTCAATCATGTTTTTTTCCTTTCGAGAACAAATGCAATCAAAAGGTCAAAGACTCCACAGAATTATAAATGTTCCAGGTTTTGTCTCTCTTCGTTGATTACCCTTTCCAGCTTTTTTTTACTCTCCAATATTTGGAAACTAATACCTTTGGAACAATTGAAAAGTAAATTAGTTTTCCCTTCTCAGGATGTAGATTGGTAACTAAATGATAATAGTTCATTCAAATGATATAATTCATCACATTTGACTAATCGAATCAGCAATCTCTAATCACCTATATTTGACTACTAGTGTGATGATTTGATGACTGCCCCCAATACCAATAATTCGTTTTTATCATTTGCCCGGGTTGAGTTGGAAGGATTGATTGTCCAGTAAGAGCTGTTAAAGGCCATGAAATTACTACCGTAATAGCAAGCGTGGAGGATTTGTAATTAAAAATTCTGGAAATTTAGATAAGGTTTTGCTAATTCCTGCCCTGCTACATTATGAATTGTTGGTATCAGTTGAATGAAAGAGGAACTTCCCTTGTTACCATGCTTGATCACCATATTTTTTTCTTTCTAGTTGAAAATTGAAATTAGGTAACCATTTCTATTCTAAAACTGGGACTTCCATTTTCAAATTAATGGGAAAATATTTCTCCAGTTTCTGTTATCCATCTGTGCATTAAGTAAACCGTCAGTTTACTTGTGACTACAGCTCACAAGATACTGCCTATCAATGTAAAAGACAAGTCAATACAAGCAACACAAAATTCACTATATTATGATTCTCACTTACAATCAAATTCAAACAATGGCTGAAAATTACATGCACACACATACACACAACAAACATCCATCAATTCTGTACCCTTACAAAAAAAAATGTATTACAGAACCTACCAAATAATGCACTGTAAGCTATGAGCTAACGTTTCTTAGCTGCTGGCTCCTTTTGAGAATTGAAATACACTGCAGCAACCGGAATCCCCAGCCTGTTTTGAGCAGCGAATCGGCGAGTACTGAAGTTGGCACGCGCATCCGCCACTTGAATCCTTCCTTCCATTGCTCCTTCCTGCTTAAAGAGTGCCAAAATATAACGGTGAATCCCTGTAGGAGGCTGGGGTCCCATGTAAGCTACCAACTCTCTTCCTGTATTACATGAAGATTTAGATATAGTTTTTTACTCGAATTGTGAATTGCATCAAATTTATATCAGACATTTTTTTTTGGAGTGAATTTGAATCTCTCTGTTCTCATAATGATTAAGATGTAATATGTAAGAAATAGATTAATGGCAAAGCTATACCTTTGGTAGCATCTTGTCCCTCTGGAACATCTACAACGATCCTGCAACACAAACATTTAAGTTTTACCAAATATTAGGTCGGAAAAAAACTAAAAATCTCCCGTTATTACACATGCAGTAGCAGAGATAAGAACATGAAATGGAATTATAAATACCAATGGAGCCACTCCCTCAATCTTGGTTCACTAGGACTTGGGGCATCTGGATCAACCATAACCTACATATTATTGCAACAGTGACTCAGTGAGTACTACATATTGAATCACTGATAAAGTTACGCGTAATAAAATCAGAGAAAAACTTGGAAAGAATCGAATACGAGAGTGTATAAATTGGAAGAGAAGGGATGGCCGAGAATTTGGACATGAGGTTTATCAGCAGCAGCAGATGGCTTGATGTCACAGCCATTGGTGACCTGCTTGGTGCCATACCGTACAGTGAACTCCGATGCCGGAGTGAACATGTCGAGCACATCTCCGATTACTCTGCCGACAACCAGTGGTTCAACGGACCGGGCCATAGTGTGTTGGACTAGACCTGCGTGTGTTTTGTCTTTGAATGGATTAGTCAAATATTATAGTTTCAGGTTGTAGAGTCTAAATAGGTGTTGGGGGTTAATGGTACAAGTAACGGAGTGGCGCTGGGTTTTGTCCATGAATGACACGTCGAGGAAACAACTTTGGCGAAGTTGCACGTTGAGTTGTCCACGATTGAAAGTGCCAAGCGGACACGTGTTGGTAATTTGGGCATGAGTCGGTTACTTACCGTCGGCCTAATTCTTCAATTGTCTGAAATATCCTCGATGTCCTTTGTTTTTGCTGTTGTTTATATCAAAAGTTGCTTGAAAGGGTGAGATAGACATTCCACTATTACCCTACCCTTAAAGCTTTATATTGAAAACTATGAACAAAAGCTTGGAATCAGGTGTGAAAATAGCAGCAACAGTTACAATCAAACTGCTCAGATCCCACTCAAGGAAAGTGGGGGGATTCATGTTGATTGACAGTTTTACTATCCATATGCTAAAGCTCCTTGATAGCAACTAAGATCAACATCATCAACCAAATATTTTAATGCCAAAACACACAATTAGGTGGCATAATCAGATGCCATTATTGGCCCTAGTCAATCGGATAATTGAGAAAAGTTTGTATAGATCATTTTAGTGTCCATCAATTTGGATGCTTCCAGTTCTCATTATTGCCTCTCTTTTTTTTTTCTTTTTTATCTATTATAAACTAATCTATGTGCTGCTTGGTCACGGTTCATGCAGTGATCCATTTTCAGTTTGTTATCCAAATCCAGCAAGGTGCAATCTCCACCTATAACACTCACAAGTATCTATGGCTTATCTTTCGGCTGTTTTAGACTTGAGCCGAGCTGTGATGGTTTGATTGAGGAATTTCTCATTCGGGCTGTTGGGTCTAATACAAAGAAGACAGAAAAATGAGAAGAAAGAATGTATAAATAACTAACGGGGCAGATGCATTTGCCCCAACTGTAGTGGGCTCAACAGAGTGAGCCCATTTATATTGACAAGATACTGGACTTATGTTCAGCACCCGCGTAATTATTGTTAAATTTTAAATTAAATTAATAATATAATTAAAATAATATTAATTATATTAAATTAATTTTGAATATTGATAAATAAAATATTCTTAAAAAAATTTAAAGTCAATTAAAAAGTTTATATATAAGTTTAGCTTTGACTAAATACTAAAACATTTGAATAATATAGAGATGGAAATCAAAATGTTAAGCAATTTTAGCTCTTCATCAAAAAAAGATAATCTTTAGAAGTTTTTTAGATTCATTTACATTAAGATATTCTTTTCTAATTATAACAATTTCTATAGTTGATTCTTTCTTTTCCACACCAAGTGATTTGCTTTTTAGTGAGGGATAACCTTTAATTTTATTTACGGAACAACAACAAAATAAATTTAAAGTAAATAAAACCAAAATGAAATATTATATGATTGAATAAAAAATAATATCAACAAATGTTGCTTTTTCTTCTTACTGTCAATTTTTCCATCTAACTCAATAAATATATTTTTTTCAAGACTTACATTATTTCTTTCTACTCTTCTACCATCGGGATTATAGTAAACGCGTGGTGAAAGTCACTTTCAAAAAATGTTATACTATCCCTAATATCTCTAAAACTTTGATCTACTGTCTTTTTTTTTTCCATAGGAGCCTTATCACATATGAGTAGTGTGGAGTGTGTGTAATACCCCGAAAATTTTTACATTAAGATATTATCTTTGATATAGTAAGGAAGTAAAGTGAAAAAAAAGGAAAATTTTGAGTTATGATAACATTGGGAAGTATATTTGTAACAGCCCGATTTTGGGTCTAGATGGAACAATGGTTTTTGGACGACAAATCCGACGAGGAAAAAAAATGTAATGGCCTGAATTTTCAGAGGTGTCGGAACGGTGATTCGAGATCACTAAATTCTAAAAATGAGTAGAAAATATTATTAATTTAGTGAGTATAAGTTAAATGTGAAGTTAGGAAAATTTTTGAAATAGTGAATAGTGCACTAGAAATAAATATTAAAATAATTAGAATAAAAAAATAGGGTATCGAGACCTCAGAGATTTTAAATCGAGCCATAAATATTTTTATAAATATTTATGGAGTGTTAAAAATTTAGTATTAAAGTTTGGTTAAGAAATTTTAAAGTTCTGATAATTAATTGAACAAAAAGGACTAAATTGTAACAAATGTAAAATTATGGGAAATGATTAAATAGTTTAAATGATAAAAGGAAGAGGGCTTCAAAGGCAAATAGACCCAAGGTCTATTTGGGCTGGACGGCAAAGGCATGAAATCAGAAATAAAGTTAGGAGAATTAAGGGCAAAATTGGAATATTGCAAAATTTACTTAATAAAGTTAGGACCAAAGTGGAATTATCTAGATTTCTCTTTATTTTTCTGCATTCTCATCAGCAAAAAACACCATAGGAGGGTTTACTTAAGTTGGTTCTTCCTATTTTTACTGCAAGTAAGTTCAATTCTTGATTATTTCTTGAAATTTTGGTGTTTTTGTGACTTTTACAACTAGGTCCACTTGTTGAATTCATTAGTTTTTGATTCTATGAAAGAAGTTGAAAGTTGATATGAATATGTGCTGGAAGTATATGATGATTTAGCATGGAATTAGAGCTTTAAATTGTTCATATGCTGATTTTATTGAAAGAATTGAATAGAAAGTGAATGTTTGGGACCTAATAGTAAAAGAGTTTGAAGATAGAGCTATATGTGAAAATTCTGAATTTCAATAGTTGTGAAACAACTTATAATGTCTAGGTAAAGTATTAATTGATAAAATTATATTAATTGAGGGGTTAATTGAGAAAGGACCGAATTGTATAAACTGTGAAATTTGGGGCAAAATGGAAATCAACATTTTGCACTAAAGCAGTTTTGGACAGCAGCAGTAGTATAACTTTGAAAAATCACCAAAAATTGTGGGAATTTAATTAGAGGGTGAATAAAATATGAAATTAAATATTATTGAATCTAGTTTCTCATAGGAGAAACGATGTAAGCAATGGAATTGTAAATCATGAGATATAATAAATTTTGTGAGACAATGTCAGAATGATTTGGGGTTCCCCTGTTCTGATTTTGGAAAATCATACAAAATTGAATAAAAATAATTAAGAGTTATAATTTATATCCTTAGAATCCTTAATGAGTCTATTTTCAAAGGAAACAAATGGAAACATCATCCAAATTCTTTACAATTAGATAAGTCATTTTTAGTGAAGAGTGGTCGGAACTGATAGACAACAAAACAAGGGAAACTTTAAAGAATAAACTGTACTATTTAGATGAACCAAAAATTCTGAAAATTTTATGGTAAGAAGGTATGTGAGTCTAGTTTTAGGGAAAATTAACGGATCTTAATTTGGAGCTCTGTAGCTCCGGATAAATATAATTTAGTGACTCTGACTCGGATAAATAGCTTTGAATATACATTTGAGTGAATAGTGAAATTATAGCTAATGTTGTTTAAGTGTGTTATACACATTAAGGATGTGGAATGGAGATGAGGAGGAAGAAAATTGGGAAATATATGAATGATTTGTGTATAATTTGTCATATGCTTGATTATAATTGATAAACGATGAAATAGAAATTATGCTTATATTTGTGCATTATTGGTCATGGTTTAAGCTCATGTGTGAAAATAAAGTTTCATAGTATGTGTGTATGGTATATTCGGTATATGATTTGGCATGAAATAATGTCATGAATGGTTTATGAATTAACACATGTTGGTAAGCCTGATACATGAATAAATGTTGTGCTCATCCAAGCTTATAATGCTTATGCTATATGTGTATTTGGCTAACATATTTGGTGTATATGCTTAGACTTTGGCCAAGTAGTGGCTAGATTATGCCACGTTAAATTTATAAGTTATGCATTGAAATGGTTTATCGTGTGGTTAGTTCCAAAAAGAGTTATATTTAAGTACACTAGCTTGCAACTATGGTTGAATGATATGCTTATATCTTGTGTGATGTGCATAGAAACAAGTGTGGAAAGTTAATGAAATAGTAAGTTCATATGGCTGAAATTTAATGGTTAAATGTTAATTTCATGAATTATATAATGTATGATGAAATGTATTTAGTGTTGAAATGAGAGTAAAATAAAAATGCGAAAATCGAACAAATGATCAAATTAAGCGGAATGCCGGATTTGAGTACTTCTGATCAAGAGATAAAGTGATAAGTGGTAGCTATAGCTACACTTATCTGATCAAGTGACAAAGTGATAAGTGCTACACTTATCTGATCAAGAGACAAAGTGATAAGTGGTAGCTTTAGCTACACTTATCTGATCAAGTGACAAAGTGATAAGTACTACACTTATCTGATCAAGAGACAAAGTGATAAATGGTTGCTTTAGCTACACTTATCTGATCAAGAGAAAAAATGATAAGTGCTACACTTATCTGATCAAGTGACAAAGTGATAAGTGGTAGCTTTAGCTACACTTATCTGATCAAGTGACAAAGTGATAAGTGGTAGCCTTAGCTACACTTATCTGATCAAGTGACAAATTGATAAGTGGTAGCCTTAGCTACACTTATCTGATCAGGGACAAGTGATAAGTGATCATACGTAAGACCATAGTTATACTATGGCAAAGTCAAAGTGAAGTACTCAATTTTCCGTAACCGTTCCCTAATTTGATTAAGGATGATAAGTGACAAATAGGCCCAAATGAATTAAAGTAAATGGATAAGTGGTAGTGTATTTATACCAAGATGATGTTGTTATTTAAGCTAAAGTGATATTTTCACTGCAAAATTGAGAATTTCATAAATGTGTTATTGAATGGTATAATCGATAAACGTTGAGTTAAATGGTAAATACGTATTAGTGTTGAACTTAATGTCATTGAATTGTACGTGAATTAAATGGAAATTGCTAGTGAATTGATTTAAATTGTGAGCATGAGAAGTTGCGAATTGAATGAAATGGAAATGAAACATTGAATTGCATGAGTATGTATCGGGTCTCATAGGCCCTAATTATTATGATTATAATATTTTGAGGATATATTGTGAAAAGTTATAGAAGCATGTTAATTATTTTGAAAGTTTTAATTTAGATGAAATTTTATAACTCGGTTAAATACGTTTACAAGTGTATGTGTTTTGGTAATGCCTCGTACCCTATTCCGGTGTTGGATACGGGTAAGGGGTGTTACAATATTATGACATATTAATTAAAGAAAGGATTAAATTGCAAAAGTGAGCAAAGTTTTATTATCTAATAGTAAATACTCAAAATTTGAGGGGTTAACGTGTAAATATGAAAAAGTTGAAGGACCAATAGTGTAAATATTTTAAGGGTGGAATAATCTAGAAACTAAGGAAAATGGATGAATTTGGACCAAATTGATTAGATGAAGAATTATGAGGGACTAAATCGTAATTTTACCAAATTAAGTGATGACTCAAGTATGGAATTTTAAAGGATCTAAAGGGCAAAATGGTCAATTAGAAGAAAAAGAAATCTAGAAAATAATGATGATGTTAGAGATATTTTAGATTAAATAAATAAATAAATATTAGTTTATTAATATTTTAATTTAATTTTTAAATGACATTTTATCATTTTATTATTATTTTATTTAGTATATATATATGTGGAAGAAAAGATGAAGAATCATCTTCCTTTCCCATACATTTCAGGTTAGAACACAAGGGAAGAAAGAAAGTTTTGCTTTCTTTACAATTTGGTCTTTCCACTAAAAATTTACCATTTCACCTAGAAATCAAAAGGATTTCCATAGCTACCAAGAGAGAAAAATGTTAAGGAGGCTATGGGGAGCTAGAATATCAAGTTAGATTCAAGAAATAGAAGATGGAGGAGAGAGAAAATCAAGTTAAAGATTGAAATCAATAGAGCAAGGTAAGAACATCAAGGTTTCAATATATTTTTAAGTTTGATATTATTGAAAAAGTATGAAATTGATGTTAATGTAGGGTTTTATTATATAAGGTTCTATGTTCTTGATATGTTAGTGAAGGGAAACAAGAGGAATTGATAGAAAATATTGTAGAGAAAGGAAAGGAGGGTGTTATAAATTTGATTATCAACATCTTGCACTAAAACAGTTTTGGACAGCAGCAGTAGGTTAACTTTGAAAATCACCATAAATCTTGTAAATTGAATTAGAGGATGAAAAAATATTCATTTAATATTATTTAGTCTAGTTTCTCATAGAAGAAACGGTGTAAGTAATGGAATAGTAAATCATGAGATATAATGAATTTTGTTAGATAAGGTCAGAATGAATTCGGGTTCCCCTGTTCTGACTTGGAAAAATCATTAAAATTTGTATAAAAATAATTATGGGTTATAATTTATATATTTAAAATCCTTAATGAGTCTATTTTTAATAGAAACAACGAGGACATCATCCAAATTCTATACAAAGAGATAATTAATTTTTAGTGAAGAGGAGTCAGAACTGTTGAACAGTGAAACAGGGGAAACTTTAAAGAATAAATTGTACTTATTGGCTAAATCAAAAATTCTAAAAATTTTATGGTAAGAATATATGTGAGTTTAGTTTTATGTAAAATTAACGGATATTAATTTGGAGCTCCTTAGCTCGAGATATAAATAAATTAGTGACTCTAACTCAGATAGACAACTTGAATTTACATACAAGAAAAATAGTGATAGTATGGATAATGTTGTTTAAATGTGTTATACACATTAAGAATGTGGAATGGAGAGGAGGAGGAGGAAAATTGGGAAATATATGAATGATTTGTGTATAATTGATCATATGCTTGATTATAATTGATAAACGATGAAATAGAAATTATGCTTATATTTGTGCATTATTGGTCATGGTCTAAGCTCATGTGTGAAAATAAAGTTTCATAGAATGTGTGTATGGTATATTCGGTATATGATTGGGCATGAAGTAATGTCATGAATGATTTATGAATTAACACTTGTTGGTAAGTGTGATACATGAATAAATGTTGTGTTCATCCATGCTTATAATGTTTATGCTATATGTGTATTTGGCTAACATATTTGGCGTACATGCTTAGGCTTTGGCCAAGTAGTGGTTGAAATGGTAACTCATTTAGTTGTGATCATGTAATCTTTAGTGAAATGGTTTATCATGTGGTTAGTTCCAAAAAGAGTTATGTTTAAATACACTAGCTTGCGACTATGGTTGAATGATATGTTTATACCTTGTGTGATGTGCATAGGAAACGAGTGTGGAAAGATAATGAAATAGTAAGTTCATATGGCTGAAATTTAACGATTAAATGTTAATTTCATGAATTATATAGTGTATGATGATATATATTTGTTGATGGATTGAAAATAAAATAACAATGTGAAAACCAAATAAATGATCAAATTGAGCAGAACGCCGGATTTGAGTACTTCTGATCAGTGACAAGTGATAAGTGGTAGTTTTAGCTGCACTTATCTGATCAGTGACAAGTGACAAGTGATAAGTGGTAGCTTTAGCTACACTTATCTGATCAGTGACAAGTGATAAGTGGTAGCTTTGGCTACACTTATCTGATCAATGACAAGTGATAAGTGATCATACGTAATACCATAGTTATACTATGGCAAAGTGGAAGTGAAGTACTCAATTTTCCGTAACCGTTCCCTAATTTGATTAAGTATGGTAAGTGACAAATGGGCCCAAAAGAATTCTAGTAAATGGATAAGTGGTAGTGAATTTATACGAGGATGATTAGTTGAATTGATGTTGTTATATAAGCTAAAGTGATATTTTCATTGCAAAAATTGAGAATTTCATAAATGTGTTAATGAATGGTATAATCAATAAACGTTGAGTTAAATGATAAATATGTATTAGTATTGAACTTAATGATTTAAATTGTGAACATGAGAAATTAGGGAATTGAATGAAATGGAAATAAATCATTGAATTATTAAGACTTGTGAATTGCATGAATATGTATCGGGTCTCGTAGGTCCTATTTATTATGAATATAATATTTTGAGGATATATTATGAAGAATTATAAAATTTGAAAGTTTTAATTTAGATGAAGTTTTATAATCCGGTTAAATACATTTACAAGTGTATATGTTCTGGTAATGGCTCGTACCCTATTCTGGTGTGGAATACGGGTAAAGGGTGTTATAGTGTGTCTCGTATTTTTGGGTCAAACCAAAGTCAAACAGGTTTGACATCGCTATGAGGAAGTCCACTACGTCGCAGTGACGCGAAGGACGACATCACGACAAGGCGAGATACGACGACGCGACGTATTCCTTACAAAATCGAGTTTCTTCTCCTAGTTAAACTTTGCTATGTTTTCCCAGTCGAACTCTAATGACTTTAGGGATATTTTAATCATATTAGCCCACGAAATTTTGTCTATAAAGGGGGCATTTAGTAACCCTATAGAGAAGATCAAGAGAGAGCTTTAGCGAGAGAGCTTTGTATTCAGGGTTTTAAATTTCTTTATCTTGTACTCTTCGAATATTTGCCCATTAGCGAAGTCTCATTTGCCCGTGGTTTTTTATCCTCTTGATTGGAGGAGTTTTTCCACGTAAATTTGTGTGCCCAATTTTCACTATTCTTTCTTTTTCGTTGTTTATTCAGGTTAATTCCCAACAAGTAGATATGCCCTCACAATAATTCTACAGTTACATCCAATTTACGTATATCACAAAACTCTATTTCTTTAGATTTAATGGCAAAACAATTTGTCAATATGTTATTCATCTCTCAAGCAATATTGTTCCAATTACATTAGATGTCGTAGCTAAGGCTATCATATGCATATTGATCTCATATGTGCAAGTAAAGCTTGATTATATGTACCTCTTGATTCATCAAAAAAAAAGTACAACTTTTCTTTGAATTAACTCTTTCAATTATAATTCTAAATATCACCTCATGTTCAAGTACATCATAATCTAAAAAAAATAATTTGTAGCAATTATTCATCCATTAATTTCCAATAATTGGCACTTTCATCTTTGAGAAATCAATATGTAAAGAAAATGACTCATAATAATCATGCATGGTTTCGTCCTAGTACTTACAAAAAATATATAGTTACAAATAATTAATAATAGAGTAAATTACACCATTAGTCACTAAACTATCTAAACTATGAGTAAGTTTACATTTTGGTGATTGAACTTATAACACCCCTTAACCCCATACTGTCGTCAAATTAGGGTTCCGAGGCATTACCGAACATATCAGATAATTTACGATTAAATTCACAAATAAATAACATACATATTATAATTTAATGATTTAGTCCCTTTCATGGACCTTTGAGGCCCAGAATACGTATTAGAAGTGAACCGGGACTTGTCCGAGTGCTCCAAAAATTTATTTAAAAAAAATCAATATAACCCCTTTATAATTAACTAACTTTCCCTACAATTTCAAACCAGAACCAATTTGCAACCAATATAACAACCTATCCATCTCCATACTCAAACATGCCTAATTATGCCTACAACATTAATTTAACAATTTATCTACTTGATCACTCATAAATAATTTTTAATTGAACTAATAATTTCATTTATTTCCATTTTAGTTTCATGCCACATTTACCAAATATGCCATATTATTTATTTCGTACTTATAATCCATATTAGACATCATTGTACAACCAAAGTTACAAGACTTAAGTACATAATTTATATAATACCTAAGTACATGTCACTTTTACCCAAAGAAAGGTTACATCACCAAATTGTCTCTGAAGTCAGGATTTATCTGGATGCTGAATCGGGACCTTTGATTTCTATTGACTTGCGCACGGAAACAGTCGTATGCTGAGTATTTCATACTTAGTGGTATTACCATATTTTAAACTATATAACTTTAATCAATTATAAATATTAATCATATAACATTAAACATGTAAAATTTATAACTCATAAGAACTAATTTTCATTCAGTTTCATATTTCATATATAATAATTCATCAACAATATCATATATTAATAACTTGAATTTGATCAATTCATGAACCTTAGGTTCATGCTTTCAAATCTCACAATTCGACTAACAATTTCTTTCTTATACTTTCAGTCGTATGATCAATCAATTTTATTCAATTCACATATTTCGATTATTCACCCTATTAACAAATCCGGACCTTGGCGGATACACGAACTTCAACCTAACACACCAGTATGGCACATTATGCCTAAAACGGTACTCAGTACCTAATCAATATATCAGAAGCAGTATACAACACATAAAGTGCCTGGAACGACACACGTGGTGCCTAATACGACACATATTGTGCCTGATCGGCAAAGCCGATAAATTCCCGTACTCTTCCAATCCTATGGCATGCCAACTATATCCGACTAAGTCCGATTAGTTAATAGGGTATTCAAATCTCTTTCTCAATTTCAATTTCACTTTCAATGTACAATTCAGTTTAATACAATTTTCCACTTTCCAACAATATACTATAAAATACTCATACATAATCATACTTCATCTCAATTTCATTCATTTCAATATTGATACCTACCTTAAAATTTTACTTACCATACACATAAATTTAAATATAACATTTAATAAATAGTAGTTTGAATTATAGTAATACAAACCGTGAATTTCTCGTTTTAGTCCTCGATAGCTTTCTCCTTTCCTTTTGATGTCGATGCCTCGAGTTCTTTGTTAGCTACGACAATAATAATTTAAATTATTAATTACAACACTAATTTACAATAAATAACTGAATCTCTTTTCAATTTATACCTTAATTCCAATTTAATCCTAAT
Source organism: Gossypium hirsutum (assembly GCF_007990345.1). Taxonomy (NCBI): domain Eukaryota; kingdom Viridiplantae; phylum Streptophyta; class Magnoliopsida; order Malvales; family Malvaceae; genus Gossypium; species Gossypium hirsutum. Next base: position 15,073,945 of record NC_053441.1, on the reverse strand, counting down.
TAACTCGTTTACTTTTCTAACTCAATTCATACTTCATTTCTACTTAATATCTTGCCATATTGAACTTAACTATTCAATGTTCATATTAAAACCCTAATTTTAAACTTCTTTTAATTTAATCCCTACCATGTAAAACTTATAACTTACTTTACAATTCAATCCCCATTTTCAATTCTATCTTGAAATTCATTCAATTAAACCCCTAATTCATTATTTTGTTCAACATGAACTATGTTCAAAAACCTAAAAACTTCCAAAACCTCAACTTAATTTCAATAAAACTTTATTTTCAAGCTTCTAAAACATCAAAATTAAGTAAAAAGAACTTGATTGACTTACCAATTTAAACTCCAAGCTTTAAAACCTGAATTTTCCCCTTTTTCTTTTCTTTCCCTTTGCTTTCTCCCTATTCGAATGCTTCTCTGTTTCTTTTCTCCTTCATTTCTTTCTTTTATTCTTTTAGTTTCTTTATTCTTTTAATGATAGTTATAATAATAACAATTTTTATAATAAATATCTATTTAATAACAAATATTTATATTACATTTGTACACACATATATTTTACACTTGTCTATTACATCACCGTCTAATTGTCCTTATTTTAATTATTTTTATTAATTTAATATTTTAATATAATAAAAATCTATTTACGAAATAAAAAGTAATTAAATAAATATATCACAATTGTACAAATATAATTATTACACATGTATATTTTTATTACCATACATTTGTCTTTATTTTAATTTACTTCATAATATAATAATATAATATCAATTAAATAATAATAACTTAATCAATGTGTGAAATCTATGAAAAATCTTAGATTTTTCAATTCATTTGCCGCCAATAATATCGATTAGGACAAATGGCATAATTTCCATTTTGGTCCTTTGTATTTTCTTTTAGTCTATAATTCAATTTTTCCCCTTTATTCAATTCAGTCTTTTTTCCTAATTACCTTTAATTAATCTAAATTCACCTAATTAAAATTTAATTAAACTCACTACTAGGCTCATAAATATTTCTAATAATTATTTACGAACTCATTTCATTAAGAAGGAGGCCCGATATTGCACTTTTTCGATGCCCGTAAATTTTGGGTCATTACAAAACTATTCAAAAGTTTTTATATAAGTTACTAGATTGTTAAAATCAATGTTATATGGCTTTTTATATTTACTCTGCCTACACCAATCGAAAGCTCTCTTTCCCCTTACCTTCTACAGTTAAGTTTTTTTCATGAAATAGCTTTGGATGTCATGAATCTACGATCAAAATTCAAACAATTTTTTCTTCGATCATCAACACTGGTCGTCAGGTCAATTTGGATCTAAGGTATGTTTTTCCATTCGTTGATAGGTACTGATTCACCATACCAATCATCAAATAATCGCTTGGAACTCGTTACTGGAACCTTTAAAAAAAACTTAACAATCCTGTAACATCCCTAACCCTTTGTTACACATACTAAGACTCAATCATATAACACTCATATTGTCCCTTAGATGGACCATTGAGGCCCAATATTCACCTTAGAAGTGAATCGGGATTAAACGGGTACTCAGGGAATTTTTCTCAATATCTCAAAAATTTTCTTAGAAGCAAGGGACACACGGCTGATGTAATAGCTCGATTTTTAGAAATGTCAAAAACAATGGTTCGAGACCACCAAATTTAAAAAATAAAGCTCATAAATTTTATTATTTAATAATTACAAGCCACGTATGGTTTTTAAGAGATTTTTGAATTAGTAATTTGTGTTTTATAAAGATTTATTTAGTCAAAAAATTGAGGAAAAGAGGTATCGAGACCTCGATGTTGTAAAACGAGCCATAAATATTTTTATAAATATTTACGGGGTGTCAATATGGTAGTGTTAAAGTTTCGTCAGAAAATTTTAACGTTTCGACAGTCAATTAATTAAAAAGGACTAAATTAAAAATATTTAAAACTTGCTAAAGTGATTAATAGCTTAAAAATTAAATAAGGAAGGACTAAAAGAGTAAATGGGCCAATTTAAGTGGCTGAGGCAGCATGCTGTTAAAAAAATCAAAGATTTTTATGTATTTAAGGACAAAACTGGAATTACAATAAAGTTTATGTGGCCAAATTTTATTTTAAGGATTTCAAGACCATTTCTTCTTGAAATTTCGGTGGGAAACAGCCATGGAAGAGGGTTTGGAGCTGGTATTCCATATTTTGGCTTCAAGTAAACATGTTTTAGGTATTAAATTGAAAAGTATTGAATTTGTGAAAAAATTCTAAAATTTTATGGAATCCATGGGCTGTTACTGATATGTATGAGAATTATTAGGCTTGGATAAAGGATTAAATTGTAAGAATTTCATTTTTCGAGCCTAGGGATGAAATTGTCATGTATTAAAAGTTTAGGGTCAAATTGGTAATCAATATTTTGCACTAAAACAGTTTTGGGCAGCAGCAGTGGTCTAACTTTGAAAAATCACCAAAAATTGTGGGAATCGAATTAGAAGATGGATAAAATATGAAATTAAAGCTTATTGAGTCTAGTTTCTCATAGAAGAAACGGTGTAAGCAATGAAATTGTAAATTATGAGATATAATAAATTTTGTGAGACAAGGTCAAAATGATTTGGGGTTCCCCTATTTTGATTTTGGAAAATCATAAAAAATTGGAGAAAAATAATTAAGGGCTTAAATTTATTTTTTTAAATTCTTAATGAATCTATTTTCAATAGAAACAAACGGAAACATCATCTGAATCCCGTACGAGGAGATAATTAATTTTTAGTGAAGAAGGGTGGAAACTGTCAGATAGCAGAACAGGGATGACTTTAAAGCATAAACTGTACTTATTGGCTAAGCCATAAATTCTGAAAATTTTATGTAAGAAGATATGTGAGTCTAGCTTCAGAGGAATTTAGCGGATCTTAATTTGGAGTTCTGTAGCTCAAGATAAAAATAATTTAGTGACTATGACACAGATGGACAAGTTTGAATATACATATAAATAAATAGTGAAATTATAGATAATGTTACTTATAAGCGTGTTATGTACAATAAGGAAGTGGAATAGAGAGGAGGAGGAGAAAAATATATGAAAGACTTGTGTATAAATTGGTCATATGCCCGATTATAATCTATAAACGTTGAATTAGAAATGATATAATGTTTTATTTCAAATAGTTATTATGAAATTATGATCATCGTTATGTTATAAAATCGAATTGTAAGTTCATATAGCTGAATTTAATAATTACTTGTTGGTAAATGAAAGAAATGATAAATCATTTCATATGTTCATATTTAAAGTGTGAATATTGTAAAAGTACGAAAAAGAAACTAAAAGGTCAAATTGAGTAGAATGCAGGAATGAGTACTTTCGTTCAGTGATATGTGATGAATTGACGGAAAAGACCATGGTTTGACCATGGCAACATGTGAAGATGTGACTATGTGCTTTCCTGTAAGACCATATCTGGGATATGGCATCGGTGTAATATGTGTTTCCGTGTAAGACCATAGCTATGCTATGGCTTTGGTGTGTGATACGAGACAATGTGCAAGACCATAATTATACTATGGCAATGTGAAAACGAAGTACTCAATTCCGTAAGACGTTCTCTAATTTGTCAAATTGTGGTAAGTGTTAAGCAAATTTTATGTGATAAAACATATTGAACAGTGAAATTGAGCTCAATTATGTGATCTTATCATTCAGAGATTGTGTTTGACAAGTTATGTTAATAAATTATGTGCATGTGAATTTAAGTGACAGAAATTAAACAGCTAATGATATTGAGCTCATTTACATGAATCTGTCATTCGAAATTGTGATTGACAGGAAGAAATAGTGAATTGAATATGAAAATGTGAATAGAAAGCGTCAACTAGATGTCCATGAGATAAATAATGGCTCAATGTGATAGTATATGATGTTATCTAGTGAAAGCCAAATTGAATTGTAAATGACTCGAATTATCCGAAAATGTTCTGTCATCGCTGGTAATCCCTTGAAACCCTATTTTGACGATGAATACGAGTTAAGGATGTTACAGTTGAGACACACACCTATGTCTCTGCCCGTGTGGACGAAAATAGGTCATTTTAAGGCCACTTTTCTCACTCATTTTGACATTAACCTGCACTCAACATTCACATACACCAATATATCCCTACCAAGCAATCAATACAAACTAAAACATGTTCTCAACATGATATAACATCAAAAATATTTCATTTACTTATACCAACCTATGTAACTCATTTCATTGATTTATCAAATTCTACTACTAATTACATAAACATACATACAATATATATAATTCAAAACCACATTTCAATTTATATCATTGCCAATTCAACCCTATATATCCCATATAAACCAAAATTTACATTGCAAAAACTACCGGATTAAACTAGATAGTGTAGCTTGATGTGTTGATTCAATCTTCCGACTACATGTTAATTTATAATAACATTAAAAAACAAGAGTAAGCTTAATGAAACTTAGTAAGTTCAATAGGTTAAACATTGATCTTACCGAATTGAATATAATATAATAAATTAAATTGTAAATAAATCATACATTTTTCCTTGTCAAATACAATATAATCAATAAACACACTGTAACACCCCTTACCCGTATTCGATGTCAGAATAGGGTACGAGGTATTACCAGAACATATACACTTTTAACCATATTAAATCGAGTTGTAAAATTTCATCTAAACTAAAACTTTAAAATTGTTATTCTTGATTCGCTAATTAGGGTTTACATAGCCCAATATACTCACAATCTTTCATTTCCTCGTCATATGAATTTAAAAATTTCCATTTACTTATTGAATTTATCACGAGTACCTGAATTGATCCGTATCATTACATATTCTCATGTCGTCACATTTTCCTATTTAACTATTGTAATATATCAATTACTCAATATCTTATAAACTAAGTGTCACATATACATTATCCATTCATCTCCCATACAACTATCAATATTAGCCACAAAGATAGAACAAATTTTCTCTATTCGATGTTAAATCAAAACATGTTACTTCATTACCAACTACCCTTACTAAGTATACACCTTAAATTGGCCCAAGTGTTTAACCAATCACACATGACATAAATATATTTTATCTATTATTGCAGAACATAAATGTGCTACCCAAATCATAATTCACCTCACATAATAACTGAGTTAATTTTTATCATTTGTCAAATAAATTACAAAACAAATTATATAACAAAATATAGATACATTTTAAACCTCACCAATAAACAAATTCTCATGGCATTAAATAATTATCACGCATCAAAGACAAATGTATTTGATATTTCTATCACACAAACCAGATTAATCAGTGCAACCTCAATGATGTAATCGTCCTTTTAACTTACTTAACCAAGCCAAATTATACCATCATCTCACACATAGAATGACCCACCTATCATACTTCTCAATTATGTCACTTAATAGACCAAATATACCTAATCTTTATCATCATGATCAATCCACAACCAAAATACATCCATATATCTAAATTACCACACACAAATATATATATACCATACACACATACTATAAAACTTTATTTTCCCCATGAGCTTAAATCATGACCAATAATGCACAAATATAAGTATCATTTCTATTTCATCGTTTATCAATTATAATCGAACATATGACCAATTATAGACAAATAATTTACATATTATCTAATTTTCCTCCTCCTCCTCTCCATTCCACATCCTTAATGTGTATAATATATTTAAGCAACATTTTCCATACTATCACTATTTTCCTGTATGTAAATTCAAGCTGTCTATCAGAGTCAGAGTCCAAATTAAGATCCGTTAATTTTCCCTGAAACTATACTCACATATCTTCTTACCATAAAACTTTTAGAAATTTTAGTTTAGCCAATAAGTACAATTTATTCTTTAAAGTTTCCCCTGTTGCACTGCTCGACAGTTCTGACCTCTCTTCACTAAAAATTGATTATCTCATTGTACATAATTTGGATGGTATTCCCGTTTATTTATAATGAAAATATACTCGTTTAGGATTCTAAAAATATAAGGTTTAACCCCTAATTATTTTTTACAATTTTTAATGATTTTCCAAAGTCAGAACAGGAGATTCCAAAATTATTCTGACTCTATCTCACAAAATTTATTATATCTCATGATTTAAAATTCCATTGCTTACACCATTTCTTCTATGAGAAACTAGACTCGATAAGCTTTAATTTCATATTTTACTCATCTTCTAATTCGATTCCCACAATTTTTTGTGATTTTTCAAAGTTGGCACACTGCTGCTGCCCAAAACTGTTTTAGTGCAACATTTTGATTACCATTTTGACCCTAAACTTTTAACACATGACAATTTCATCCCTAGGCTCGGAAAATGAAATTCTTGCAATTTAATCCTTGATCCAAGCCTAATAGTTCTCATACATATCAATAACAGCCCATGGATTCCATGAAATTTCAGAATTTCTCCACAATTTCAATACTTTTCAACTTAATCCCTAAAACATGTTTTCATCCAAAATTCTTTAATAAAACACCTTTAAACATCCATTAACATCTCAATTTCATCATAAAATAACAAAAATCATATGAACTTATCATTGGTATCTTCCAAAACTTTCAACAAAATGAGAAACTAGTAGAATACTAAGTTGGATCTAATTGTAAAAGTCTCAAAATATAAAAATTTCAAGGAAAAAGCAAGAATTAAACTTACTTGAAGCCAAAATATGGAATACCAGCTCCAAACCCTCTTCCATGGCTGTTTCCCACCGAAATTTCAAGAAGAAATGGTCTTGAAATCCTTAAAATAAAATTTGGCCACATAAACTTTATTGTAATTCCAATTTTATCCTTAAATACATAAAAATCTTTGATTTTTTTAACGGTATGCCGCCTCTGCCACTTAAGTTGGTCCATTTTCTCCTTTAGTCCTTTCTTATTTAATTGTTAATCTATTTAATCACTTTAGCAAGTTTTGCATCTTTTCAATTTAGTCCTTTTTAATTAATTGACTGCCGAAACGTTAAAATTTTCTGACGAAACTTTAAGACTACCATATTGACACTCCTTAAATATTTATAAAAATATTTACGGCTCGATTTATAACATCGAGGTCTTGATACCTCTTTTCTTCAATTTCTTAACTTAACAAATTTTTTTTTAAAAAACACAAATTACTAATTTAAAAATCTCTTAACAATCATATTTGACCCGTAATTATTAAATAATAAAATTTACGAGCTTATTTTCTGAATTTGGTGGTCTCGTACCATTGTTTTCAACATTTCTAAAAATCGGGCTATTACACACACTTCCTCCTGATCAATATCAATAATAATTTATAAATCTTTCAATTCAATCACATAAGTCTCTTACCATTTCTTACTGAATCAAAGAATGGGTTACGGATATAAGTACATCATTATTTTTGTGTAATAGTCCAACTATGGTCTTACACATGCATTGTCATGGCCTTGCCATGGTCTTACATTTGTAGTGTCATAACCCAGTTATGGTCTTTTCATCAGAATACCATAGCCCAGCTATGGTCTTACATTTGTAGTGCCATAACCTAGTTAAGGTCTTTTCATTAAAATGTCATAACCAAGCTATGGTCTTACATTTAAACATTTCCATGGTCCAACCATGGTCTTATTCGTCAATTCATTCTTTGCCACGTAACGATCGTACTCAATCCTGCGTTCTACTCGTTTGAAACATTCAATTCAATTTTCATACTTTTACAATAATATTAATTTCAACAACAAAATATGAATATATAATATACCATTCCTAAATTAAAAAATAATCATGAAAATTTAACCATATGAACTTACCTGGGTTGGATTGTAAAATAGGTAATAATTTAGAAACTATTCGGCTAATTTCCTTTTTTATCGTTGATCTACGAGCTCTTGATCTATAATGTAAAATTTTTTATTCATTAGCATATATTTCAATTTCAGTCCACTTCACAATTTATACCCTTCAAATTTTGAAATTACACAATTACCCTAACTTTTACATTTTTTTCAATTTAGTCCCTTACCAATTAACTTATCAAATGAGCTAATTTTTCTCAATTAACACTTTATCTAAATATTATAAGCTATTACACAGCTTTTGATAAACAAAATTTAATGTCAAACCCTAAGATTTAATCTTCTTCACAATTAGGTCCTAAAATCAATTTCTATTGAAATTTCTTGATAAAATCATCATATAACAAAATTAAATCTTAAAATCCATATTAATTCATTATAAACATTCAGCATTCATAAATGGTAACTTTCAAAATTATCCATAATATCAAAAACTAATGAAATAGATAGTTGGACTTAATTGTAAAAGTCTCAAAAACATAAAATTTTCAAGAGAAAAGCAAGAATTAAACTTACATGAAGTAAAAATATAAAAACCAGCTTAAGAAGCTCTCTAATGGCTATTTTTGGCTGAGAATTGAAGAAGAATTGCCTAGAAATCTTTAGATTTCTTTTTATTTAAGCTTAATTTCACAAATTTTACAATTTTGCCATTAAATCACCTAATTCCAAGATTTTTTTCTGCTTATGCCGCCTCAGCCATTCCTTAGATGTCTAATTTCCCATTTAGTTCTCCTTTATTTACCATTTATGCTATTTAATTACTTTAGCAAGATTTTCACCTTTTTCAATTTAGTTCTTTTTAATTAATTAACCATTGAAACGATAAAATTTTCAAACGAAACTTTAATACTACCTTAATGACACTCCGTAAATATTTATAAAAATATTTAAGGCTCAGTTTATAAAATCGAGGTCTCAATACTCCGTTTTCAAAACCAATTAACCTAATAATTATTTCTAAACTCAAATCACTATTTCACAAATATTTCTAAAATCACATTTAACTCGTAAATACTAAATAATAAATTTTACGAGCTTACTCATCGGAGTTGGTAACTTCAAAGCACCGTTTCCATTACCACTAAAAATTTAGGCGATTACAAATCTAATGACTCAAGTAAAAATACTTTAAATAGTTCACTGATCTAAATAATTAATAATAAAAGTTCAATGTCTTTGTAATCAGATACTAGGGGATCTTAGACAAAATATATATATTATTTTATTGGAATTACTTCATACTACAAAATTAAAGAAATCAACCGATCAAATAGCTGAGCGAAAACAACATATAAAACCTGTTGTAGCACTAACAAAGTTCAATTCAGAAATTCAAAGGCATTGTACTGTTGATAGGTAAATGGGAGGGTTTTCTCAAAGGATCAACAAATATTGTTTGCCCAAGTAATCGCGATCGACCTAGCTGCCTTAGCTGGTTACACCAATTAGCACATTCTTTGTCTTAATTATGACCACAATTACTCATTTGATGTCGAGAAAAAAGAAGAGGTCATTTTCCAATGTCACAATCCCTGCCCTGCAGCAAGCTAGACTAGATCCACCCATACAGTGTAAACAATTAATGATTGTTCTTTGTATCATCAAAGTAAGGAGATGTAATGGCCAAGTGTACCCTTGGGTGGCATTAGAAATCAGTTCAAACGTCTTTCTAGTCATCACAAATATGAAATATGCCAAGTTTTTTCTTTGACTCCCAACCTGACATTTTTGGATCATCACTTAATTATCTGACGATGGGTGTTCATGTCTTAATCATCCCGCCGAAAGTTTAGCTTGGTTCAACCCTTGGATGCTCCCTATTGGTTCCTTTCTGTCTCACCAAGAAAGTACAGATAGTGAAACCAGTAAAAGGAAAATACCAGTTCTATTTATATGTCAAAAGTACCAGGTTAATTTTTTAATCACTCTTTTGAGCAATTTCAAAAATTTTGAATGAGAATACTTTTCGTTTATTAGTACACAAATTGTAACAATTCAACGACATGGCAGAGTTTTCAACAAATAATTACGGCCATAGAGGCCGAGACTGTTCACACATGGAAAGCGAAATTAAGGCTCTATTAATTTACTTTGAATACGTACGTAAAAGAGAAAGCAGTGGAATCTTAATTAAGCTTTATACTAGCGTCAATGATCTAAAGCTTGAAGCAATCATCAGCTAAGGTTACAGCAAAGCCAGTTGCCTACCTTTTAACCCCCCACTGCCCAGAAATCAACATTCCAACTCTGCTTCTCTAAATGAAGCAGACACAGCTCTTTCTCTTTCTTTCTTTTTTTTTTAAAGAAGTATTATCTTTATCAGTTTCAAATTCTAAACAAAAGCATCCCACCTTTTTAAAAAAAGTCCACAAAACTAACAGATAATAATTTCCACCATCTCGTATTTTTTCAATTCTGCACATATTTTTCCGACACTGACTGACTGACGAATAAAAAAGCGACAAAAAAAGGAAAGATACATGAAAAGCAAGTAAAAAACCCACAAGCCAAAATTTAGATAGAAACCCACTTTAGAAGTCGTTCAAAATGTTTGAAAGACGCAAATTTCTTTGGGCGGTCGAGAATATGGAAATGCGGGCGAGGGTGTCCTTTTCTCAGGTACTAGTCGGCTCTTTCCTCATAGTTAGTCAAACAAGAACCCTGCCCTTCCTTTATACCTCATAAATTTTCAAGTTATTTGACACGTAGTTTAGCCTTAATCATCTGATTTACATTTTGTACATTGGGTTACATATAGAATTAATAGAGAGGTGCCTAACTGTTTGGATCTTGACCCATCAGGACTAATCTTTTACGTATAAATGACGTAGGGCTTACATGGGCACTTTAGAAAAATAAGCTTCGGAAGAAGATAGGGAAGTTGGTCTGTCTGTATAATGGCGACAATATATAAAACATTTACCGCCATTTTTGTTTTCTGCACTGATTATGATCAATTAGAACACAGAAGCCCAAAAGAAAAAACACATCATCAGGTTGAAACGTGAAACCATATACAAATGAAATGATTGAACAGAAAGTAAATCAAGAACCATGGCCATGCACGAGTTTTATGTGGGAGACATTAAAAGCAAAAAAAAAAATGTATTTTTGTTTGAAATGAAAGTAGTTTAATTTGTTAACTAGCCAAGACAAGAGACGTATAAGTGGAGAACACATTACAGACACTCGGGGTGTGCGCCGCGAACGTACAACGATCCTGTCAGAACCCCGATCCTCTTTCTTGGACGACATTCTTATCTAAGAAAACACATCTACCAACAAAGATGACTAGAAATTAGTAAAAAGTGTAAACCACTAATTATTTTGACCCGGAACGTGTAAGCGAATTAACTACACGACGATTTTGGAAAATATATAAATTCGAATTAGTAATGATTTCGTTAATCATCATTCATTAACCTGAAATGTTGTTGATTAAGAATAATTAAGTCATGATTGCATGAAGCCGCCGACCCCACAGGCCACAACCAAAAGTAATAGTTATTGTTGATAGGTCAACCGATAAAAGATAGCATGGATTCAAATATTTGTTTTATAAATTCAGATGTCATGCATTTATATGCTATTGGAGTGGATGCATAGATTACAATATTTATTGTTATTATAAATCATAGATAGCAAGTGCAATTGGTAGAGCAGTAGCTAGAATGGTTAGTAAAGATTGACTATTTAGTGCATCTCTCGACGAATTCTGTGCTAAGGTATGGAGGACAGTACGGTTGACGCTTTCTATACAAAAAAGGAATTCAGTTTATTTAATACAGATCATGTGAATTCATATAATGATAATAAGATTTATATATATGGAATTATTACAAAAATTGCAGATTCTTTTATTTTGTTAAGATCTTTTAACGTTTGCTTGGATGGCAATCAAGCCAAGTGAAACCTTTGACTAAAAACAATTTTTAATTTTATTTTCTCTAATTATAAAATTCCAACTGAATTAAATAACTTGCGTAAAATTACTGATTCAAAGCAGCTAAATGTTTGAGCCCACGTGTCCACCCAAATGCTGCGGTGATTGAAACATTAGGCTGGGTATTAATTAAGAGAGATAATAAAGCGAGAAAACAGCACAAGAGCCACGCTATGTTTTCCAATAAAAGCAATATCTCCATTGTAATGGTCGTCCCAATCTCCACCCCCACGGATTTGGTCGCCGCTAGCAGATCGACAAGTGCCCCTTCCTTTCTCCTTTTTATTTATTTATTTATTTTGTTTACTATTTCTAGGTCAAACCTCGGGCATTATCTTAATACTCCAATTTACTTTTATCAATCATCACTGCTTGAAAGAGACAGTTTCCCTTACAGGTGGCACGGACACGTCTCCTATTCATGCAGACTCCATTGCCGGAAATCCTGCCGGAACTTTGACTTCTTCTCTGGATCTTTGAACCCAACATCTTTCTCTCTTATGATTGCTTATCTCATGATTTAAATCATTTAAGTAATACTAACACATTCTGCTGCTTAAACTTTCTACTTATAGGCAAAGATTGCCCATTTTAGGGGAGAACTAAAAATTAGATGTTGCTTAAATTATTTTGTGTCATAAATCTTGTGAACAAAGCCTATGATTTGATTAATATATTGTTTTTTGTTAGATTAAATATATTTTTTTATAATGAACAGAGATAACTTTTTAACTGTTAATTGATATTTTGACACAGAATATTACATAATTATTATTATCAATCAATATATCGATAATGTATTAAACATAAAGTTATGTATATTTAAGATGACGAGAATCTAAAAATAATAAATAAAAAAAATGGCGTGGAACTTGCAATATCAATAATGGAACCTTTCCGTGATATTGAAATAACTTTTTTTTAAAAGAAAAAAAGAAAAGGAGGAAATGGTAGGATCTTGCCGTAGGGTAAAAAATAAAACAAAATAAACTATTTGTAGAAAATTTTATAAGTATAGACACCCCCCATCCCACTTAGTCCAAAAAAGAAAAAAGAAAGCACATAAATGGAAACTCCTTTTTGTGAGTTTTGATTTCGGACCTACATGAAATCATTAACATCCAAAACATCTCTGATTTCAAACTTTAAAATGTTGCTGCAGTAGCTATCTGGTTCTTCTTCAATGCCGCTATTGTTGACGTATGTTGAGTTGGAATTCAATTGAGTTGGACTTGAGGAAGGCGTTGATAAAACTGACGCGAAGCTGAAACTCTGGTTGCTGTTGTTGGATTGGAAATTTGAGGTTTCGGACGATGAAGGATCCTTCACGGTTTGATGATGATGATGATCAGTGGCGTAATAGTCATAGTTTGGCGGTAGCGGCACGTAATCCTCCGTCAAATCCGAAGGCATTGCATTGCTTTGCCAGTCATTTAAGTGTGAGAAATTTGATGGGAATTGGTCCATATTCATGAGCTCTGCTTCATTGGAAAAAGGAATACTACAAGCTGGGATTTCTTGGACTTGCGTTGGCAGATGATTATGGTTGGACTGCATTAATGGTTGTTGATACTGGTCCTGGACTTGGGAGCTGCAAAGCTGGTTGTCTTCAACATTGTGATCAACGATGAACTCGTGGTTTTGGTTTTCACGTTGAGATGACATGAAAGAAGTGGCCAGCCTTAGAAGCTCTGGGTTAACCAAGGAATTCACACACAGTAACCTTGAAATGTTCATTTGGGATTGGTTGTAAAGAGATGAGCTTAGAATGGAGGATAGGTCGAGTAGGTCCAGCCGAGGACTATGAGTCACCGGATCTATTCCCATGCGAAGAAGCCTCTTTCTAATGTGTGTGTTCCAATAGTTTTTTATTTCATTGTCTGTTCTTCCAGGCAACCGAGCAGCAATAGCCGACCACCTGTAAATATTATTCAAAACAATGTAAGAAAACAAAGGATTATAGAAGTAAAAAAGAGCCAAGGGAAAATGAACAAGAAACTCACTTATTGCCCAATATACTGTGTAGCTGAATTATAGTCTCTTCTTCTTCGAAAGAAAATCTTCCTCTCTTGATATCAGGTCTCAAGTAATTAGTCCATCGAAGACGGCAACTCTTTCCACATCTTTGAAGACCTATTATTGTTATTAACAAATAAAAAAAGAAAACATAAACCAATTAGCACTATAGTTCATCCATCAAAACCAGAAACTAAGACAAGAAAATACAATAGGTATAATAGTTACCGGCATTCTTCGGCAGCGTCCTCCAATTTCCATACCCATGTTTTTGAATATAATCAATCAACTTCTGGTCTTCTTCCGGCGTCCATGGCCCTTTTTTGAGCCCATTTTTATCACAACAAGGTGATCTCCCCATGCTTCCTGTTACAGCTTCCCAACAAAAAAAGCTTTGCCCTTTTGGTTATAATGTTACAGAAATAAGGTTTAGCTTTGGGTTAAGACCTTGCGAGCGAGAGAGAGAGAGAAGTGAGAAGAAAATGCAGCAAAGAGATGTAGGGTCCGTATAGCAACGTACTTGTATAAATAGCAAGTGAAGGGTAACTCACCGTCCTCTGTTTATCACTATGGCAACGTGTCCTCCTTGTGTAGGGGAGAAAAAAAATGCCGGCGGAGAGCTTTTGATATCTATATTTCATGTGTGTGATCCCGTCATATTTATTATAAATAAAATGTGTTGTATTACATAATTCAATTATCTGTCACCAAAATCAAACAGCCACGTGCCCCTATATATCATTTTGCAATTGCATGGCTGCAATTTTACGAAGATTGGCTTTGACTTTCGCCGGAGTTGTGACATTACAGTTTACGAATCAAAAGACGGGTTTGCCCACGGAAGCGGCTTTGCTGGACCAATTCTGTTCCCACAAGCAGAGGGTAATAAAGTTATTTTCTCCTTTATAATAATATTTTTACATGGTCATTTTCGGGGATTCGTATCAACTCAATTACATGCTTTATATTATTATATAGGTAAATGCGCGGGAAACATTTAATTGGAGGATGGCAATAATAGAGTTGGGTGTTTGCCGAAATATATGAACATTTATTGTGCATAAGACAATGGAGAAAAGGTCCCATCCATTCAATTTCAGGCTTAATTAAAGTGGAAATTCAATATATATATATATAAATAATTTTAACTGCTTTTATCCATTATTTATAATAAATACATGGTTAATTTATATAAGGCTTCCTTTTTATTCCATTGGTTGCATTAAATACAAATCTTTCAAATTAAAAATAACACATGTGCTTAAATTTCATGGGTTGAGTGACGGAATGGGGGGGCTGGCATCTCCAAAATTGCACTTTTCTGGCTGGTCTAAAGTTATGGCTTCCATATTCTAATTTCTGGTTTCATACTGTAATTAGTCAACATATATAAAACAAAGGATGCACAAGAAAAGAAAAGGCGAAAGTTTGATTTTTGCGTATTTACGTATAATTTTATTCCACCCATCGTTTGACTTTCTTTATTTCTTTTTATCGGTATTCGGTAGAAGCTTTCGTCAAAAAACCAATTCCGATGAAACTTGCAAAAATATGTTTATCATGAAACCTAGCTTCATCGGCAATAAGCCGGGGGATAGGGAGGTTTATCCATTTCCAATTCGACGGCAGAACTGAGTACAGTTGTCAACTAGTTATAAAAAATTGGAAATAACCCTTGAACACGTTAACTTGGTCATTGTGGGAGTAACTTGTAAGCTTGCATTTAAATCATGGGCAAATTATCAATCCACAAAGTTCAACCCTTTTTCCTTTTTTGCCGCAATTAAATATACACAAAACTTGTTGAATGAGCTTTGCATATTTGTGTTTAAAGGTAGAAAAGATTTTATGTAAAACAAACTTGATATACAGCAATTAATTGCCTCCAAGTCAAAGTTGTGAGGTACATTTGAAATATGATGATTTTAGTGTCATGTCTCCAGGAAAACGTCAAGAACTCAACTTCATTGACTCGGGGATATTCAAGCAAGCAATTATAATAGAGGTGGGGTTCCCTCTAAAGGTAAACTATGGGTGGCGTTTATGATGGGCGATTTCACCTCTAAAAAACCATTATGTGCATCATCATTTGTCCTCATTTCCAAGCTTCGAAACCTAGCCATACAATCATAACCACTCCCATTTCTGGAGGCTATTGGGTCCTGAAATAAAACTATGTTGGTTCTTCTCTTCTTTTAAATTATTTTAAAAATAGTGAGAGTATTGTTTAAAGTGGGTGAGACACCCTTTTTACTTCTGCGACTGCCTTTTTATGCTTTTATAGACCAACCAAAAGTGTAGTCGGCTCAACTACAAAACATGACCTCACGTCACGTGTATATTAACAGAAACACTATTTTTGGCTGCCATGAATTAAAATTGTACATCTGCATGCGTGGTACAATCTACGGCAGTATATGTCCAATGTAGTGTTCACCCAGCTAGCCGATGATACTGGTTAAGTAGAATTTTAAATAATGTAATATAATATTTAATATTTTTTTAATCACCGATTAAGTGAGATAGTAAAAATTTCTCTTAATTCAATTCTTATTTTGAACATGATCCACAAGCTTACAAAACACGTATTTTTTTATGTACTGATTTGCACATAGAAAGGAAGTCACTTTAAAAACAGTGTTGACTTGCTTTGCCTTTTATACTATAAATAGACATGATTATTAGGTTAACTACATGTGTACGTGGTCCAATAATATTTTATGTTTATTAATTAACTAAGTCTATTATTGTTAATCCAATCAAATCCTGTAGACGTCCTTCTTTGGCTTTCCTTTTTTAATTACCTTGCTTTTAATAGCAGTATAAACTCTCACATCATAATTCATCCGTACAATCAAGATTCGAATGAAATATTATTTTTTTAAAAATAAAATATTAGAATTAATAGAAAATATTTAGTCGATTAACGTACAAATGTCAACATAATTCATGCCGTTTTAATTGCTTCTGATTTAAGCCTATATTGCTAATGAAGTTTGAGGTTATGGATTTTAATTTTTAATCCGACTAAGCTTATTAAATTTGAAAATTTTAGATTTTATTACCTTATATTTAATAGATTTCATTATGTGAATTAAGATTCAATACGAGCTATTTTAGAAGGTCTAAATTTAACATGGTCAAATGGTTTTAGGCAACTGATTTTAGAATGTGATAATGCTTTACTTGTGAAAACTATTTTAGTTGAGAGTGCTAGATCTATTATGTTACCTGAGTTACGCTTGATTAAGCATGTAACACCCCTTACCCGTATCCAACACCGGAATAGGGTACGAGGCATTACCAAAACACATACACTTGTAAACGTATTTAACCGAGTTATAAAATTTCATCAAAATTAAAACTTTCAAAATAATTAACATGTTTCTATAACTTTTCACAATATATCCTCAAAATATTATAATCATAATAATTAGGGCCTGCGAGACCCGATACATACTCATGCAATTTAATGCTTCATTTCCATTTCATTCAATTCGCAATTTCTCATGCTCATAATTTAAATCATATCACTAGCAATTTCCATTTAATTCACGTACAATTCAATGACATCAAATTCAAAACTAATACGTATTTACCATTTAACTCAATGTTTATTGATTATACCATTCAATAACACATTTATGAAATTCTCAATTTAGCAATGAAAATATCACCTTAGTTTGAATAACAAAATCGTCCTGATATAAATACACTACCACTTATCCATTTACTTTAATTCTTTTGGGCCCATTTGTCACTTACCATCCTTAATCAAATTAGGGAACGGTCACGGAAAATTGAGTACTTCACTTTCACTTTGCCATAGTATAACTATGGTCTTACGTATGATCACTTATCACTTGTCCCTGATCAGATAAGTGTAGCCACCTATCACTTTGTTTCTTGATCAGATAAGTGTAGCCACTTATCACTTTGTTTCTTGATCAGATAAGTGTAGCCACTTATCACTTTGTCTCTTGATCAGATAAGTGTAGCTAAAGCTATCACTTATCACTTTGTCTCTTGATCAGATAAGTATAGCCGAAGCTATCACTTATCACTTTTCACTTGTCACTTGATCAGATAAGTGTAGCCGAAGCTATCACTTATCCCTTTGTCACTTGATCAGATAAGTATAGCCGAAGCTATTACTTATCACTTTCCACTTGTCACTTGATCAGATAAGTGTAGCTAAAGCTACCACTTATCACTTTGTCATTTGATCAGAAGTACTCAAATCCGGCGTTCCGCTCAATTTGATCATTTATTCATATATCAGGCTTACCAACATGTGTTAATTCATAAACCATTCATGGTATTATTTCATGCCAAATCATATACTGAATATACCATACACACATACTATGAAACTTTATTTTCACACATGAGCTTAAACCATGACCAATAATGCACAAAAATAAGCATCATTCATATTTCATCGTTTATGAGTTATAATCAAACATATGACCATTTATACACGAATCATTCATATATTTCCCAATTTTCCTCCTCCTCCTCTCCATTCCACATCCTTAATGTGTATAACACACTTAAACAACATTAATCATAATTTCAATATTCACTAACATGTATATTCAAAGCTGTTTATCCGAGTCAGAGTCACTAAAGTATTTTTATCCGGAGCTACAGAGCTCCAAATTAAGATCCGTTAATTTTCCCTGAAACTAGACTCACATATCTTCATACCATAAAATTTTCATAATTTTTGGTTCAGCCAAATAGTACAGTTTATTCTTTAAATTTTCCCCTATTTCGCTGTCTGACAGTTCCGACCACTCTTCACTAAAAATTAATTATCTCATTGTACAGAATTCGGATGATGTTTTAGCTTGTTTCTTCTAAAAATAGACTCATTAAGGATTCTAACCATATAAACTATAACTCATAATCATTTTTGTACAATTTTTAATGATTTTCCAAAGTCAGAACAGGGGAACCCGAATTCATTCTGACCTTGTCTCACAAAATCTATTATATCTCATGATTTACAATTCCATTGCTCACATCATTTCTTTTATAAGAAACTAGACTCAATAAGCTTTAGTTTCATATTTTATTCATCCTCTAATTCAATCTCTACAATTTTGGTGATTTTTCAAAGTTACACTACTGCTGCTGTCCAAAACTGCTTTAGTGCAAAATGTTGATTTCCATTTTGCCCCAAATTTCACAGTTTATACAATTCGGTCCTTTCTCAATTAACCCCTCAATTAATCTAATTTTCTCAATTAGTACTTTACTAGACATTATAAGTTGTTACACAACTATTGAAATTCAGAATTTCCACATATAACTCTATCTTCAAACTCTTTTACTATTAGGTCCCAAACATTCACTTTCTATTCAATTCTTTCAATAAAATCAGCATATGAACAATTTAAAGCTCTAATTTCATGCTAAATCATCATATACTTCCAGCACATATTCATATCAACTTTCAACTTCTTTCATAAAATCAAAAACTAATGGATTTAACAAGTGGGCCTAGTTGTAAAAGTCTTAAAAATACAAAAATTTCAAGAAATAGTCAAGAATTGAACTTACTTGTAATAAAAATATGAAGAACCAGCTTGAAGAAGCCCTTCCATGGTGTTTTAGCTGATGAGAATTCAGAAAAATGAAGAGAAATCTAGATAATTCCACTTGGGTCCTAACTTTATTAAGCAAATTTTGCAATTTTCCAATTTTTCCCTTAATTCTCCTTACTTTCTTGCTGATTTCATGCCTCTGCCGTCCAGCCCAAATAGACCTTGGGTCTATTTGCCTTTTAAGCCCTCTTCCTTTTATCATTTAAGCTATTTAATCATTTCCCAAAATTTTGCATTTGTTACAATTTAGTCCTTTTTGTTCAATTAATTATCGGAACTTTAAAATTTCTTAACGAAACTTTAATACTAACTTTTTAACACTCCATAAATATTCAGTTTAAAATCCCCGAGGTCTTGATACCTCATTTCGATTCTAATTATTTAATATTTATTTCTAGTGCACTATTCACTATTTCAAAAATTTTCCTAACTTCATATTTAACTTATACTTACTAAATTAATAATATTTTCTACCCATTTGTCGAATTTAGTGATCTCGAATCACCGTTCCGACACCTCTGAAAATTCAAGCCATTACATTTTTTTTTCGTCGGATTTGTGGTCCCGAAACCACTGTTCCGACTAAGCCTAAAATCGGGCTATTACAAAGCAACTCTTACATCTCTAGACATCACAACAAAGCAGCTAATTGAATGGCTAAACTTGATAAAGTGAATGCATATATTTGAGGAGTGTTCATCCTCTTTAAAGGAACTACTCATGGCTGACTTTCCTCCCATGATTATTTCTTCTAGTTAACTTATTTTTTGTTATCGCTTTTTAGATGTTTATTGTTAAAGAAAATTAAATATTAATATAATAAGAGTATAATGTTCTTCTTTTTCATTCTACATATTAAATATTTTCACTTTTCATTTTTAGAAAATAACTCCTATTATTTAATTTTTGAAAATTGGAAAACACATTCGTTACATGAAAATGAAACTTTATTTTCAAAATTTAAAATATAAACTCTCTATGAGAAATAAAATAAAATAATTCTTAAATTTGTATGATTTGATATTTAAAAATTGAACAATGAAAATAATTTTTTTTAAATTAAGTGTTGTTTAATTTAAATAATACACATATTATTTTCTATTATTCAAAAAAAAAAGTTGATGTCTCCATGACTCAAAACGATTGTCAAAAGTAAGAAATAAAAATAATATATTTAGTGGCGATATGCATGATTGATGTTATAATATAATTAGGTTGCAAAATCCAGGGATTGCTTGTGTGAGAAGTAGCATACGTGTTCGTTTTTCATGCGGTGATTTTATAGAAAAAAATTGGATTTGGTAGATTATCAAGGACTTCTACTATATATTATAAATAAATAAAAATGCTGTTCGGTTCGATTGCTAATTCAACAAACACTAAACACTAAATCAATATGAATCTTTTATTCAAACATTAATAATTCTTTAAATCTGTTCACCATATCATAATCCCATATATTTGTGCTTTATTTTAAATTAGCACCATTTTCTTCATTTAAACGTTGGGTTAGTTATTTTTTATTCAATTATAGAGTAATTTTTTTAACAAAAGTTACCATATTTTTAAAATTTTTATTTTTTTTTGTATATTTAGAATTTAATCTCTATATTTTTATTTTTACATATTTAGTTCTTTTACTTTTTGAATTTAAAAATGTAATTTTATTTGTTAACTCCATTAAAATTCTTTTTTTAATTTGTTGGTGTAACATTTTAAATTTTTTTTTTTAAAAATACTCATTTGGTGTCTATATAATAAAAAATAAACTTTAATTTAAATTAGAATTTTAATGGTATTAACAATTTAAAAAAATTATATTTTAATCATAATAAAGTGTTTAGACTAACTAATGGTATTATAAAAGTTGAGTGTCAAATTATGTCAAAATTAAAATATAGATATTGAATCTCAAATTTAAACAAAATATAGAAATCAAGATTAAAATTGAATCATTTTTATATAATCTAAAAGAAATAGAACGATTAAAAGTGAAATTTGACCATTATCATTTCATGTAAAAGGAAAAAAGAGAGGACAAAAATAATAAACAGGAGTCATGTAAGGAGGCCCTTCCTTTTATATATAATAGTATAGATAAGATTTTAGGTATATAAATTTTTTTTATTTACTCTAAATAACATGTGTGTTCATAATAAAAAGTTAATAATTCATTTATTTTTCTTCTCTTTTCTTTATTATATTTCTTGCAATTTTTTCCTCTAGTAATAAAACTCTATTATTTATTTAAAAAGAAGAGAGGAGTCGAACAAACATCTGCCCATTTTTTTTCCTATAATTAAAAGAGGGTAATAAAATTGTTTCAGATTGGATCCAAACTCTAGTTGCTACAACATAATATTCTTGCTAGGACAACTTGAAGAGATACTATCGTGAGTGCTTTCTGGGGTGACTAATTAACATTTAAAAGAAAAATAAAATAACTTGTTTTTAATTATAGTAGACATATATGTTAACAAGTGCAAACACTTAAAAAAGACAATTTCTTAAGAGAAACAACTACATGGTGAAGTGTTAATCCAGGGAAGCTTAATTACAGAGGCCAACATATAGCGGTTACAATTGAAGCAATGTTAATTACATTAATAGCCCCAATGAATTGTCAATCCATCCCAGATCCCAATAAAATGGCAAAAACGGAAAGAAAAAAGGACATCATTGTCAATACAATTAATTAACTAGAAGAAGGTTCCTTCTATCAATCTAATGGACACTGGCAATGGAATAATTTCATTTTTTTTTTTCAAATTTAAACTTTCAATATGGAATTAAATTTTCATTTTAGTAAAGGCAGGTTTTACCGCAACCTAAATGGTATTCGAAGAATCGAATAGGTATACCAATGGAGTATAGTTCAATGTCAAACTGCTGATGAAATGGAAGATATCATCTCCAGTGTCTCATTATGGATTTTCCCATTAGTCACAAGAATCCCACCTTCAGGGTATAGGATCCTCCGTTCAACTTTATCTGCAGCAAGATCAAGTTCCCTTCCTTTCCAGTCTGTCACCTGAATCAACGGTGTGAATTTGATGTACTATGTTAGACAACCATGCATTAATTGTTGATTTTACAAGTACCAATAAGTAACACCAAGATGCTAGCAACATGGAACTTGACATAAACTAAACTAGCCAAGAAGAAGAAAGTATGATGCGATGAATGGGGTAAGTGTCCCCAAGACATCTATCAAGATCAATGCCATCATTCTTAAACATATTTCTTTCACATGCTAGATTAACTATGTCTGTATGTCATACGGATGTTTGTTTTCGTTGTTCCCTCTTACATCATTGGCTTGATACAGAAAAGGAAACGAGGGAAGCTATTAGAAAATGTGTTTCACAATGATCACAACCAGAAAATACTATGACATTTTCCTGTCATGGATGGGGCCTAACCCTTACCTTTCCTCCAGCTTCATGTACGCATATCATACCAACAGCATGATCCCACACCTATATCGTCATGAAGAATATAAGTATCACTGCTCAATTTCTGTGTTCATTTAACTATAATCATGATCATACCTTGATAAGTTTTTCAGATCTTGCTCGAAGAATGAAAACAGATGCCCGACCTGAAGCCACCATTAAGTACTTGCATAAACTGTGAACAATGAGGATACGCATATCACGCACAGGAAATAAAGACATTCAAAATAGAAAGTCTAATCACCAAGGAAGCAAATAAATAACAGAAAAAGAGTACTGTGCTTTAGATAACAAGGAAGTGAAAATTGAATTGAAAATCATACAAGAAAGAAAACAGAAAAAATAGCCATGAAAAAACACCAAACCTTCCACAGAATGCGGACAGAAGACAAATTTCCTTATCCCCAACATTGTCATCATCAATTCTTGCTTTGTATAAAACTGATAATGGCAAGGACTCCCATGTTTGACTCTCTGGAATACAGAAGCGGGCATCGGATACCAGACAAAAACCATCAACAAAGCATCTGGTCCAATCAGATGAAATTTTAGTTGACCTATCGAGCATATTCTTTAGCCTCTTTTTCCAAGTTCCACAGCCAACATGAGCAACCATAATTATACCCAATCCAGGTGAACTGTTCCTATAACTTTGGGCATGAGTGGTTGACTTGTAAGTAGCGTCTACAACCCAATTAGGGCAGCCCATGACACCTAACACAATCTCTCCTTCAACTACTAGAGATAAACCTACCTGAAGAATCAAAAGATGCCCTCAGCCGAGAAGGTAACAAAGATTATGCATATGTAATAGCAGAACATCACTAAAAGTGGAAAAACTACATATACATTTAACAACAGCAAGATCAAGCTTTATTGAATCTTGCAATCATCAAAAATATCCAAAGAACTTCTCAAATGTTGATTTTATTGCAAGAACTAAGCTAGAATTGTAAATGTTTCATTTGAATGTAATGCATCATTAATGTACAACAGAAGTCCAATAAGGTACTTGTTCTTTTTAGTGCTAGACCTACTAAATTTATTAGATATTTCATGGCACTTAGACAAAATGAAAAGATTTAAGTGAATCGAAGCAGAATCTAAGCCGTACCACATATAAGGCCTGACTCCCTTTTACAAACCCTCGGGTGCCATCAATCGGATCCAGTATCTGCATCAAGTTTATGGACCTAACCATGTCAATAAAGTACATCCCAAGCATGACCCAGACTACCTGGAAACTATTTTTTTTTCTTTCCATCAGCAAAAGTCAGAACTGCTGTTTACAGGTAAGTCTATGTAGATTGTACCCAATATGTGGCTGGCTTTGTTCCCATAGCAAAAGCATTCTTGCCCCCTCTGTCAATTGCTTCCAGCACATCATCATGTGACAATGATTTCTTGTTGAAGCTCATATGATCAGATACTGCACTTACTACAGGATCCACCAGATTGTTTGAACGGAGAAAACCAGAGTCCTCCTCCGCCACCAATGGAATTGAAGGGAATGATTTACTTAATTCTATCAGAGAAAGCCAAGAATAAACACAAGTGAGGTTTTGTTTCAACCATTTAAACTTTATTACTCGTTAATCAACAAGGCAGCACCATTTGATTTGTCATTTGACACATTTTTTGCCACAGAAGTACAGCATAAATCATATATTTTCATTGGAAAATAGGTCAGAACAATGACGTCTAATCCCAAGGTGAATTCAATTATGGCGAAAGCTTATTACTGTATGCTAAATTCTATTTCAAAAGTCAAACATTTTCTTTTCAATCCTAGTAATTAAGCAAATATGCCACAAAGAAAAAAATTATTGTAGAACATTGAGGCATTGTTGAAATTACCTAAACTAATAAGAGCCTGAACTCCAAAATCTGCCACTGTGACCGGAGTTTGGTCTTTCTTTTCGATAATCCGCCCTTCAACAGAGAACAGAGACCTTTGCACCTAAAATAGAAATAATAACAAACTATTATAATGATTCAATTTTTAGAATAAGTAAATTAGAATTCTGAGAAATAATAAAATGATAAAAAGTAAGAAAATACATCTGAAAACTAATGCAACCAAGGCAATGGCTAAAGAACAAGAGGTGAGATTCAAGTTTTTGAGTGAATTTACGTGGACACAAAGACGACAAGCTCTCTCCACGGCCTCCACCGCCGCTTCAAGTTCTCTGTGGTACTTGGCTTTCTCATTTGGAAAAGGAAGATTCGACCTGAATTTTTGTTTCTTTAACGTTTCTACCAAATAAAAGAATAATACCACTAGGAAATTGAAGAAACGAAATTGAAGATAAGAAAATTTGTACTTTAATAGTGCGGGTTCAGGTGAAAGGAGTAAGAGTGGACCTTGCTATGAAGAGTCTACTGCGAAGAGGTGAAGGAGAAGGGTAGCGAGGGAAGAACCGGATGGCAGAGAAGCCGGTAGAAGAGCGGAGGAGATGAAGATCCATGGCGGGAATCATGGGGCGGAGAAACAAAGAAGCCTGATATTGATTTGAAGGAAAATGTTTTCTTTCCTTGCCGTTAGTGAGCCGTGTACGATGAACTCCGCACACGTTGGTTAGGCCTGGGACTACAGTTATTTTACAATGGGCTTCAAATAGTCCAGGTGAAATTGGACTGAGCCACAGGATTTTCTCCCGCTCGGCCTATGAGCCTTGGATAAGTCTCCGTTTTCGCCCTAAAAGAATTCATCTTTCAATTGATTTTTTTTTTATATATTTCACGTTTCTTTTTTATTATGGTTTATTATCCATGTTAACATTCGTGGCTGTCCCTATTTTTTATACAATATTAATGTAGGGGATAAAAGTAATATAGTTTGCATTAGTACTAAATTTTTTATACAACATTTATGATTGTCTCCTTTCGTAATATCAATTTTAGTATTTGAATTTACATTTTATTCTTAAAAGTATAGAATGCCCTACCATTGTACTTAACCGTAATCAATCATGTATCTGTTTAGATTATTTTATTTTCTTTGTTTTGGTGTTTTTAGTGGTTCAAGAACTTGACTACCTTCCTTCTTAGGCTCGTCGATGATTTTTTTTACTTCATTTTAATTTTGATCCCAATTTGATTTTGATCTCTATACTATGTTTAAAATTGAGATTTAATTTTTATACTTTAATTTTTTTGCATAATATGGCATTTCAATATTTATATGTCATTAATTAGTCTATTGTGATTAAATTGTTTATGTGAATTTTAAGAATTGTTAAAACCATTAGAATTCGTTGTTAAATTCAAAGATATTAAAAAGTTATTTTTTGTCACATGGTTACTAAGTGCGTAATTTTTTTTAATGATATTAGTAATTAGACCTGAATTTTTTAATTTGAAAAGTAGATGGACTAGATTCTTAAAAATAAAAATATGGGGACTAAATTTCTAATATACTAAGAGCACACTAACTTGGAACATATTAAAATGTTTTTCTTAGAGGGACAAATAAAAACCTTTAAAATTTAACTCTATAATTTAGCCCCAAAATAATTAATATAACATGAAGCTAGACTTGTTCATGGGTTAGGCTACCTGCCTAGGCCTAAAGGCTCGCCCAAAATTTGAGAGGGTTTGAATAAAAATATTAGGCCCGAAAATTTGACTTCGGCAAAAAAGTTAGACCCGTTTAAAATATGGATTGGACTTGGGCTTGAGCATTCAAGGCCCAAAGCTGACCTAGCCTAACACATTTTTAAGTTTATAATACTTTATATTATATTCTTTGTATATATTATGTAATTTAGAACACATTAAAGAAATAAACCTATACTAAATATATAATACTACTCTAATGTAAACATTAAAATAATGTTAAGATGATTATAAAAAATTAAATAAATAAAAAACATATAAAAGTATTAAATATAAAAAATATAATATAAATATTAAAAAAATAATATGGGCGGCCTAAAATGGGCTTGGGTTAGTCTTTTGCAAATATAGGGAGGTTTAGGCAAAATTTTAGGCCTATATTTCGAGTCGGGCTGGGCTTGAGCAAGTGTGAAGTATGTTAATATCATTCTTAGGCTCGGCCTAAGCCTGACCCGACCCGACCCATGAATACTTCTACATGAAGCGTGGGTCAAAAATCATATTAATATAGATGAATGCAATGCGGTATAATTTCATGTTAACTCCGCACAATATTAGGAAAAGTACCATGCTAGCCCCATAGCACGAGTTAGGTTGCATTTTATCCCTCTAAAAAAAGGGCAAACTAATATTTGTATGTTAGGTTAAAAAGGAAATTTGTCATTTTGTTAAAAAATTCATTCTTTTTTTATTGTTACGCATTGACTTAGCTAACGCAACAATCAAATAGTGATACTTGGTGTGCCATGTATACCTCAAGTTGACATTGAGGGACTAATTCAAAAAAAATGGATAGAGTTTTTAACTGAATAAATGAATGAATTTTTTAATAAACAATGAAATAGATGAAAATTGTAACTTGGATGGACCAATTCAAGCAAGCAAACAATAATACATCATTACTTAATAGTAGAAATAAATGTAATTTTTAATAAAAATACTAACTTGCCCTTTAAAATGCAATTTTGACTTTTTTTTATGTGATTTACCTTGATTTAACTTAATATCAAAGTTTATGTTTATTAACTTTTGGTTAGTATTCAATATATTAATAGGGAAAGTTTTTTAATTTCATAGACATGTTTCAAATATTGTTATACATTATGTTTCTTAAAAAATATTTTTTAATCATTTGATTACATTTTAAAATGATATGTGTCACGTATTCAATTTTACGTGATTTAAACTTTATTGGTAGCATAAAAAAATAAACAAATCATGTCAATTATGTTGACTTGATTTAATTATTTAATTAAAAAGGTGGATTTTAATGCATACATTACTTAACATAAAACTTTGCGTTGATTCTGTTACTCTTAAGAAAAAGTATACATGTGCTATACTATTATTGGGACTAGACACATGACACATTTAGAGGACTCCAGGTGGATACCTAAGAACGATTCTTCACCCTCCATCCATTGAGTTGTCTTTGATCGTTCGACCTCCTGAATCAATCACCCACCACAGAATTGTCCATAGACAGATGTACATCCTCTTGTATGCAACCACTCGCTTACTACGGTCAAATTACTCACTTTTCAATGTGAACACTCATTCAAGTGTGAACACTTTTTTAAAGACTATTGAGACCTACTTAAGTATAACAACTTTGTACTGCTTGAAAGAATAATAGAATAAGTCCCATTATGCATGTTTTCACGTACTCCATAATGATAATTACCTCATTATGTCATACAAACAAACAAGAGGTTCTCTTTTATAAACACCTTCCCAAACCATGAGAAAAGATCTTTCTCTCCTTGAGCAATCATTGAGTACTGACTCTTTACAGCCAAGCCAAAGCCTACCTTGCACCCATAATCTTCTCTTTGTTCTCTTGTCTTTCTTCAGCTCTCAAACTATTTAGGTGAATCGTCTCCTTCAATTCACTACAGTCTCTTCCTCGTCTCATCCCTTACTGTACTTTGTATCAACAATATTATGCATGTTGGTAGGGTGAAATTATAAATTTTATATTAGGGGCTGGAATTGAATTCTTACTTTTCTGGAGTGCGAAAACACAATTTTTACTATTTTATTAACTATAAGTTCACAAATTTTAAGGATCTGAAAGGTAATTTTACAAAACCAAGAAGGGTTGAGGCGTATGCTATCCTTAGTGACGCCTTTGCATGTTAAAGCAGCTTTTATATGAGTTAAGCACAATTGATTTAATTTATTAATGATAAAAGTTAAATATATAATTTAATGGAAACATTTCTGACATATGTTAAAATCGGTAGAATTTAATTCTACTTTATAAAATTAAAACTTTTTCAATAAAGTAGTAAAAATTCTGATTTTCTTTAAGTAAGGTTTGAGTTATTCTACTTTATAAAATTAAAACTTTTTCAATAAAGTAGTAAAAATTCAGATTTTCTTTAAATAAAGTTTTAAACTTAAGTCATGTGAAAAAAAAGAAGTTAGAATGTAGATTTAATCGAAGCTTATATGATTATCAGATATCAAAAATAAAAAAAAAATTAAAATTTACCTTAATTTGTATAGAATAATGGTTAAAATTTTTGTCAAACGCTCATTTAATATAAATTTAAACGGTGTGATCAAAAAATCAAAACACTGTGGAGGAAAGTAGGATACATGGCTTTAGCCTATATCAATTGCCGGACCTATTGTTTTGTATCCCTATCCTCGGATAAAGCTATGACCATGATCCATCTGCATTTTATACGTACTTACGTTGTACAAGAGTCCATCAGAACTAGTTGCATCTCATAATATCAAGGCTTGCAAATACAATATAACTCTAGTCGTGATACTGCTTTGTTTGAAAATAACCATAGAGTTTAGCTTCACACTTACCACTACATGTAAGCCTGTATCAAACCCTATTAATGTCCAATCGTACAAAGTCTGGAGAAGAACACAAAAGTCGAGCTTTGTTTCTTGAAGAAGCCTGTTTGGTTGAAATTCGACAAAGATATCCCTTTACATTAAATAATCACACTGTAATAAATATAGTTTAAAAATGAGAGTGTGATTCAAAAAAAAATTCAATTTGATTTATATTCTAAACAAAAACTTTATTCCTCAAAAAAAAAAAACTAGTCTTTATCTCTCAAGGAAAATTTTGAAGAATTTCGAGGTGACTCACTTTGTTTGAACCAAGGTAGAGTAAAATTATTTTTTATCATCATTTTAATCCCCTTTATGCCAGTTGGGCATCGGATTCCCCATTTGCCTATATTGCGGTTGGGTTTCAATCAACATTGCACGATTGTATGTGGTCATCAAGCTCTATAAGGATTTCGTTTGAGTTTCGGTCTACCTTGAATTTGGCGGTATCAAAATTTTAGATGTGAATTTTGATTTCCATGTGTTACTTGTGTTTTTTATTTAGTCTGTATATATGGCTTAAGGGGGGTAGGTGGCCCAATCACGGCAAGGAACAGGCCGTCACTAACTCAATTCGGGTCGCTAAAGTCAACTCGCAAGTTGCATGTCGCATCGCAACCACAAAATTGAATCCCTTATCTTTGTTCCTGATCTTTTAGGTTTTACAAAAAAAGAACCTATCCATCGATCATAACCATTGCATAATTAATTTTAATTGTAGCAGGGTTCAGTCAGCCTCGGTTGTATCTCTCAAAAATCAAATCATTCAAAAGTGATGTATGCTAATCACTACATAAATTTGTCATTAACCAAACTAATCCATTTAACTATGACGTTAAATCAAATCCAAAATCAAAATGCGTCAATAAAAAATCCCACCTGCCCCTTTTTTACTTGTCACCTCAAGTCAACTCACCCAAACTCGTTTCTTACGTTGATCTAAAATACATTAAAATATGCCGCTGCTACCAGCCAAAAGATTAGAAAGAAAATTACTAAGAAGCAACGTTGTGGTTTTAAAAGCTTAAAAAGCGGTAAAAAGGAAACACAACCGTGAGAAACATACGTTCAGGACACGGTGTCGTTTTCTAAAAGCTTTATTGATCTTCCCCGACTCCCCGCTAATCATGCACCAAAAGGTAAAACTTCGTAAAGGTGAGAAAAAGGCAAAGATGGGGAAAACGGACTTCAAAAGCTTACAAATCAAATGGAGTAAAATTCTTGCCCTGAAATCCGACGCTCTCTCTCTCTCTCTCTTCGTTTTTCTTTTCACGAGTTTCTCGGTTCAAATTCCAGCAAAGGTTTTTCGGTTCTAGAATCTTCGCGACGCGGCACACGGTGCCGTACATGTGCTTGTGAGAGAGATGGCGATAGATACCGAGCAAAAGTCACCGTCCGATGGCAAAGTTTGGGGAATTTTTAAGCTGCCTTTTCGCCAAACCGGGAATAATACCAGAACGACGCCGTCTTCTTCTTCAGCGTCTAATCTATACGTTCAAACTCAACCTCATGTCGAAGGATCGAATCATCACGGCTCTGCCATTTCGGTTTCCTCCGTTGCAAAGTCGCTTTTGCCGACTCGGCGTCGGCTCAAACTTGATCCAGCTAATAAGCTATATTTTCCATGTATGTACTTCCCTTTTAAAAAATTATCTTTCCAGACCTTCAAAAATTATATCTTATCAGATTTTGTATTTTCCATTTGTTTGATAAAAAAGCTAAAGCAAAAACTTTGATCCTTATTTTAGGAAATTGACAGTGAAGTCAACTAAAATTTAAGATTATTAATAAAGGCAGAGTATAATTTTGTAGTTTTGCTTCAGTTTTTTCACCCCTTTTACTTGTAACTAAGCAAATTTAACTTTGAAATGAGAACCACTAAAAATAAGGATATTTTGACTTAATTTGGGAAATTTTCTTTTTGATTTATTTCTAAAGAAGTGCATCCGAATTTGAAGATTGTGAATTTAAAAGCCATTATTATATACTATTTAAAATTTTAACCCATTCAGATTACAATTTTCTTGTTCTTAATTGTGTATTTTGGTTTGTTTTTCCAAGATGAACCTGGCAAACAGGTGAGGAGCGCAGTCAGGATAAAAAACACAAGCAGGTCATATACAGCTTTCAAGGTACACATTATACCTTTGAAACATTTCTGTTTCCCTTTGTTGTTTTTGTTTTCATCATTGTCCTTATTTGGTATGTTAGTGATTTATAAGTTAGAGACACAACTGAAAACAACAAGCAAGTATATTTTTGTTAAATGTTTTATACGATAACCATTGCTTTGATGAATTTCATAACGAGTCCTTTTGTTTTTGTTGGTTTAGTTTCAAACAACTGCACCAAAGAGCTGTTTCATGCGCCCTCCGGGTGCCATTCTAGCCCCCGGCGAGAGCATCATAGCAACGGGTAAATGTTTTTTTGCATGCTTATGCATACCCTTCACTTCTGGTTTTTATTATGCTTTGGCACTTGGCAGACATATTTGTTTTGTCTATTTTTCTTTATCTTTTGAAACATTCTTATGAATTTCTATTTCTGTTTTTGAATGGATTTGCTAGTCTTCAAGTTCGTGGAGCCTCCTGAGAACAATGAAAAACAGATGGATCAAAAGAGCAGGGTTAAGTTTAAAATCATGAGTCTTAAGGTGAAAGGTCCAATGGACTACATACCTGAGCTGGTTAGTAGAACTCCTATAAAACTGCATTTTTGTGTGGTTCACATGGATAATAAAAATTAAGACTTTATAATTTGAGGATGTTTAGATGTTGGTGAGTTTATGATGAAGAAATGAAGTAATATTCTGTATTGTTGATGCAAATAATATTTAGTTTATGTGGTTGATACTTAAATTCCTCTCAGATAAGTAGCTTTATCAGAATGTCATCACAAATATTGCAGTACTATAGATTGGATTCTTTTATTTCCAAAGCTTTATAATTTGAAGCATAAAATGTCATTCTGGAACAAATTTCTATACCCATTGTTCTTTTATTGACTTGGGGTTAAGATCTCCTCTATTAGGTTTTTTGTCCATTACTTTCCAATTTAACTTTATGCCTTTCACCCTTCATAGGCAGATCCTATACATGTAAATGGTGCTCATGTGTTGAAAACTAGTGTACAAATAAGTAATGGAAGGGAGTCCCACCCCTGGATATTTGCCTGCTGCATAAAGAAACTACTGCACTTTGGGGCACTTTGGAGCCAGATTTTTTCTTTTTTTTTCATTTTTTTCATCAAGATGGCCTGGTGTTGCTGTAAATGGCCTTTTGAAGGCTGCTTATGTGCATGCTTGATGGAATGAGAAATTTTTTTTTTCTCAAAGCTGATCTTGGGCCAATTTTGAAAGAGGCATGCACGGTTTTTCAATAATATTTTGGGTTGTCTTTCTGCCATTGCGTGATGCACAATTGTAAATTTCACCATCTGTACTATTGATTGATTGCTTCTCTACCTATCTGTATTTCTTCCTCTTGTGGTTGGATATTTGTAATTTTGTCGAGTAATTAATCTTAGGTGCCTGGTTTTTGCAGTTTGATGAGCAGAAGGATCAAGTTGCAATAGAACAAATACTACGGGTTGTTTTCCTAGATCCTGAGCGTCCTTGTCCTGTAAGTCCCATTAGCTTGTTACTCCCGTTTCCACAACTATATGTGCCTTCATTCACGTTTGCTTCTGCTTTTTCACATTTGCATATCAACAATTTCCACAATGCTGATGCTTAAAATCTTCTCAAAAGTATCAATACTGTAGGAAACTAATAGCCCTCCAAAAAAAAAAAAAAAAAAACTTAGGAACACATAATTAGCTAAATATTTATGGGTTTGTGCCTCGTGACAGGCTCTGGAAAAATTGAAGTGTCAATTAGATGAGGCTGATGCTGCGCTGGAGGCACGCAAAAAGCCTCCAGAGGATTCAGGTCCAAGGATCATTGGGGAAGGACTCGTCATAGATGAATGGGTAATAGTTTTCTTATAACCATCTGATTTCAATTATGCTTATAGATGATTTACTTGTGTGACATGCATTACTTAAAAGACTGTCAATTTCTATTTTGTAGAAAGAACGAAGGGAGAGATACCTAGCTCGACAGCAGGTTGAAGGAGTAGACTCAGCTTAAAGTGGCAATTCTCATCATTTGCTTTATATCATGTGATTGAAATCTGATATAATCATCATCTCGTGCATATATACCCGTCAAATCTTTTAATGTTAACCTTAAAAGGGTGTCATCTTGGTACTTAGGATGAATGATGAGGAAACTCGTAATCTATTGTTGTACAAACGTGAGCTTGACTTTTCTGTAATTGGAAACTCAGCTAGTTACCATCTGCTTTGTAGATAAATGTGATTTTGTCTCTCCCCCCCCCCCTTAAGGGAATAAAACTCGTGTTCATGGGATGTAATACGCTAAAAGGATCTCCAAGTGTTATATAATGTTCGCATAATTTGTCTTTTAAGTTTTTTTTTTTTCACATTTTGTGAAATGGGTGGATTCATCTAACTATATGCTTGATGAAGTTGATAGAAGATGAACTCTTTTGGTTTATGGACATATTTAGATACTTAATCGTTTTTTAGTTATTACAGAAGGTTTCTATTTTTGGGACCGATCCCAGCGGTCCCTGGTACTGTATGGTAGGGTTGGGCCAAGGCGCCCACAACTTGAAACCTCGAAGGGGAATGATAAACTGTTGGCTTTCCATTGGCTTTGATCGGCAGAACACGCCAAGCCTGTGATGGTTTAAAGGGGATTCATAAATTCTACATCAACTGTATACTGGTCTTGTAATATAAAGGTTGAAGCCGACAATTTTGGTTTGTTATGTAGATGGTGACGATTGACATTAAAATATGGTTTAGGTTTATTGGAGTGGGTGGATGTTACTTTGTTATAGAAAGCCATGAATCTCCCATCAACTGTATTATAATTGATTTTGGAATATAAATAATGTTCACCACCTTAATTTGCGAAGTACAAAAGGTGATGGCGTCTCCTTTGCTGCTGTTTCTTGCCCTTTTCGTTACTGCTTATAAAAGTGGCGTTGGCTGGGCTTCATCAGAATCAGGAAATTTTGTTTGTCATGGTCCTAGTTAGCGGCCATTCGGCCCTATCTTCCCTTCCATTTTCACTTACTTTCTCCAACGTTCATTACCTGGTTTTACAGTATACGAAGGCTGAAGATAAGGTGAGGCCGATCTTCATTAATAAAATACTTTTGTTTCATCAATTGTACTTCACAAGGTCGATCGAGCATTACCTGTTCCGCTCAGGGGCTGCCACGTTTCTCACAAAAAAATTATAATATAAAATAAAAACAAATTCCGACAAATTCCTTTTGAGTTGGATGACTCCAATCAATAATTAGAAAAAAAAAGATGTTTCCGCCAGTGGTAAAGCCCAGAAACCATGGTTGCCACTTTTGCCACATGCGGTTTTGATAATGACAGGATCCTCGAAACCACCATCCTCGCCAACTGATAATTTTCCATTGATTTCTATATATAATGGAGGGCTCCCCCATCTTAGCTTTTCAACACACTTGCAAGAATCAAGGATAAGCTACAAATCCAGAGAAAACTAGTAAAAGATGAGTTATTTGAGTAGAGTTTGCATGGCAGCAAGTGTAGCTGCAGTGGAAGGCCACAGAGATTGCAGCTCCAAATGGAGTTCCAGTCTACGGCCTATTAACGCCAGCAAGGGAAACCATTTTCCCACCGCAGCTTCATCAGATGATAGACAATACATCAAGGCCAAATCCAATGAAAACAATAGAAATCAAAGCGAAGAGTCTCTTCAGAGAGTGATGTACTTGAATTGCTGGACCCAAAGCTAACCTCTGTACTGCCGGGATACATCTTATAGCTTGGCAATCCCAACAGTCTTTGCCGTCCATGCCCCATGGCATAGTTGATTTGGTCTGAAACGATGAAATCCAAAGACACGATCGCTTCCTTAATTGTGATTCTTAACGATTCCACTGCCAAAGTTTTGGGTTGTAAAAAAGAAAACAATATATGATGTATACTTTTTTTAGTGAAACCGATGAAGAAATTCTTATATGTCAAGTTTTTTAGCTCTTTCCTTATTCTGTATGTTACAAAGATGGATTTTGCTTCAAGTCTTTAATCCAGGAAATTGATTTACCCAAGAGCAGAACAGGTTTATAAAGCTCAAGGCAAAAATTAATAACAGAAAGAACAAAAGTGCACTTGATTGTTGTTCTTTTGATGAAAGCTGAGAAATTGGGGAGTAAGTCTGAAACCATAATCTGAAAAACAAAGTTTGAAATGTCTTCATTTATGTTTAATATTATTAAACTGAATCAAATGTATAGAAATGTAGGTGATTCAATGAGTAGAGTGTAATTCACTCTTTTGTCGGTCAATGGCTTTGTGTTGCTGCAAAAGCATAATCAATCAGCTGATTCAACCAGAAGATCGTCTCCATCATCCTTAATTTGAAATTTTTGAAATTTTGTTGTTTCTTCTTTAATTTGTTTTCCATATTAAGCAAAACCTTTTGTTTGCAATGTGAGGAACAGATTGGTAGTTTGTGAAGTTTAGGATTAGCACATTAGTGAACGTTTCCAATTAGAAACATCTATTCGGGCCCAACATAGCATAAGGCTGATTCCAAGACCCATAATCAACATCAAATGAAATAGGCTATCCCCAAAATATTGATACTTGAGAGGGACAAGTAACCAAAAGAATTAGATCCCATCTTATCCAAAAAATTGTGTAATGAAAAGGTAAGGTTTTGGGTGTTTAACTGGGGGAAACTCACCACGACGTAATCATGTGATTCTCCTTTCCGATCATCCCTTTTCATTTCTTCGATACCATTTTACCTTCCATACGTTACTTTCCTTTTACATTTCTCACGGACAGCCTATACTAAATTTGTCACAAAATGCAAGTGTATTTATCTTTCACTGAATACAAGGTTTAAAAAGGGTCACTTTTGTTTTTCTCATATTATATTTTAATCATTTGTGTTTGAAATATTACGTTTTGTTACGAAGTGGTCATTTTACCGTTAAACTCCGTTACCTCTCTAACGACAGTCTTACGTGACAATTCAAATGGGTTTTAAATGCCAAATTGAATGTCTAGTTGTTGGGATGAAAATATGTTTTTAATTAAATAAATTTAATTTGGATTGCTACGTAAAACGGCCGTTAGGGAGGGGTAACGGAGCTTAACGGTAGAGTAACCACTTCGTAACTAAAACGTAATATTTCAAACAAAAGTAATTATTTTTATAGTTTAAAAAAATATCTTTTATCTTAAGATTAGCTGAAATCTTTAAGATACAAAATAAGTAGAGAAATGTAGAAATAATACACTAACTAAAATGCGTCTTAAAGATTCCCGGTTGTGGTGTAATTTTGGTAAGGTAGATAAGCCAATGGTTGAATCACCTTAGTTTTGGTTTCATGTGTCGGTAATTCAGAGGAACAATACTACCTTTCATTCAATCGCATATTAAAAATGAAATCATTTGCAAGTATGGCTTTACACGTCATCGCGTTACATAAGTGCATGAACCTGCAATTTATTTGTTTTGTATTTTAATCAAAATCCAAATCCATTGCCAGATAGAGAATCTCAAATCATTTGTGGAGATTCCTGTTTTTCAATTACAGGTTGAAATCAAAGCACAAGACACTTGTATGATTGAAATTTATATATATATTTGATCCAATAACATTAAAAACCAATAGTATATACTAATATCAAAACCTAAAAATGAAAACGAGGGGAAAAGTAAATAACTAATCCATAGTTTGGTGGAGTCAATTCTACACATTCTTTGGACCATGGTTTCCCTTGCTCATTTCCATACCTCCATTAGGGTAATCAGCTTCTTCGACGAATCGGGACCAATACCAGTGAGATCTCCAGACTTGGTTCATCTCTTCGATTGGAATACCCTTTGTCTCGGGCAAGAAGTAGTACACAAAGATGGACATCACCACCACAAAGAAGGCGAAGAACAGGAATAGCCCGAATTTCAAGTGGCAAAGCATGGATAAGAACACTTGTGCCACCGCGAATGTGAAGATCATGTTCACCGACACGTTCACACTTTGTGCGGCTGATCGGATTTCCAATGGGAAAATTTCACTAGGCACCAACCATCCGAGGGGTCCCCAAGACCAGGCGAATCCGGCAACGTAAATGCAGATGAAAAGCACCACAGTAATGGCGTACCATTTGGGAAGGTCACCTGGGTTCCCGCTAACCCCAAACTTTGCACCGATGCATGCCGCCACAACAGCCTGCAAAAAGCATAAAAAAATTTAGTACCACCAACTTAATTTAGTTGACGATGTGTAAAATTTCATGTGAAAAAAAATCCAAGTACCTGGCAAATCAACATTTGAACTCCACCCTCTAGGAAAAGGAACCTCCTTCCCCACTTATCAACACCATAGATTGAAACCAA
Organism: Gossypium hirsutum; assembly: GCF_007990345.1. Classification (NCBI taxonomy): domain Eukaryota; kingdom Viridiplantae; phylum Streptophyta; class Magnoliopsida; order Malvales; family Malvaceae; genus Gossypium; species Gossypium hirsutum. The sequence continues at coordinate 15,036,066 of NC_053441.1, read as the reverse complement.
TGTTGCACCTACGTTAACAATACCGGTGATCACTGCGGACATGAGGGAAGCATCGTCCCCGAAACCAATTGTGTTGAACAATACAGGTGCATAAAACATAATGACATTAATGCCGGTTAGTTGTTGGAAGAAAGGAATTAAGATGGCCATGGTTAGATGGGGCCTGTATTTCCTCTGCAACAAGTTGGTCCAAGGGTGATGAACAAGCTTCGAGGCATCACTGGCAGCGACTAGGTCCTTAAACTCCTCATCAACATCATCAACCCCTCGGATTTTCTTGAGTTTGGCTCTGGCTTCCTCGGTTTGACCACGTTCGATCATGGAGTTTGGTGTGTCAGGTAGAACTAGGGATCCAACGGTGATAATAAGGGCAGGGACCATTGCGCCACCCAAACTCAGGCGCCATCCCCACCCTCCTTTGATCTTAGCGAAGAAATAATTCAGCACGTTGGCAATTAGGATACCAACCGTAATTGACAATTGGAACCCAATGTTCAATGCTCCTCTATATTTGTAGGGTGCCATTTCTGAGAGGTAGAGGGGCACTGACTGTAAAAATCACACCCAAAGAAAAGAGTTAAGTCGAAATTAAACTTATAATATTACGAATAGTTTAGAAAATTAAACGTTAGGCAAGGAAGTCATGTAGAAATTGTCATTCTCGGGGACCACAAAGCTTTGTCAAGTTGTCAATGTGAATATATTGGATTAAAAAAAAAGTTATGACTTGATTTCTTTTCAACACATCGAAGTCACGCTTGTAGAAAGAAGGCAACCACCATTTTTATTAAATTATAATAAGGACGTATTGTTTCAATTTTCAAAGCTTCACTCTCCGTTGGAGTAAACTTTAGCGGAAAAAAATAGAGCAAGAAGATGTCAGACAAGGAAAAACAGGCCACGTTTGACCGGGGAAAAATAAAAGAGAACAGTTATAATAAAACACAAACAAACACTGTTTTCAAGCAATAGTAACTCCATTTATTGTATTTCATTATTAACGACAAACTGGCGAGTTATTGCTGACATTCAGATCTCAAGGGATGAAAGCTTGAAGAAGATTGGTCAGTTTTAGGTAGAAAAAGAATAGATCAAAATGTATAAAAAAAACCCAGAGATGTTTTTCTACGGTGAAAAGGAATAGAGAAGCTCATATCTGGATCTGAAACAAGCATTGTGAAGGCATGGTTTCTTGTCATTTTCGAAACCAAATATTTGTCTGTCTTTTTAATACTCAGAACAATCTCAAAAGACAAAGGGAAAAAAAACACAGATCTGAAAAAAAAAAAAGTTCAGGTTTCAAGGAACAGGAACACAAAGGGACACGTTACACGACAAAGAAACCCTGCAAAATTCTAAATTTAAAAAAAAATGAACTTTTTGTCACTCTTTACAAAGAGCACTTTCTTTTTTGTTCTCTACGAACAACTTGCAATGAAACAAAACAAAAACTCAAACTTAGGGGAACAAGTAAGAATTAAGAACCCAATAAGCATACGAATCTCTGATCGAGAACAGGAGAGAAAAACAAATCCATACATAAGATCGAAATCAAAAGGTTTTTTGGAGTAGATAATGGTTAAATTACCTGATTGGCGAATCCGACACCGAAACCAAGCAACATTCTACCAACAATCAACATCCAAACAGCTTTGGCAAATCCATTGATAAGAGCTCCGGCGAAGAAAAGTAGACCACCAAAGAGCATGGACAATTTCCTTCCAAGCCTCCGGGTGACGGTGGAGGCTACCAAGGAAGACAAAAGAGCAGCCAAATACAGCGACGATGTGAACATCGTCAGGGTTTGGCTATCGTATTGACAATACTGGTTAGTCGACTTATCAGCTTCCTTCTTCTCCCACACTTTTCGGAAGAACTTTTGAAGGAATGGCGTCATAGTCGTCACCCCACCTGTCAAAACCCCACATTGAACAAAAAGAAAACATTAGTTTCTATTTCAAGAACCAATCCAAGAAACAAGAAAAAAAATCATAATCTTTGAAACATTACCAGAAATCCCAATATCATAACCGAAAATCAGACCCCCCATGGCTGCAACAATACATGTTATAGTGACGTATGGAGTAAGGTTCCCGGGGTACGGCTTCCTGCCGTCGCCGCCGCCGCCGCCGCCGACACCAATTACTCCTCCACCCGCCATTATCGATCTTTCTTTACTTCAATCGTAAACTCAAAAGCAGGAATGAAGAGAGAAATATAAAGATGGGGAAAGACGATGAATAGAAATAAAAGGATGTACTGAATACTAGAAACCAAGCGAAAGAAGATAGAGGAGTTAGAAGAGCAGGAGAGGCGTTTATATAGAGAGAAGAATAAAATTTCACGATACTTGCGGAAAAAAGGTTGAGCTGTCATAAAGATAATATATTATTAAATTTGGTTTGGCTTTGATGATGTTTGGTTTTGGGACTCTTCCCTATCTTTTTGATCTCCAAAAGAGTAGTATGGCTTTGCTAAAATATTTCTTTAATTAATATTAGTAATAGTTAAATGTGGCAGTAAAGATAGAAATTTAGTTCTCACGGAAATAAAGTAATTTTATATTACAATATTCTCTTTCAAATAAAGTCTCCTTTAATGTCCACCGTTTATTAATCAAACTTGATATGGTAGGTGATGTCCATGTCACTGTAGCTTAAACAAAGCTTAGGTGTTGAAGAGAAGGAGTCGGTGGCATACAGTTGGGAAAAGATTAAACTGAAATCAACACGTCAAATATTATTCAATCTGAGTTGGCCTCTCCACCTATATTTATTTA